>NW_022991705.1:381932-832129 GCF_902827175.1 Gymnodraco acuticeps
TAAACAAATTGATTGTACCTTTTAATGATGACCTTACATGGTCGGCAAAGTTCAATTAACTTCAGAAAATTAAATCTGTTCTGAGAAAAAACTAATAAATGTTTAAAGATAGGAACTTGCCATCCCACTGAAAAACAGTCCGTAGAGATTTAAAGGCGTAGTTGTAGTTCAGTCCAACGTTTCATTTGGATTCATTTGACAACAGTCAACTATTTTCATAAAGAATATATATATTTTTCAAAGTCAACTTTATTGTCAATCTTACTCAGTTTGAGAGATCAAAAAGACGTTTAAATACAATTATACAATTTACAGATATGTATACAAATATATATATCCTATATACACCATCATGTATAATGATGGTGTATGATGTAGAAGGAAGTGTGGTAGATAACAAGTAAATATAGAGTTACATACAGATCCATGTTACAGCAAAAGATGGAATAACTAAGAATCACGCAGTATAATAATAATTACATGCAACAATTAAATAACTGCTCAGCATCTCCACCACAATCCCAATCTGCTGTGTCCTGTTTTCCTCCCCTCTGCATAACACCCCATCACACATACGAAACACAACGCAGAGTCCGAGGGTGTTAAGAGTATGTTTATTGAAATGTCCTCCTCTCTACTGGCCAACACAGGGAGCATATGCTGGGTGTAGAATTGTTCCAGGAGGAGGAGATTTCCATGCCATGCAGGGTCTTTGGGGATGGGGATGATGATCGCCTCCTTCGTGGTCCACACAACAAAGTAGCAGAGACTCCGGTCTGTGATGTGCAGCTGCCCTTGGACCTGGTGCCAGTATGGGTGATTCTCCTTGAGAATATATGACCCACCCTCCTCACGGAGACAGAAGGATGGTAACTGGACTGCCTCCGTGATGGTCATGTTCCTCTGGCTGTGTGGACACTTCACCTCCAGCAGGGCAGATGGCTGCACAAGTCCATCGGGTGATGCTCCCAGAACACCCGACTCACTCACAAAGAGACCAGACTCGATTCTAACACTGTCACTTGATAGGCCTCCACAAAAGCCTTCACCCCTTCGGCCTCGTTTACAACCCCCCAGTTGACAGTTGGCGATGTCTCTGGCCAGTGGGTTGTATGTCTCCTCTCGCTGATGGTAAAGTTGAGACACCGGCTGGACTACTTTGGAAGTGCCAGGCTTCCTCCACTGGCACTCAACATCTGTGGAGCTGATCTGCCACATGGCAAATATTGCCAATGCTGCAGCGTGGCTGCATTTGTACATCTCCTGTGCACAATCACAGACAGCGCTCTGCATCGCGCCATCGTCTCCCATGCAGATCTGTAAAAATAAAGTAAGTACCATTTGTTAGCATGCTATAATAGATTGAATGAGCAATAATACAAGGATGGTCCGGATCTGGGGGTGGGAGGGTTTATTTTTCCATAGTTTTGTCCTCTTGTCTAATTGTTGTTATTGTTTGTTTTTTCTGTATTTTTTGTAATTTGTGCTGTATTGGTTGTGATTGTACATTGTATTTTTCTAAATGTGTATGAATACGTTTTTGAAAAACATTTGATCAACAATAAAAAAGGATTTGGTCAGGATCTAGACTCAGTGTGTAGTTTATTAATTAATCAATGCTCTCTACATTAGGAAAACACATACCGGTGTACCAGAGGGAGTCACACACAGCTGTGCCTAGATAACCAAAATCCTTGAATCGACACACAGCAAATAAACTCAAATGACACAACGAGAAAAAGGAGATCACACATACAGTATAGTCGATATAAAACTGGCCGCTTCAATCTGAAGAGCAACTAAAACAAAACACGGGAGTGTACCTTGTTCTTGTGAACACTAATGTTATCCACAGCATACACAGAGACCACGAAGTTCTTAAGGAGAAAACTAGTTGCTAAAACAAAACACGTTAGTGTACCTTGTTAGCTAATGTTAGCTAGCTGACATTAACGTTACACATTGCACTCATATTACTCACCGAAACCTTGTAAAGCCGGTCCCGCATGCTGGCTCTTACAGAACCGACTAACTCCCCTTTCATATAGGTACAGCTCTCAACGTGCCCAGACTTGTAGTGATTTTCACCTCGTAAAATACTTTTATTCTCATTCTGAAAGAATGTGGTGAAATGTGCTAACGTGACGGCCATCTTTATGTTGGTGACGCGTATTGTGCGAGACGAGAGACCTGTAGTTCACTGAGCGGTTTCACACGAAAAAATGTGTAACTTCACAGTTTTACGACACATTTTTATTTTTTTGACTTGCAAAATGTTCTTTTAAATTGACAAACATCATATGTGTCATTCGTGGCACAATTCAAACGGGATCAAAAGATAACCTTTCTCTCTCCATTGACTTCAATGTATAATTTTCCGCTTCCGGGGTCCCATGGAGGCTTTCGGAAGGGGAGGGACTTCGCCTCTCTATGAAAGGATTGATTCTCAGTAATCATTTTAAAGTGACAAGAGACATTGGATTAACCCTGAGCAGCGTTTTTATTCCTTTGAACACAACTTTTGATCACAAAACAGCCAAGGTAAGACCTAATTATTGTCAGGGATTTGAAAACTGATATTGTTTACTTGCTATGTTGTGGCTGCCAGCTCAGTTAATGTTGTGCCTGTAGTGATGGGGTGTACACCCATGGAATCTGTGGAATCTCAGCTTTCAGAAAATGTGTTGTTTGTGCGGAAAGGATGAATTATAAATGATCGTTTTTGTGAGTTATGAGCAGACATAGCAATTGCCCGTTTTTGACATGGGGTCATTTAGAGGCTTCTTGTGAGACTTCTTTTTCGAATTTTTTTTTCTTTTTTCGTATAGTCAGTAAGCCAAGTTTCCTCCGGTCAGATGGATATGAAATATTAATAATTTCATGAATGACACTTCAGATATAGCACTGTTGCTACATATATAGCATTTTCGGACCCGAGCTCGGGTCCGTGGGGCTTAAGAGGTTAAGTCATCATGGATGTTTAAAGTTCATATTTGTCTAATATTAGTTTACTTTTCATTAATGAAGTATGATGTTGCGCTGTCAGTACACTTGTCCCTGTTTGTGATTGGTCAAATGTAGCTAACCCCGCCCCTTTCACGTGAACGCGTTCTTAGCTGGAGAGAGAAACCCTGGCTTGATTTACCGAGTTGATAACCAGCGTCGTAGGTAGTGCTGCGTACCGGTACGCCGAACTGGTAATGGACTTGTAAAAAGTTTCGGTTCAAGTCCGGTTAAAACCGGAACGTCGGGAACCGGTACTTGGACTCGCAAAAAAACTAGCACTTACGTATATTCTGGTGTCTGTGGTTATTTAAACATTCCCTGATAAACGTTATTCAATGTCAATAAATGAGTGCTAATCCCATTGTGCTCAGTGTACAACATCACATGTAATTTCACCTTCGATTCACGGTTTGAAAATGTAGCATTTCGCCACATGCTAATGCTAACCGGAAGTGAAGAATTTTCAGAATAAAAGTATTAAGTTAATAGTGTGAACTTCCGTTTTTTTCAGAATAAAACTGATTTAAATTAAATAGTGTATTTAATTCAAAATTACGCCATATCAACATTGATTTGAATTTCTAACAGTATGTATGTACATCACTATGTATGTAGTAATATGTACTGTATAATGTACACATGTAGAGTTGTAGAAAATACATGGTGTACAGACAGTACAGTACACTCTGACTGTACAGTCACTACAGTGTAGCCTATACTGTATGTGTGTAACAGTGTAATGCGTATAGTCTACTCTACACTCTACCTTTCAGCAACGTTTTAGGGATTTAGGCTCAGTCAGCTCAGGGACTGTTTGGTTACTTTAGTTTGGTAAATGAAATAAACGTTTGAACTTTGTAGTAGTTCACTGTAGTTGCTGTCATAAGTCATTTGTAGACTAAGTGGCAAAAAGTTTTTTTTTTAACATTTGTACTTTGTAGAGAAATGTAGACACAAGTTGGAAGGGAGCACAATAAACCTGATGAGTTTGAATTTGAGTTGATTATGAGTTAATTTTCAATTGATAATTAGCTCACAATAAGTTCACTTTAGTTACTCACACAACATGACACAAGCCATGGGTTCAGGTCCGGACTTATAAGTCCGGCCCTGAACCTGAACCTCTGGACTTGAGTCCGGACCTGAACCTGAATGTGAGTCCAGGTACGCAGCACTAGTCGTAGGACCGTTTAGCGAGATCGCGTTTGTTAGGGTTAGTTAAGATAACTCAAGCATATCCAGGGTATGTTGAACTGGCTTCGTGGTACAGGGCACAGGTGGCTGCATAGCAGCGCTAATGTCAAAGACATTATATTTGTATTTTACCAGGATGCAGTTACACAAATATTTGGGAAGGCTTAGCCTTCCCTAGCCTACAGCACCCGCCGCCCCTGGGCCTACAGTATAGCCCAACCATGTACACCTTCCTTTTTTCCCGTCCAAAGTTTGAATTGGATAAATGTAATGGTTAACGATGGTGCTTTTATAGCCTATTGTATAATAACTGTGTGATTTATATTGCTTTTCAAATGCATATGGCCACCCATTTACACTGCTCTTCCCGTCAAGAATATGAATAGAACTTAGTTAGATCACTTTACATTTCTGCAAAATTAATTTTTAATCACACACGTCTCCCCACGTCTCCCCGTCCCGAAAATGATAAATAAAATAAAAAGAGGAAACCATTTTCAAGTTCAGTTTTAAACGTTTTATTTAAAATAACTGACATAACCATACTGTAGGCCTATCTGCTGCGGAAACCAGGACGAGCTATTTCGGGATCTGTTTTTCGGGGGCTCCTCAGTCTCTCATTTACCCGGCTCCTGATTAGGACACATCCTGGGGATTGTGTTTACAAACATTGACCAGACCGTTCACCAGCCCCCACCCCCCATGTTGCCTATGCTGTCTTGTGTTGCGAACTCTTTGTTTAAAACGAATTGGCCATCGGAATGTGTGGAGGAATTCTCCCAAGGGTCACATTCCACAGCTCTCCCCCCCCTCCACTCCTGTGATCTCCCATCCCCCAGTCTGTAGGTTTGTGTTTGCATATTTCTATGCCGTAATTCCTACTGGTCCTCTCACGCACATACATTGTCCTTACAGTATACATACATAGGCTATATGAGTCCGTGTATCTACGGACCATTTGTTTTTCGTTATTAAAAAAGTAAACGGAAGAGCGTCTGAGAGGCGTTTTTGCCCTTTTGCTTTTAACCTTACTAAATGGTCTATTGGTCAGTGGAGCGAGGGGGGAGGCCCGCGAAACTCGCGGAAGTGATTTCAAAACAAAAAGCACTCGTTTGCTTGGAACAAAGAAAACGGCCAAGACACACATTGAGTCCAGAAAATGAATATTATTAAGGGCTGTAAATATAATAAACCTGTGTCTAAAATTGACAACAGGCTTATTATATTTACAGCCCTTAAGATACACTTTTGTGTTTAACAGCTGACCACTACCATGACATACTTTGTTTTAGTAGATTTCGCATGAGAGCAAAATATATAAATATGAGCATTAAATTATATGAATATGAGAACAAAATGCATGAATGTGTGAGTGACAATATATGAATGTGTGCATTGAAATATGATAATATGAGAGCAAGATGTATGAATGTGTGAGTGTAAATACGTGTGTGAGAGTGAAAATGTATGTATGTAAAAGGAGAATATATGTGTGTAAGAGTGAAAATGTATGTATGTAAAAGGAGAATATATGTGTGTAAGAGTGAAAATATGCTGCATTTTGAATGTCCGATAGTCCACCATTTCCACCGGAAATATCAAACATTTAATAAAAGTGAAAAACAATGAACAAGACTTAACGTATTCATCATCATTAATTATATTTATTTCGTTTGGATGTAGGATTTTTGACTTTGTTTAGAGCAGTGATATTCTACTATATTAACATTTTGGACCCAAAATAAAAAAAAAACAACGTAAAAATAGATTTTGAAAATGATATTATTTTTCATATAGGTAACACAAACATACACAACGAAACCATTTAAAAGCTGGAAATATATACATGGGATGTCACTATGATAATGTGAAAGTTTGATTGAGGTAGCATGGGATTTCATTCTGATAAGGCAAAAGTGTTATTATAAATATAATACAAATATATATATATACTCATTATGTACAAAAATCAGTTGTTTCTGTCTTTATCTGTGCCACGCTTCAAAGCGGTTTCTGTCAACTACGACACAGAGGGCAACATCACAGATTCCTCCTCCTCCATGTCAAAAAACAAGCTTAAAGCTTGACTCACGTTCAGAGTTCTCTTCATCATAGTTGAATCTTCAAAACTCTAAATCTATCTAACTATATCTAAATTCTCAATGTTTGTCTGTCACTTTACTTCAATCGCAGTCTCCCGCCGTCTCTTTTCGTCTCGTTTCGTATCACTCCGTTTACCTGATTACCTCACCCCCTCCCTCCCTGGTAAATACATCCTGTTGAGCAGAATCTACAGTTTCCAGTATTTTCCGTTTCGTAAAATGATAAAATACGGCAAAGATATTAAAATATGTGCTTCCATTATTCATACTTCTGAAATATATCTGTATTAACTTTATATCATCGTATGTCCGTGTTTATTGGGTCTTTTTGCATGAAACAAAGACTGGCATATAGTTTCAAGCACTGGCGGCACATATCAGACCCGGGCCGGGGGGCGGGGCCACATGACCGGGCCCTTTAAACCCAATAAAGCTTGACAAAAATATCGGGAGTCCGGGGTGGTAATCTGACGCTCGTGCGTAAAAAGTCGCTCAGTCAGTAAGATTACAATTTAAAACAATGTTTGAAAGAAAAGTAACTAAAGAAAAAGGTGTAATATTTAAAGGGATAGTGGAAATCCGCGAATTTTGGGTTTAACTTATGTATTTTTATTAAAAAGAAGCATATTAAACAATTTTTTTTAATTTCATCCGCCTAGTTTCATTTTATTTTCAATTTTACTGCGCCCTCTCAATGAAACGAAATACTTCGGGAATCGTCGGGAATCTTCGGGTGATGACGAGAGCATAGGAAGACGGGCACAAACAATGGCGGACATTCAATAGCATTTGCATGTGAATAGCCGACCTTTATTATGGTGAATAGATGTGTTTTGTATGGCTGTAGTGCGACAGAAAAATTATACGTGACACAACGACATTGGATTAACCTTGAGATGCGTTTTTATTCCGTTGAACACAACTTTTGATCACAAATCAAAAAAGGTAAGACGTAATTATTGTAATATTTTTGGAACTGGATGTTGTTTACTTTCTCTTTTCTGGCTGATAGCTCCAGGAATTCGAGGTCTTACAGTGATGACATTACATGTGTGGAATCTGTGGAGTCTCAGCTTTAAATCGTATATCTTGTTTGTGCAGTTAAGATAGTAATAAGGGCATTTCTACCGTGTGTTGTGTGTAAAAAAGCGTTAGCATTAGTTAGCATTGTTTCGCTCAATGCTAATTCAAAGGCTTGGTATTACTCTTGTGTTTTTTCTAGCTAACAATTGTTCTTATTGTCAGTTAGCGGAGTTTCTTACCTTTAAAAGGGTATGAAACATTAATAGTTTCATAAATGTTAAGAAGCCCTGAGACATGTGAGAGAAAAAAAACGGTGGGAGGGGTCCACTGGGGGGACCTTCGGCCTTAACTGGTTAACAATGATTAATATTTGTAAAGGCTACAGGTGATCTTAAGATGCGTGAGCTATGCTTAGGGACCTACCAGTCAAGATTATTTGTGCGTAGGGGTGCATCATCTGGCGCCTGGTCCTGGTCATCCTCGCCATTGCCCATGCCGTGAACCATCACCTCGGGCTCGGGCTCGAACAAATAAGGACGTAATGGTCCATCTTCTGGCTCAATATTGTCACCATCGTCGCTTACTGAACCGGATTCAGATTCAGTTCCTAAAACGACATTTTCGTAGGAAAGCCGAGAGGATGTTTCTGACTCGCTATCATCACTGGATACCTCGTACAATCCTTCTTCTTTGTCTGGTATATTTGCCCTTCCACGTTCATTCTGCATAGACGCCATGGTTTGTTATCGTATCGTCTTCCTGAGTTTTCGTCACTTCCGGTTTGGCTGAGTCGAACATTTCGTTTCTAAAAAACTTCGGGGAAGCTGCAATAAAGTGCTTCTAACATGCGTAAGGCAATTATTATATTTTTTTAATCAGGTGTGATTGTTTTGGTACGTAATTATGCTTGTATATAAGTTAAAACGAAACTATTTGAGGTTCCATTTCCACTATCCCTTTAAGATTTCGTTTTTACAAAGGGTATAGCAACGAAATATATAACAGAGATAATAATGATATAACATGACATAAAGTCCAACAAACCACAAGGACAATGAAAACATAGCCTAATAAAATGACTACATTTCTGACACACCATTCACAGCCACCATGAGAGCAGAGCAGTGTAAAATTGGCACGGCGGCCCATACATTCACGTACAAGTAGGCTACTGTACAAATTAAATTTGAAGTGTACTCACCACTACTTGAAGGGTACTCGGCGAGCCTTGCGCTCCGCGAACGTGTCCACAATACGCTGTATGTCCAATTTCTTGGCTCGGTCACTTTCGATGGACAGCAAGAACAGTCCACTCAGTCTCTCCTGTCCCATCGTGCTCCTCAAATAGTTTTTGATGAGTTTTAATTTGGAGAAAGAGCGCTCGGCGGTTGCCACGGTGACAGGAAGAGTCAGAAATAAGATGAAGGCTGTGCAAACCTCACTGAATGTAGATGTTACTGCTGGGTTGTAAACAATGAGCATTTTTACCAGATCCGCGACAGATTTTAGTTTTTGTATTTGGTCCCTGAAACAGGTTCTGAAAGAAAGCAGCTGGCCAGGGAAGCTGGCGGCGATGTCCCGACTGTAGTGCTCTCTAAGCCGCTGAGCAGCTTGGTGTAAATCCTCATCCTTTGCGTGTGTTGGGGTGAATTGCCTCAAACATGTTCACAGTTTCATTTAAACTGGTGAATCTTTGGGACAGTTGCTGGATGATTATATCGAGACATGCATTGAAAACGGTCACCCGAAAGTTGCTCTCTGCGTCAGTGAGGCGGCTGTCTTCAGAAAGTTCATCAAAGTGTCTCTTAACTTTCCTGGCCCTGGTTGTTTCAAACTGTGTTTGACTTCCCCATTTAGTAGCCAGGGCAAGAGTGTCCGGTACTTCTTCACCTTGCGGCGCAGCCAGTAAGGAGCCGGAGGGGGAGGGTTGCGGCTGGTCAAGCGTCAGGCCTGGCTCTCCTCTAGACGAGCAGCTAGCAGCTGCTGAGTCGTCCCTATTATCATCATCACTACAGCCGAGAGACAGAAAAGGAAATAAGCTAGGCGGCCGAGCTACACGAAGTAACAACAACCATATGATATCAACATTTACCACAAACTCACATTTTCTTGTTGACAGTGTGTGGCCGTGATTGTAGCCTACCTGTAAATCTGGCTAACCCCCACTAACGTTGTTGGCGGGCTGGGGCTCGGGGATGAAACACGGCTGGCGAAAAAAATATCCATCGAGCTTGGACAATTTGGCTTTTCCTTGGTCCTCCTTTTTTATCTTTTTCTTTGCATTTTGTAGCTCCACTTTTGTGTTTATAACTGCTCATGCTTAGGCAGTGCTCTGTTGAATGACAAGTGATTGATGATGACGTTGACGTTCATTTACGTATGGTGTTGATGGACGGCTGTTGATGAC
This sequence comes from Gymnodraco acuticeps, assembly GCF_902827175.1. Classification (NCBI taxonomy): domain Eukaryota; kingdom Metazoa; phylum Chordata; class Actinopteri; order Perciformes; family Bathydraconidae; genus Gymnodraco; species Gymnodraco acuticeps. The sequence goes on from NW_022991705.1 coordinate 391,665, forward strand.
GATTTTACCCAAAATACATTTGGAGACAATAGAAGGGATTCACTTGCAATTTTTCATGTTTTAATGTTAAATGTGAGTGTGAAAATAGCAGCACAAGTTCAACTCATATTATAGGCTACAATGCTTTATACCTAATATGACCACGAACGTCAGTGCACTCAGTGGCGCGAGGCAGCAGGGCCCGCCCGAATATCTCGGGGGCGGAGCCTGCTGCCTCGGCGACGGGCCCCCATTGGGTCCCGACCGTCCAGGGCCCGGGGAGCCCTGCCCCTACAGCCCCCCCTGAAGCCCCGCCCCTGGTTTCAAGCCAGTACTTTCGACAGAAATACACATATACATCCTGTTGAGCAGGATCTACAGTTTCCAGTATTTTCCGTTTCGTAAAATGATCAAATACGGCGAAGATATTCAAATATGTGCTTCCATTTTTCATACTTTTGAAATTTATTAACTTTATATCATCGTATCTCCGTGTTTACTGGGTCTTTTTGCATGAAACAAAGACTGGGGTATAGTTTCAAGCCAGTACTTTCGACAGAAACACACGGCAATGTTGTCCGGACTGTTGTTTTTATGCGACACAGGTCATGTGATCTGATCACGCCGGCGTGACGGTCGACTCCAAAGGGTTAATATTAAATACATATAAGTAATTTTACAACTTGTATTTAGAAATACTCTGTTGTAATTATCGATGCATAAATGTGTTCATCCATTCAATGTGGCATATGCTATAATGGGGTTAATGTATGATATTACTTAATAATACAATACATTATAATATATGATATGATAATTATATTTTAGTTTTATTCATTTCTTATTTCATAGTTTCTCATTATTATTATTTTTATCGCTCATCTTATTTTTGATTTTATTAATCTGTGTGAATCTGTGCTGTCCTGTTTTTCACTCTCACCCTGTTGCTGTTTGAACTACTGAATTTCCCCACGGGATTAATAAAGGTCCATCTTATCTTATCTTAATGTATAAGTTGATTTACTTCAATCTACTGTACTGTGTAAAAACACCCCAATAATATTACAAGAAATATACTGCATAAAGCAAACTATATATTTTATTTGATCTAAAATATTGATGTTTTTTCATTATAGTAGCTTGTGAAAACCATACAGTAACAAATAAGTGATTAAATGCTACAGTATTCAGCAAACACAACTGCAGAGCTGCAAACATTGCAAACAGTTTGTCTTTGTGTATTTTGTGAATGAAGCGCCATCTCATGGTTAAATCCTGTAATTGAACAAATGGGGAAATTGGGCAACGCCCCCAACCACTGGCATCCGCTGGGCTTTTGACTGGGACACACCCATCTGAGTCTGATCTGGAGTGCTCCATCTGTAATGGATATAACAGCTGAAAAAACACAACATGCTATAGGTTTATCACTACAGAATCAATACGCACATATGTCACTTGTGTAACAAATACATGTATCCTTGTTTGACTTGTGATTTTGCAGATTGAGGTCAAGAAGTTTGTGGTGAAGGGATCTACACAAACTTATGATGTAGACATGGATTTGGAGCTGTGTTCTTGCCCTGCAGGACAAACAGGAGCGCCTTGTAAACACCAGGCAGCAGTGATGAAACATTACAGCTGTTTGTCACACTCTTTTCTACCGATAAACCCAGAGATGAGAGAAGAGCTGATGAAACTGACCTCGGCCGGTAAAGTCAATATTTTAACAATAACTGGTGTAATGAGACTGCCAACATTTCATGTTTTGATTACAAAATAAAGGATATACACTGTTTATTTTTTAATTTATGTTGATCCCTTATTAATGTTTTATAGAAACCATCTCTTTGGATTTCCTCCAACCCCTCAGACTTGAAATGCAATCATGTCAGTCGTTTAGAAGTAAGTAATACACAAAACTTAATTAATAATGGTGTAATTATATAAAATAATTGAAACTTTAAATCAAAATAACAAAGTAGTTCTATATTATCCATGTCCATCACTAATACCATGTGAGACACACATAATTGATGTATCTCTTGGTATCTGTAGGCACTCAAGCACTACGCATCAGGAGCAACAAGATGAAGGTTTGTTATGAACATTTCAACTGAACAATACACACACACACACACACACACACACACACACACACACACACACACACACACACACACACACACACCCCACACACACACACACAATATATTTATACCTAGACTTTTCTTTCCCCTTGGACCATAACATCAGAAAAGAGGCACTGAAATAGTTAATACAAATTAACTGAATACTATCATATGCTACTCTTCACAGGTGTATTGACAATTGTCACTGGTGATAGGCCACAAGAAGGTGAGTTGTGAGTGTGCAGGTTTATGTTCACACATCATTTTGGTGCTTAATAGATTGATGAATATTTTTCCCTCTTAGATATCGCATCAGATGACGTCTCTCTTGTGGATAACATGATGGAAGAAATCAAAAGTCGTTGCCAGGATCCACATTTCACTGCTGGGCTACTGGCAATGGCTAAGCAGTACCATGTCCTGAGAAGCAACCCCTCCAAACTGCTGTCAGCCTTCCATTCCTTTGGGAAATCTGGCACCCTGACCAGCAAAAGGGATGCAATTTTAAGGCGGGCTGCCAGACGTCAAGGCCCGATAATTAGCTGCCAGCCTACAGCTGTTGCATGCAGGAAGTCAGGCGCTGGCTCAAGACGGCGTTTATTTTCTGGGCGCCCTGTGAAACAGCACAGTTTAAGTTTGGCAGTGATGTTGAACACCAGCCATTCAAAAAAACATTAATGTATTTATTGTATCCCTCTGTTTAGAGGCAGGACACTAGTCAGTGCCCCTCTACACCCTCTGACTCCTCTTCACCGCCATCCCTCTGTTTAGAGGCAGGACACTCAGTGCCCCTCTACACGCTCTGACTCCTCTTCACCGCCATCCCTCTGTTTAGAGGCAGGACACTCAGTGCCCCTCTACACCCTTTATGTACCTGTTTGTATATGTGTATGTGAAAATAATGAGTGACAGGCTGACAGTGACCCGATAGAAACTTTATTATTCACTTAATCACTGATTGAGATATGATGAAGCTAACTTAGTCTCATACATTCATGGGATTAATGTAACAGTAAGACAGAGAGTGTGAGTGTGCACCCACATGCAGTATTTTTGTTTTTATAATGCTGTTGTCTGCTGTGTTCAGACTCAAGTCATGTGTGTGATGCCACATTCAGGACATTCAGTATCCTTTTTTTTAACAGAAGACCGTTGCTAGAAGCTGCAGCTAGACTGCAGAAGTATTAGTTTTTTGTTTTTGAGGATGGAACAATTTCACACACAGATATAGGGAGGTTAGACCTATACAATTGAATTATAATTTCATGTCAAGACGAAGAAGAAGATGAAAAAGATGGCTGAACTGTTCAGTGTCAATCCTGTGGAGATGGAGGTGGGGGACCCTGATGTAAACAAGACGAAAGTCTTTCTCTGGTCTGCATCCCCTTAACAATTGTATGTTTTGAGCTGTACTGTACTGTACCCAATATACAAGCTGTTAATAAACTTTTCAATCAATCAAAGGTTATAAAGTCTCAGCAAAACTCACAACATTTCTTGAGCCTTGTAGACCCAGAAAACTAAGAACATTCACCAAGCAGCACTGAACACGTCTGCTTTATTTGGTTCTGTTCTACAGACCTTTGTGAAGCAGCTTTTTCTGGCATGAATGAAATCTAAATACAGAACAAGACTGACTGTTGAACATTTAAATGACTATTAGAGTGAACCTAAGTGGGTACTATCCAGCATACACCTCTATGGTGGACTCCATGCAGTGCCATTCATCTCACTAACTGTACAAAAAAGAGTGAATGCACTTATTTGACCATAAGTGCACGATGCTTGTCAGGTGGTGATTAAGGACATGTATGTGAATTCTCAGTGATGTACTTACTATGTGGGCCATAATAATATGTGAGACATTTTCGTTTTCTTGGACCTTGATGTGCAGTTAAGATTTGTGATAAGCTTTACGTATTTCAATTTCCTACGTGTACAAAAGTATAGCTTAATTCAACTGATGAGTGCTATGTGAATAAATGTAAGTGATGTGATGCAAGTAGCTCTTGGCCTAGGGGCGTAGCTGGGGGGGGGAGGTTAGGATGATTCCAAGGGCCCAGCACTGGGGGGGTGGGGGGGGGGGGGGGGGGGGGGGGGGGAGGGGGGGGGGAGGGGGGCCAGAGAACACTATTATTATCTTTTTATTAATATGGTTTTATTATTATCCTAAAGTAAGTTAATGTAGATTACTCAAAAGTATAATTGCCTGTATTAAAAAAAAACGTCACAAAAGAAACAAACAGGTGCTTGTTACTCTGTTTGACAGAATGAGCACCCCTCCCTTCATTCATTGCATGGTATGGGCGCCTGAGCAATGGAGCAAGCAGAGCAGGTGCATCCCCACAATTGACCTTGGGGGAGCAAACGTGTGCTTTTGCACCCCCACTTTTTGATCATATGAAAAATATGATATGTCCCCCCCAATATATCACTGTAAACATAAGTATGTAATTTCAATCGAATTAATAATACGCAATGAAAGAACTTGTGCTGATTATAGACACTTAATAGCGAGTTTTTAAGTTTCCAAAGATTGTGACCCCCCCCCGCATTTCGCTCACAATGGTTTGATCAACTGCCTCCCACCCACAGCAGTCCTGATGCAGGTAGGCTGAGTGTAAATCACCGCGACCAGTCTGTCATTGGTGGCAGACCTTTTGAGTAAGTTGTTCAAACAAAGAATATGTTAGACATGTCTTTACTTCTACCACTCAATACAATAAAACACATTTATAATCATCACCTTCTCTTCATTTTCGCTGCATTGAATTACAGGTCACTCTTTATGTTAGCTAGCGGTTAGCTGACGTTTGCTAGCTAGCTAGTAACATCAACCAGTGTGTGTGTTTGACTAGCTAGCTACCTGGTAGATCGAAGCCCATTAGAGTTTGAGTTTATTAGGATCCCCATTAGCTGTTGCATGACAACAACTAGTCTTCCTGGGGTTCACACAAAACATAAAACATTACATTCGACAAGACTTTTACAGAACAGTAAATAAAAAATAAAAAACTGATTTCCGAAGTCCATTTTCCTTCAAGCATTGACTTACATATTTTCCATCATATACCACTTATTTTCTCTGTGTGTGTGTGTGTGTGTGTGTGTGTGTGTGTGTGTGTGTGTGTGTGTGTGTGTGTGTGTGTGTGTGTGTGTGTCGCCAGCCAACCAGGTAGAACATGGCAGAAAAAAGAAAAAATCATGTATTCAACCCAGTTCAGTGTATTCATACGTGTATTATTGCTCTCCTGTGTAGAATGATGTGGTGGTGACAGTGCAGACTCAGGGAGGAGGCAGAGAAGGAGAAAGAGACACAAGAGTTACAGGTAATGGAAATATCAGTCAGCTTAAAGTGTAGGATAACATAACAAATTAAGACACAAATACTTGGATAATATATTCCCCCCTCTCTCCCTTTCTTTACAGAGTAGCATAAAGATTGTGTATTCAAACCAGTTCAGTGTACTCATAAGTGTATTGCTCTCCTTAATGTAGAATGATGTGGTGACTGTGCAGACTAAGGGAGGAGGCAGAGGAAGTGAGAAAGAGACCCAAGAGTTACAGGTAATGGGATATCAGACAGCTTAAAGTGTAGGATAACATCCCTAGTCAAATTTTTGTATAGGAATCTCTATACGTATTTGGAACACTATAGGAATCGTTTAGGATCCCATAGGATTTTGAGACAGTTCTGTGCTCTATATTGCAGGAAATTGCACGTACAGGTGTTCATTAAATTAAAAAAATTCTGCCATGGAGGTGGTCGTGCCTGACCCACTCCAAACCACCCCTTGCCTGCCAGTTACTAATCTTGCACCCCCACTTTCAACTATAACTAGGCGGCACAGCAGCGCACCAGCAGCTTGAACAGACTGACAGGAAAATGTCCTCTTCAGCTCATGAATCAGGAGCTCAGAAACGAAAGAAAAAACGTCAGCAAGAGGAAAATAATAAAAGAGGTCGACAGCTAGTCACCAAGTATTTTCACAAGAAAGGTATTTATTCACAGAACTTGTTTTGAAGCCCATAACAACTTGGCCAACATTTTGTGGCTGACGTTAGCTACCTGTTGCTATCAAAAATTAGATGAGTGTTGATGAGCCCAGTGAATTTGTATCCAGCAGCTATGCCCTTTTGCTATGGCTAGCTAACCTAACCTGTATAATGTTACATGCTAATCACATCTGCTCTAATGCACAGATGCGGCTTCAGGATCAGTACCCCTTCCCTCAGGCCAGCTCCCAGTTGAAGGAGAGGGAGGTAAAGCAGCAGGGCTTTGGGTTAACAAACAGATTTTAAATATGCTTACCATGCATTGAATACAACTTTAGGTAATATTCACATTTAGTTACTCTAGTTCTTCCAGTAATTGCAATACCATTGACCACTGGCACATCAAATTGAGGTTGTTACAGTAGCTATAGCTAGATTTGAGCAATTGGAAAATATCTATACAAATGATTATTATTATTATTATTATTATAACAATTAAGAGATAGCTCGAGCTGTACTGTGTTATTACTATTATAGGGCATTTTATAAATTATGTACACTATGGATACTCTAGAGCCAGGGCCCTCGAGCAAGGCAGCCAACAAGGAGAGCAGAGGTGAAGAGGCAGAAGTACCAGTACAAGAAGAGGTCGAGGACCATGAAAGCAGCACAGATGAGGAGGAAGCAGCTATGGACAGTCAATATCAGGGACAAAGTGAGGCTCCGACACAGGATGCCACAGATACTGAGCCACCTGTAGTGGTGTCTGAGGTAGAAGATCTGCTATCACTTGACCCAGGGTTGTTCCCAGCTAGGATGAGTGACAAGGACAGGGCAACTATTGTAAAGAAATTAGCAATGCGAGAAACAGATCAAGAATTTCCACATGATTCAAAGGGAAAGAGATTTCCAGATTACTTGAAATACACCAAAGCAGATAAGGGTAGGGGAAAAGTGAAAAGGGACTGGTTGATTCACAGTGAAAGTGCAAATGCACTGTTCTGCATACCATGTGTTCTTTTCTCCAAGGAGCAAAAAATACCCTCTCTTAGTGCTTTGAGTAGTGACCAGGGATACAAGATGTGTGACGTCGAGTGGCGTCGCATGTATGATAAATTCCCAAGCCATGAAACAAGTAGGAATCACAGGGACTGTTATTTGCGATGGAAACACCTACAGTGTTCGGTTATGACTGCATGTGGCGTTGATCATCAGTTGCAGAGAGAGCTACAGTCTGAAATTGAGAAAAACAAAGCTATCTTGCAGAGACTCCTTGATGTCAGTCTGCACTTGGCAACGAGGAATTTAGCTTTCCGAGGTAAAACGCATGCTTTGGGCGATGTCCACAATGGAAATTTTGTAGGTACGCTAGAACTTTTGTCACGATATGATCCACTCTTGAAAGACCACTTAGACAAAATCAGGACATCCAAAAAAGGAAGCCAGCTAACTCATTATCTGAGCCCAGACATCCAGAACGAGTTTATTGAATTGTGTGGGGGAAAGGTTTTAAAAACCATTCTGACGGAAAGGGAGGATGCCATGTACTATGGAATCATTTGTGATGCAACGCCTGACATTTCCCACACCGAGCAAAATGTTGTGCTCATAAGATATGTACATTATAATGAAGACACAGGCGAATGGGAGATCACTGAAAGATTTATTGAATTCAAAGATTTCAACGGAAAAAACAGGATGTGAAATTGCAGGCATGATAGAGAGTGTGCTTCTGGATCTAGGGATAGACATTAGTGATTGCAGGGGGCAAGGGTATGATAATGGGGCGAATATGTCAGGGAAAATCAAGGGAGTCCAAGCCCAAATACTGAAAAAGAATAATCTTGCTACTTTCTCACCTTGTGCCTCCCACACGCACGTTGAATCTGGTAGGCGTGCATGCTGCAGAATCGAGCCCTGAAGTGTCCAACTTTTTTGGTTACATTAACCGCCTCTACACATTTGTAAGTGCCAGTCCATCTCGTTGGTCTATATACAAAAAGAAAACAGGTTGCTCTGTACATAGGCTATCTGACACTCGCTGGAGTGCGAGAATTGATGCTGTGAAACCTGTAGCAAAGCACCTACCTGGTGTCATTGAAGCCCTTGCTACCATACTGAGCTCATGCAGTCTCACAGGTGAGGCCAGATCTGAAGCTGTTGATCTGAGGAACTACCTCATGTCATTTGATGCCATTGTCCTTCTCACCATTTGGGTGAAAGTATTGCAATCTATTGATGACAGAAATGTGATAATCCAGTCAGGGAAAATCTCAATAGAGGTGGAGGCAGGTAATGTTGCTGCACTAAGAGATGAGATGCAGACTCTCAGAAATGGATGGGATGCTATTCTGTCTGAGGCATCAATGGTAGCTAAGGAAATGGAGGTTCCACCTCATTTCAAAAAATAACTTTACCGTGAGAGGAGGAGGAAGAGGTTTCATGATGAAACTGCTGAAGGAACAGGTCAGGAGGATAGGCCAGAAACAACATTCCGTAACACTGTGTTTTTCACTGCCATGGACCAGATCATAAGTGACTTGGACACTCGGTTCCAAACAACAGCAAATATTGTTGAAGAATTTGCTGCCATACTTAAAATTGGGAAGTTGAGTGACAGTGTCATGGCTTCTGTGTGTCAGCCACTGAGGGAGAAATACTCACAGGATCTCACAGATCAGTTTGAGAGTGAGATAAGGCATCTCAATACAATATTTTCTGCCACTTTCCCCCCTGATTGTAGCTCTCTTGATCTACTGAATGCAATATACAAGATGGAACTCCAGAGCATTTTTGGAGACGTTTGCATTGCCCTCAGAATTTTCTTGACGCTCCCAGTTACCGTAGCTGGTGGTGAAAGATCATTTAGTAAGTTGAAACTTATCAAGAGCTATTTAAGATCTACCATGTCGCAAGAGAGGTTGAACAGCCTTGCAATGTTATCGATTGAAAGCAAGCTGGCTCTGTCACTTGATTTCAAAGAGCTCGTAAAAGATTTTGCCACCAAGAAGGTCCGGCGATTGGTGTTCGGGATTTAGGGATACAAATCCAGTCTATGACAGGATTGTGGGATGTTTCCCTATAGTAAACTGACAGGCTACAGCCCACATTGTGAACAATTACTATCTGATGCATAGTCCTCTAGCACTACATTTTTCATTGTTTGCTGTAAGTGTGTTCATGTCCTGAGAGTTTATTGTTTTATAATTGTGTTCAAATCTTCAGTTAATATATACTTTTGTCCTTGTGTTGTTCAAATCTTAATTTAATAAGTCAAAGAATGTTGAGATTTTTTGTTTGTTCATTCCTGTATTGGGTGTAATTTTCAATTAAATAGACAGAAGATAAAGTTGATAGTCAGTGCATGTTGATTTCTTGCAGTCCATTACAGTTCATTAACTTCAACAGGGTTTTCGAGGTTGGGTTTCATCGTGTCGTTTAGGGGGTGGACGCAAGGTCATGACCCCACCAGTATCCAAGAATCCTGAATTGTCCCCATCAATAGCTCAACACTTGTCACTCGCGCCTCCTCGAATTACTTAAGTGTGTAACAGGTAGGGCTTTAGCACTCTGCTGAGAAAGGCAGCAACCCAGCCGCTACAGCAAAAAAGCTAGTGCAATGCAATAAATAAAGGGCCAAAAAATGTTTAGCGTGCGCGCTCACGCGCACTCGCATGGATTGGGGGCCCACAAATAGATTCTTTCATGGGGCCCAGAATTTCCAGCTACGCCCCTGTCTTGGCCACTTTCATTTTTTCAAAGTAGCTCTCAGATGAAGAAAGGTTGGAGACCCCTGCTCTACAAGGCTCGATGTGGACAAAGCTCGTTTGCCATTAGTGTTTTCGCGTTGACACGAGTAGTCTGTCCAAACAGCCGTCATAAGGCGTCATATTCAGTCGGATAAATGCACAATTTTCGACTTCCTTAACTCGTAGCTCTGTTGCCCCAATTACGAGTAACGTTATCACATCAGGTTTGCAGAGGTGGGAGAAGTACTCAGATCTTGTAGTTCAGTAAAAAAATACCATAGTGTAGGAAGAGTTCCTCAAGTAAAAGTATGATCATCAAAATATAGTTAAAGTAGCGACAGTAAAAGTATTCGTTGTGCAGATTGGTCCATTTCAGAATAATATCTATGATATGTTTTATAATGATTGATCATTAAAGTGTTCTCAAAGCTGGTAAAGGTGCAGCTAGTTTGAATGACTTTGTATACTGCAGGGTAGCTTGTGGATTTACTCCAGATGGAACTAAAGTCTGATTGAACACTTGATTATATTTCACATCATTTATATTTCACATCATTCATCCACATCTGTAAAGTAACTAAAGGTATTAAATACATGTAGTGGAGTAGAAGTACACCATTTATCTATTAACTGTAGTGGAGTAGAAGTACACCATTTATCTATGAACTGTAGTGGAGTAGAACATTTAAATACTCCAGTAAAGTACAAGTACCTCAACATTTTACTCAAGTACAGTACAATATATTAACATAATTATATATATTTCATTTATTTCACATTTAAATAAAGCAATTAATTCGGTTAACAATGTTAGTTTTTCCCTTTAATAAATAACAAAAAGTAAATACAAGAATACCGTTAAAGTACCGGATCGATAAGCAGTTTCGATAAGAGTAGTAGTACCGTAGAAACCCTTAACGATACCCATCCCTAGATATTACACAAGTAAAGTGTTAAGAGAGTGAAATGTTGCTTTACGAATTTCAACACTTGATGCTGTCACCTTGATTCCAATGTCAGAAACCCGTATTTGCCTAACTTAATTGGTTTAAAGAGAGAACACATTTTGACTAAAAGTTGACCAAAATATAATTTTTCATCGACTAAAAGTAGGCTAAAACGTTTTGAGTTTTCGTCGACTAAAACTAGACTAAAACTATGAAGGATAGAAGTGACTAAGAACACAGCTGCCAAAATTAACACTGGAGTGGATGGCATAAAAAGCGCCACCCCTTGCGGACCTGCCCTTCAGCGGTGCTGAGCAAAGTGGAAAAGGGAGAATTTCCTGCATGGTGAAGAGGCACTGCAAGCAGAATAAGACGCCCTGCAAATGTATCAAGTGTGGGGATGCTGTTTGTGGCAAATGCACAGCCAAGGTGCTGAATGTTTGCTACAGGGTTCGTACGGTCATTGAAAACCTGGAAAAGTCATGGAAATTCAAAATGCAAATTCCAGGCCCTGGAAAAGTTATGGAAAACAATATTTTTCCCAAAGTTTTGGAAAAGTCATGAAAATGTAACTAAAGTTGCGTCAAATATAATTTACATTTTATCTAATCGCCGAAATAATCTGCGGTTGCGAGTTATGTGCAGGGGTGCACATAACTTTTTTGCCCTGGTTCTCAAAGGAGCACCTGGAGATGTTGCTTGGTGCTCATCCTTAAAATGAAATAAACCGTAACTTTTGAGGGGGTCTTGACTTTATTTGCCAGACACACGGCACTGAACACACATGCAGAGGTGAACACAGAACACACATGCAGAGGTGAACACAGAACACACATGCAGAGGTGAACACAAGACAACATTAGCACGAGCAGTAATCCTACAAGCTGTCATCACTCCCCTCCTGACTGTTCTCCTCACTGTCTTCCTCTCTGTCAGACATGGTAGCTGATGATGTAGGCCTACTACTTTCTCTCTGGTTGAGTCTGCGATTAGCTGCTTGCATCCACAAGTCAACAGCTGGTTTTGGGGAAAGTCTCTGTTGTCATTTTAGACAAGTGGATGTAATCAAATAAGTATGTGAACATAACTAATAACCTACCATAGCCAATAACAAATGAATGAAACTTATTTTATTTGTGTTGTTCATTCATATCTTATTTTACCTTAACATTTATTTATCTATGCATTTTTTTTTATCTCTCCAGTTTTAAAGGATATTTTTGGTTACTGTCCTATAGTATACATTGGAATGATTTCAAACCTGTTTATCCCAATAATTATAAAGGAGTGCCTTGGAAATATGTGTTTACATAAATTGCGACCAAACCGTTTGAACTTAGACTTTACCTCACTGAGCTGTAGTTATCAGTCTGACTGGAGATGACTCTCCCTCCACATTATTGTAGAAACATCTTCTTCTTATATCCGTTAGAGCAGCTAGCACGGCACCAGATTCTAATAACAACAGCGCTGGTACCGGTGCACCCTCGCTCACTCGCATTTTGGCTGTGAGCTGCGGGCGCCAGATAAGCCAACATCCCCCATTTTCATCACTTACAGCGCCCATCGTACAGGGCAAATGAAACGTGTAACCGGGGTGAAAAGGGTGTTACATTTACTTAATTATGAATATTGTTACATCAAGGCCGAAAATTAGGATGAGCCCCAATGGTCAAAATGTTTTTTTCCCTCCCAGAACTGCCAGCGCAGCGCCTCCACAGATCTGGCGCCCTAGGCGAACATCTAGCCAGTGCTACGGGCCGACCCTGAGTTCATATCATGGTTCATACATGTATGCAACTCGCAAATATCTTTCTCTCTCTCTCTCTTCTCTCTCTCTCTCATCTCTCCTCTCTCCTCTATTTTCTCTTTTCTCTTCTCCCTTCTCTCTCTCCCTCTCTCAATGTTGGTACGCAAATGCGCTTTGTTTCAAATGACCCGGTGCTCTTTTTTTTGGCGGAGGTGCGCATGCGCACCTGTGCACCAGTTATGTGCAGCCCTGGTTATGTGCCATCATGACGCGCATGGTGTTATTTTTTAATATATGAAGCGCGAGCTGTGTGCTCGAGTCTTCCTGCCTGTCGGCTGAACTCTGCTGCTCCGGGATGAGGGTCAGCTACATTATCTACGGTGCGTTCGTTAACTGTGCGGAGTCACTGTGGCACAGACTGCACTGTGGCACAGACTGAGCCGCTGGTGAACAGCTGTTAGAACGGCCGTTCAGGTGTTCAGAGCAAAGCGGCAGAGCGTGATGTGAACTGAAAAGTTTTTCTGTCGCAATATCATTTAAGGAATCTGCTAACGTTAGCTTTAGCCTTCGTTTTCTAATAGTTTTTTTTATAGGCTATAAACAGAGGTGGTATAAGTATAGATATTTACTAGAGTAAAAGTAGAAGTACTCAGATCTTGTACTTAATAAAAGTATAGTACTCAGATCTTGTACTTGAGTAAAAGTAGAAGTACTCAGGTATTGTACTTAATAAAAGTATAGTACTCAGATCTTGTACTTAATAAAAGTAGAAGTACTCAGATCTTGTACTTGAGTAAAAGTAGAAATACTCAGATCTTGTTCTTGAGTAAAAGTAGAAGTACTCAGATCTTGTACTTGAGTAAAAGTACAAGTACCAGAGTGTAGGAATACTCTGTTCCAGTAAAAGACCTGCATTCAAAATGTTCCTCAAGTGAAAGTAGAAAAGTATTCTCATCAAAATATAGTTAAAGTAGCGACAGTAAAAGTAGTCATTGTGCAGATTGGTCCATCTCAGAATAATATATATGATATGTTTTATAATGATTGATCATAAAAGTGTTCTCAACGCTGGTAAAGGTGCAGCTAGTTTGAATGACTTTGATACTGCAGGGTAGCTTGTAGATTTACTCCAGGTGGAACTAAAGTCTGATTTAACACTTGGTTATATTTCACATCATTCATCCACATCTGTGAAGTAACTAAAGCTAGTAAATACATGTAGTGGAGGAAAGGTACACCATGTACCTCTGAACTGTAGAGGAGTAGAAGTACACAGCAAAACATTGAAATACTTAAATAAAGTACAAGTATCTCAAAATTGTACCCACGTATAGTACTTGTTGAGTTTATAAACTTAGTTACTTTACACCAGTGGCTATACAGATAGAAAGACTAAGCCTTGAACAGAGGCATGACAATACATTTTCAAAATGCTCAACAGTGCTGCCAAAATTATAAACTGACTGCTGCACAATTAAAATAAATGCTTTTATATATTTATATTAGATGTGACTCTTTGGCGTTTCTGTTATTACTAACTGCTGCTTTAGTTGTTCTGACTGCTAAAATCCTGTTATTCCTCATTTTAAAGCCGATATTCCGTGGGGTCGGGGGCTCGGATCCTTGTCACCTTTTTCATACCTGATGAGTTTGCATCCCTGACTACAGTTGCTTTAGCGTGTAGAATCTAGTAAGCCTACTATCTGATTTGTTTCACTACATGTTTCATATGCAGACCTTATTTTCCTGTTCCATGATCAAATAAAACATTTTCAGTGGTAATTTTTTTTTGGTCATGGAAAATTAGGTAAAGGTCATTGAGAAGTCTTGGAAAAGTCATTGAAAATCGTTGTTGAAAAAGTGTATGAACCATGTTGCTACAAGTGTGTTTGTGAAGCGATGATCGATGTGTTCTAATTGGTTCTTTTTCTTCTTCTCTGATGTTTTGTGTTATTTGTATACGTTCTGTGTTATCTTCTGTTCTATTATATTATTGTCATGTTGTTGTTTTTTTATGAGTAGAAGGCTATCAGACGATATGAACCATTTTACCTTTATGAAAACACAAGTCTAACACCAAGTGTTTAAATTAGCACCGGTAGCGATATTTTATACTTCATGCTATCTGTACAAACTATAATATAGTTATATATATATACAGTGTTTCCCCTATATGCAAACAGCGGTGCTGAAATAAACATTTTATTTATTTTTTAAATAAAAAAATTATAAGTGCCGCCCCCTAGCACTCGCGGCAACTTTTCGCGCCACCGATACGTGGGAAAGCTGTCATTTTCAGAGCTGAAGGAAAGCTGCCTGACAAGACAGACAACAGCAAGTTGAAGCAGACATAACTTTATTTGGACACAATCACCTAAAGAAGAAGAAGAAGGTCATAACGCCATAAATGTAAGTTATTATAATTTAAAATGTTGTTACATTTAGATTAAGTAAATTAATACTTTGATAAAAGCCTACAGTTAAGAATGAATGACAGCTAGCTAACTTAGCTAGTTTAGCTAGTTAACACCCAGTGTAATAGATTATTCATCACATCTTATGTTATTTTCAGATGAGTTTGGATTGTCAGCAAACGAAAGAGAAGTGATGATCGTGGTGATGAGGAGGAGGTTAGTTGGGTGAAGTTAGGGAGGTGGGTCTCTGTTGTCTGGCAGCAATGTTTTGAAAGGGGAGCAAATGGATACACACTTTTTGGGAAATAGTTTTTAAGTAGTTGTTTAAATTTACAATTGTATTGAGTGATATCTCGTACTAGACCGGACATGCGATGAGAGTAGGCCAGAGCAGAGGAGGTGAAGGAGCAGGTCAGGATAGAAGAGAGGAGCAAGGTGCAGCTGCTGCTGTCAGAGGGTCAGAGGTAGGAGGATCAGAAAGAGCAGGGCACCGGAAATCAGGATTTGATCCAGGGTGGATGGAGAACCCGAGGTTCAAACCTTGGCTGTACAACACAGCTAACCATGGTGAGTATCTAACATATGGAGCAGTTAGGGACTTGATCTCTCAGATGTTTTAACGATCATACAGTAGCCACAACCTCTTAAAGAAAAAAAATATATATCAAAGATCTTGTCCCGACAGGAATGTTCTGCCACTTGTGCCGCCAACACAAGCAAGCACCGAAGCGGGGGGTTTCTACACGGCCATTTATTGAGGTTGGGTGCATGCTTTTCCGAAGCGACTACCTTGATAAGCATGCTGCCACTAAGCACCATCAAGAGAGTGTGAAGGCACACGCCGCACTGATTCAAGGTAAAATTACCTAATACTGTAGGCCTACTGTTTCAGTTTATTTATTTAAAAGAAAAGAATGCACATCAACATATCAGGTTTTACATCAATGTAAATGTGACAGATTTAGCTAGTAGACCTAAGCTAGTTTTCATCTGCAGTCCCTCTTCAGTGTGATGAAAACTTCTGTCTTTCAATGTTCAGTTCAATGAAGGAGACTGGATCGTCGTTAGCCAAAGCACTGAGTTTATTCTAAATACAAACAGACAAACAAGCGGCCGGAGAATTCACAAGGTAAAGCCACAACTTTCATTATGGGACCCCAAGCAAACTCTGAAGACAAAAGCAGAAACACAGATCTGTATATCCCAATAAAGGAGGGATCTAAACAGCCCGCCTTTTCCCCTAATCATTACCAGACATTGGAACAAAAGCCTGGTTGTATTACAAATTCACAAGAGCCAAAACTTCTCCCCCACAGGAAAGAAGAAGACCTCTTGACCTGTGTCCTCCCCCAAGTTACAAGCAGGAGCACATGCGACTCACCAAAAGCACGTCTGTTAAGCAACAGTTTATGAGAAAGACTGAGAATCTCTATTAAAATATTCCATGACAGTTCCTTCCTCTTTATCAATCTATGATAACAAATTAACATTAGTCTAAGAATATTTCAGTCAATACTTAAATCAATAAGCATCTTCAGAATTGGGTGGACTCGCATGCATCAATTATCAAAAGTAAACAAGATTGAAAACACTTCAATCACCATGATTGAACACAGTCAATCATAATAAAAATATTCTTTCTTCAGTGTTTGGCATCTTTTTGTCAAAAGCACAATAATGAACACACATGTGTAGTGTTTATTTATACTGTTCATGCTCACTACTTGTAGCACTTCGGGATTTGAAATCAAATATGAAGTGCTTTATAAATGGAACCCATTATTATTATTATTATTATTACATGAAATACAAAAATATAATAGCAGAATATATGTTTAAAAAATAAGACCTTTTATCATTTATCACTCAGTTAATCTCATTCATCAAACACAAATTCAAATTCAACTTACATCTCAAAGATTTACTTTAAGGCAATTACTTATTAAAACACAATTAGAATTTAGGATTATAAGAAATCCAATTGAGGTATAAATCAGAATCATGAGAGATCCAGCTAAGGTTCCTAGTTAAGGTATAAATTCACAGTGATGAATCGATCAATCTGTAATCTGTAAAGTTACAGTGTCCTCAATCTTTAACATTACTTTACGTTTACTTCATTACGCTTTATTCAAGAGTAAGGCATGATATTTAATTAATTACATTACTTCAACTATCAATCATTATGTCATTTCAAAATCTGAAGGGAAAACTAAACAATTCTCAAAATGTTTAACAATCTGAAAAGGAAGAATCAGACATTTTATTGTAGAACAACCTGAAAAGGAAAAAATCAAAACATCTGTTCTTTATTCAGAGTGTCAACTGTAATCAATATCAACACATCTGTTCTTTATTCAGAGCATCAACTGTAATCAATTTCAATCGCTGAATTGGGAGCCTTGTAATCTGGTTTCCTCGTTGTACATTTGACCTGGTAATGATTAAGGATAGTAACATTGTCTGTTATAATATTAGAAATATCTTATTGTTCAATACCTTATAAATCTGAAAATATCAATTAATTAATTTGTTTAGTGTGAAAGTGTAATCTGATCTGACAAAAATATATTTATCACCACTATTTAACACATATCTGTTCATTGGGAATATAAAAACAATCATTAATTGTACATCTGTAATCATCTGGTCATTCAATTCAAATGTTATCTTTGTACGAGAGCTGGAAAGACATGTCCTCCTCCTCTCTTTATGACACAGAATGTCTGGTGTGTAAAGGCATCCTGATACTGTAGATTAGCACTGAGGTGCTGATTGGCTCAAACTCTTCTTCATCAGAGCGCCATAATTCACCTCCCCAATTGCTCTGCTTTTGTGGCTCAATTCAGTGAGCACTTTATGATCTCCCAGTGAAACAGATGTTCATCTGCCTGTATTCCTTCTGCTATCTGCTTGAGAGCAGAGCACCTGCCTATTCCAAGTGGCACATCCAGATGCCTCTGAAACCATCGCTCGTCCTGCAGGGTTGTCTGCCTGAGCCCACCGAGCAGAAAGATGAAGAAGCATCTCATCTCATCAGAAAGTTGAAGATTAGAATCCTCTCATCTCGAACGACCTCCTTGCCTGTGGATGGGTTGCTCTCTGCAGCCGGAGAGTGTGATTCTCTCTCTGACCCTTGGCCTTCAGAGCTGTTTAACACTTGATAGGGATGTTTTCCTGAGTGCAGACAACTCAAAGTAATGGAATAGCACATTATCATTCAATTACAAAAATAGGATAGGCCCCTCAGAATGATTTGGGAGCCTTCCTGACACATGCACATTATAAATGTAAGGTTTGTGTTAGTCATGTAACATGCAAGAATCATATACTCATCAGTCCAAAGCAGAGAAATGTTATTTTAAGTTAAATGTGAGCTAGTGGATATATGTGGAATAACCCTTTCTCAATGATTCTAAATGTTATATTAATTCACCATTTACCGTTTGATCAAGGATTAGTTTATCAGAAGTACATTTCCTCTTCCATAAAACATAGGTTTGAGAAATGAATGTTCCAATATGAAATCAATTGCTCAATATAATTTGACTCTTCCCTCCCTTTTCTTACATATTGTCACATATGAAATAATAACTTAGGAGTCTATTTAAGCATGGTATTGTCTATATAAGCTATTAATCGAGAAAACTCAGAGTCAGTATGCAACTCGCAAATATCTATCCTCCTTCCTATCCCTCTCTTCCACATCTCCCTCTCATCTCCCTCTTTACTCACTTCCCCATCTCTTTCTCTCTTACTTCTGTTAGATATGAAGTAAAACATACAAGTCCATGTAAGCATCTGAGTTACCACTGAAGGCATAGCATAAATGATAGTGGGCGTCTGAGGGTGTCATTACTGAGAAATGTCAAAGAAATTCAAAACCTTACATTTGAAAACAGGTTTGCAGTCCTCCACTTAAGGTGACGTTATCATTGGAAACAATAAAAACGAACTATTTTGATGTAGAATCTATAAATTGAATCTTTAGAGCAGAACAAAATGGTTGTATTGTAGCCTGAGTTCCGTGCAGCCTTTAGTTTCACCAGGTGGAAACATTGTCCATATAATGTGAATACATGTAGAACTAAGAGGCCCCTGACATTAGGCCTATTTTAAAAATAGTAGGGGCTTTTAACAGCTTGCCAACTTACAGGCATCCTCTGCATAGCAGTATGAATAGCCTTAAAAAAATAACCCACTCTGCGGTAACGAGAGTCATATTTCTGAACCAAATGCCCTAAGTTAAGCCGTTAGTCCCATCTGACTGACCCAAGGGTTGGTGCTTGTGTGACCGGGAGGCTTCCAGGTGTTCAAAGCAGATGTCAAGCTTTCAGTTCATGGCTTGGTGGGGGGAGTGGCCCACGTGAGACAGTATTGTTCAGTTTGAGGAGCGTCATTGTCTCTGGGAGCAGGGAATGGTGTCCATTCTCGGACCAGACCATTAATGTCATTTCATGTAGAGCAGCCATAGCATCTCTGTGACTGCACTCAGCCGGACTGTAGCAGGGCAGAACTGGGTGGCTCTTAGTGAAGCTGTCCAAAGCCATTAGACACAATGGAACCACGTGCTAGCTAAAGGGACACAGGGTCATCAATGTCTCTCTTTACCATTTGCCTAATCATAAACAAATTAGTAGGAAAAATGTGGAACACTAATCCATCATGTGGAATGTTGAGGTAATTTAAATAAGTACTTATGGGTCGAAATCAAATTAACATTAACTTTGGAACTAAAGTCAGTTAAAATTGGACATGCACGGATCAGGATCTAATCAATACACCATTTTCCCAGCTCTGTGATGAAAATGATAACAAGCAGGGATGCAAACGTGTCCCCTGTCGGTGAAATTCGCCGTTTTGAATCCAAAATAGGTCGTCTTTATGATTCATGTAGATCTGCAATAAAAATATTATTGGGGTATGGGCAGGGTTGCTAACTTTGGGTACCTGGCTGGAGTAGGATTTTGATATCATGGGTTTAATTACACACATGCGCACAAAATGCCTGCTATCGTGTCAGTAGCGGGACCTTAGCATATATTTAGGATATATATATATATAATATATATACAAATACACAATATTGGACACAGACTATAAAAGGGCACACAGTTTCATTCACTAATGAAAGTCAAACACATGTTTGTTTCCACTGTTTTATTGTGTGCCTGTCGCGATAAGCAATTAATTGAACTATCGGCTCTCAAGTATTTGTGTTGGGTAATCTATGGTAGGGCTAACCCATACAGTGGTGGGGCTCAAATCAGTATTTGAAATGTAATTACATACACGCTATATCGCCCCCTTGACAGTGAAACGCCACGCGTGAGGTTTAGATTATTTCCCTGTCTCAATCCAAATTGAACTGTATGAAATAAAAAGGCACATTTGTCTTGTCGTAAATAAGAAGGGCGACCTGGAGCCAATCCTGCTATTTCCTCACAAGTGAAAGAGTTGACATGCTGAAAACCCAACCCCCGCTTGGGGGTCTGGGGGGAGTCTCCCCCAGGAGATTTTTTGAAATACTAACATAAAATACACATTCTCTCTTGAGATGAAAAAAATAAATCCATCTATTACTACACGACATATTTAAATGAAGCTGAACCTGCTGCTCCTCACAGAGAGAAGAGTCTGTGTGAATTACTTTACATTGTGGATACGGGTGGATCGCCCCCCTTGTTTTGTGTGTCAAAATGGAAGACAGCCCACACACCTGTCAATCATCAAACCGTGGGGTCTTATTTCATTATGTGATGATTTATATCAACACGTAATGTTGTATCGATGTATATATGTACTACCGCAAATGTATTCTCCGTCGGGACTTCCTGCAACAACACCACGCCGTTATAATACAGTGCTGAGAATGAACGCACTCTTGAACGCCGTTATACAGCGCTGAGAATGAACGCGTTCTCAATTACGTTCATCTAGCGGAAATACAGTACGTTCAGTTCACGTTCGCCCAAAATATGAACGCGTTCAGGTACATTACTGCCTACGGATGTGTTCGTTAATATTAGCTGTGTGGTCCGGAGTGACTGTGGCACAGACTGGACCGCTGGAGAACAGCTGTTAGAACGGGGTGTTCAGAGCAGAGCTCCCTGTTGGAGCGGCAGAGCTTGAAGCGAACTGAAAATGTTTCTGGCTAACATTAGCTTAGGTACTCAGATCTTGTTCTTGAGTAAACGTAGAAGTATCAGAGTGTAGGAATACTATGTTACAGTAAAAGTACTGCATTCAAAATGTTACTCAAGTAAAAGTATAAAAGTATTGTCATCAAAATATAGTGAAAATAGCGACAGTAAAAGTAGTCACTGTGCAGATTGGTTTATTTCAGAATACTATATATGATATGTTTTATAATGATTGATCATGAAAGTGTTCTCAGAATACTATGATATGTTTTATAATGATTGATCATGAAAGTGTTCTCAAAGCTGGTAAAGGTGCAGCTAGTTTGAATGACTTTGTATACTGCAGGGTAGCTTGTGGATTTACTCCAGGTGGAACTAAAGTCTGATTCAACACTTGATTATATTTCACATCATTCATCCAGATCTGAAAGTAACTAAAAGGTATTAAATACATGTAGTGGAGTAGACATACACCATGTACCTCTGAACTGTAGTGGGGTAGAAGAATAAAGTAGCAAAACATTTAAATACTCAAATAAAGTACCAGTATCTCAAAATGGTGCCCAAGTATAGTACTTGTTGAGTTTATGAACTTAGTTACTTAACACCAGTGGCTATACAGATAGAAAGACTAAGCCTTGCACAGAGGCATGAAAATACATTTAGAAAATGCTCAACAGTACTGGCAAAATTATAAACTGACTGCTGCAATTTAGATGTTCGTCTTTGTGCTGAGGCCATAAAACCCCCAATGGGTCGCGCCGTGGTCTGCTTCAGATAATCTTTTCCTTCCAGAGGTCACGCCTGTCTCTGACCCCGTGTCTTGCGTTTTTTTTCTTTTTCTGCAGCACCAAGCAGAGCAGAGAAAGGGGGAGATTTTGACTAGAAATAATTTGAAACAGTTTGATAAAGAATGTTAAACTATATTTAAAAACTGTAATTGAACTTCAACTTATATCAATTGTCCTATTCCAGTGGCCAGTTGGAACAGACAATCAAAAAGTTTTCATTTTGCAGCAACAGTGCAAAAGGTTCCTATCACAATTATGTCTGAGTCTATTCTGCTTATCTGCTTTGTTTCGGAATGTGTTCAATACATTACCTTTTTTTTATTCATCATTACCATACAATACATAGATTAAGAATAAATTAAACAAATAATACAACATTGACCTAGTTGAGCAGACAGATTTTTTTCAATCCTGATTTCCTCAGGCCGGTAGTTATGAACAGTGATGCCTCTGAGGGTCTCGGATGTAAGACAGATGCAGGATATAAAAACACTCTTTTGCTATTTATTTTCCTTTTGCAGCACCTTTATATTACAATGTATAATTTTGCTTTACATTATTTATTTATTTTTCCTCAAGTCATTTACTTTTGGTGAGATAACTAAAGTTTAGTTCATTTTACCCTGGCTATGGACTGATTCGTTGTTAGTTGTTACAAAACATACACAAGACGGCGGGTAGACAAACCAATATAGAAACAATTAGACAAACAAACATGTACTCGCAACAAACACCAGCGCGATAGCCAAAATTCCTCCAATTTAATTTAATCCAAATTAGGGAGACTTCAGCGGGGGTAGGGAAATATCTGTTTAATATGAGCGCCTTCTTACTCATATACTTGTACAAGTGCTAAGAACGGAATCTGTTGAAGAGCAATAACCAATTTATTCTCAATCAACAACCACTATGCTAATTTAGTGGTGCTCTGCCCTCCCCGATCCGGAGAGCGGAGGCTTTTTTTATTTACCCTGTCTTCCAACAACAGTCAAATTTAACAACTCGTCAGTTATGAAACACAGCTCAATGTCACACTCCACATATCACCCTTCCCATTAATAAGCGTTATGTTTAGTTCCAAAACCATAATGGTGTGATTAAGAGAATATGACACTGTGCTTTATCTCTCCTCGCCTGCAGCTCTCCGCAGGGGGGAGGAGGGAAATCTACACACAATCCCCCGCAGCAACAGGCAGAGTTCGAGGCGAGTTGACTTAACCAGTTTGACAGCTGACATCTCCAGAATTCGGCGATTCGTTTCAATTACAAATCTTTACATTGCTTTTGAACAGAAGTTCCACCTTAGTGATGCTCTCCTTAAGGTCTCTCCGAATATTTGCCGTGTGTAATTGTCTGGTAATTTAATTCCAGGAACCACACACAGAGGAAATCGGTAAAAGTCGATATTCCGAGGTTATTTATTAGCCCCAAATATTCTTATTGTTCTTTACATGAGCTGTGCTTGCTCCTGTAGGCACTTGCCCCAGTAGCAATCACAGGGAAAATCAGTCGATTGCCGTCAATCACAGAGTCTGGTAAGGCAATGTCCAAATATAGATTTGAAATTACACTTACCAGTTCTGAAAATCTTTTGGTATACTGTTCGCGACGCCAATCTGTGATGAAAACTTCTGTCTTTCAATGTTCAGTTCAATGAAGGAGACTGGATCGTCGTTAGCCAAAGCACTGAGTTTATTCTAAATACAAACAGACAAACAAGCGGCCGGAGAATTCACAAGGTAAAGCCACAACTTTCATTATGGGACCCCAAGCAAACTCTGAAGACAAAAGCAGAAACACAGATCTGTATATCCCAATAAAGGAGGGATCTAAACAGCCCGCCTTTTCCCCTAATCATTACCAGACATTGGAACAAAAGCCTGGTTGTATTACAAATTCACAAGAGCCGAAACTTCTCCCCCACAGGAAAGAAGAAGACCTCTTGACCTGTGTCCTCCCCCAAGTTACAAGCAGGAGCACATGCGACTCACCAAAAGCACGTCTGTTAAGCAACAGTTTATGAGAAAGACTGAGAATCTCTATTCAAATATTCCATGACAAGCAGGTCAAACATAGTACAAACAACACAGTAGGCATGTGTCCATACATTACAATTTTTATTTTTATTTTGTTTACCTTTCAACAGGGTCCTCAGTGCTGGTCGCCTTTGACCCAGTTATCACCCTTGAACACGAAGCGGTGATTGGTGGTTTTAAGTGCCTCTACCACCTCACGAAAAAAGAACATGCTCACCATACGAACTATGCTGACCTTTTGGAGCTTGCAGAACTACTTGGCTGCCAGTATTTTGAGAAGTTAAAGGTAAGTTAATGCTTTCTTTAATCAACTTCATCACAAAAAAACTGTGCAATATTTAATCTTAAATGCATTTGTTTTCTTTAAGATCGGGAAGACCAACTACACATCTCACCGAATCATCGATGAGATGTTAGAAATCCTGGGCAGTGTCGTTGAAGAGCCTATCTTGGCAAACATCAGTGCTTCTGTGGCAATTGGGCTTGAGGTGGACGAGACCACAGATGTGTCTGTGAAGAAGCAGCTCGATGTTCACGTTAGGTATAATTTTATTCCAAGAATGACAACAATTAAGACTTAAAATAATTTTGAATGACGTGTCTTTATTATATTTAATATAGTCTTGCATAGCCAGACCTAGGAACCTGGGACCTGGGAAACGCTCTATTTCTTTAAACCAATCACAGTTGGTTGGCGGTTGCTAGCTTGTTGTTCTTTCACGTAGTCTGGATTGAATCTGATCGGGGCAACAACATATTCCACCGCCACTGATTGGGTAGTAATAATAAACAAATAAGGCTTATCCCAAAAACCTACATCTGTTTAGTCAGTCTGACTGTTTAATATGTTCATCAGATACATGGACAACAATGGGCTGCTTTACAGCCAATTTCTGGACCTGGTGACAGTCAGCGATGGCAGAGCTGACACCATAGTCAAGGCAATAAGAACGATCCTCACAAAAAAGAACATTCCCACCCAGAGGATTTATGGCCTGGGGACAGATGGAGCAGCTGTCATGACTGGTATGAACTAACAACAAAAACAAGGTTGATATTCACTGCAGCTTAAAAACTAAAACATGTTTGTCCTGAAACAGGGAGAGTGAATGGAGTGGCCAAGCAGCTACAGGACACCTTCCCATGGATGGTGTCGGTTGCATGTGCCGCACACCGCCTCGCCCTGTGCTGCAAGGACGCCTTATCAGGAGTGGCTTACATGAACTCCTTCAGGGACCTTCTACAGCAGCTACACCTGTACTTCAGGAACAGTGCAAATCGCACAGCTGTACTCCAGGCTGCAGCAGAGTGCTTGGGTCTGGATAACTTGAAAGTGAAGGTAATTTAAAAGGGAAAAAACATCTTCCATATTTGGAGGCACCTGATATGACTTAATATGCTTTCATCTTGTGGCTCTAAATATTTTTAGGAAGTGAAGGACACACGCTGGCTTTCGTAAGCCATGGCTGTTTCCAACCTACAGCGGAACCTGACCGCTGTCCTAGCAGCCTTGGCTGAGGAGACGGAGCATAAGAAATGCCCAACAGCCAAGGGGTTGTATGGCTTTCTGGCCACCTACCGCTTTGTGGCATCGGTCTACCTGCAAGCAGATGTGCTGCCACATATCAGCAGGCTGTCAAGGCTGTTCCAGAAGGAAAATGTCAACTTCCTTGCTCTGAAAGTGCAGGTATATTTTCCAATGTTTTATTTTTGACACCACTGTCCATACACTGCTCATACTAACCAGATATCTGCTGCTGCTGCATTTACACCTACTCTGTCTTTGTTATTAGGTCCCCGTGACAATGGCCTGCCTCTGAGCAATTAAAGATGCTGGAGACCATCAGCCACCAGGGTCTTTCCTTTCAAAGCTCCACGCAGACCTGGACAACCCTGCGGGACTTGGGGCTTACAGTATTGTCCATGAGGAGGAGAGGAACAAGAGAGGGACAAGAAAGGGACTGACCAGGGAAGAGCTCTGGGGCCGGTTCAGGAGCCAGGTATGTTTGTTTTAGATTTAGCATTTAGCAGACGCTTCTACTCACCAGAACTCACAAGTATATCTCCTTTCTAAACAAGCGACTAAGAGCATAATCTAGAGCTAAAGTCAAAGTGCAATCGTAGCAAACAATAATACAAAAGGTGCTTAAGAGGGAGGATCCTGTTAATACTAGATGCCTATTAAGTGGTTTGAATATGGACACAAGTTTCAGTTTAATAATCTGTTGCTGTTATGGTTAGGTGATGGATCCATATTTTGATGGCCTGCTGGAGAGCCTGGAGAGGAGGTTCCAGAATCTGGACCTTTTTAGGGCCTTCCATGTGCTGAGCCCTCAGGCAGCAACTGGAGATGAGGCCATTTACGTAGCCAATTTGCAGCTCCTTGCCGGCAAATTTCTACAGGCTGACTGTAATGAGGTGCTGCAGGAATGGTCCTCTTTTAAACAGCAGCTGATAGTTGGGCCATTCAAGGTATCATAATGAATTACAGTAACATTCCTTTTCAAGAGTTCTATAGCCTGGATTGATGTTCATGTTGTGTTTCATGTGTCTCAGGACTTGGATCAGCAGCAGGTGATGCAGGAACTGGCATCAGAGGTGGGTGAATGGGGGCTGCTTTACCCATCTCTGAGCAAGCTGGCTGCCATTGGCCTGACCATCCCAGTTTCCAGTGTGAACTGTGAGAGGGATTTCTCAACATTGAACCGAGTAGGATACTTGAACAAGTGATATCATTATTTGACTTTATTCAAATCTCAACCCCATGGGCTCCACATCCACTTGTCTGTTGATTATTATGTTTGTATTTACAGGTGAAGACTGACTTGAGAAATCGCTTGCAGGGGGAACACCTTGCCACCTGTATGCGATTGAGCATCAATGGCCCCCCAACCAGAGACTTTCCCTTTAGGAGAGCCTTAGAGCTATTCTTTAAGACCCCCAGAAAAATAAAGTGCTCTCAGGCAGGATGCCAACTGTGCCATCATCACTAAATCGAATCAAGTCAAGTCATTTTATGTATAGAGCATAACAAAAACATATATGGATCAAGAAACAAGGCAGGACAAATGATATATGAGAGAAAAACTAAGGAAGTAAACCCCTTGGCAGAACCCAAGATATTCAAGTCACTGGGGCAGTGGAACGAAGTGGAGACATTTGGCACATTCATTACTACTGTAGGTGCCATGCTCTTTTGACACCTGATATTAAACAACAAAAATTGCCAGATGAAAGTGATGTAAATGAACAACAAAAATAAAATAAGTTACATATATGTGTTATTGGCTATGGTAGGTTATTGGTATGTTAAATTATTTGATTATTAAAATGTAAAACGATCTTTTTCATATGGGTGTTTAGAGTTAGATCTAGTCTCTAGTCATTGTGTGCTCAAAGTGCACCAGATTGAAGCATTTTATATTAAAATGTAAAAAATAATCTTCCCGGGGGGGGCATACCCCCGGACCCCCCTAGAGGATGTGATGTCCAACCACCAATTATAAAATGTTCATACAATACTGAATACATTTGAAGCCTTTAATGATGTATGTGTCTTTCTTGTGCTATAATCTAAAATAAAACCTCGTTTCAAATTGTGTTACGATGTCTAAAGTTACTGATAAGTCACATGTTTCCTGCCTGGCCGCAGCGTGTATCATTACCCTCTCTCGTCTGGGCGCTAAGAAAGGAGCCCTCACTCAGCCCCAGCAGCATCCAACACATTGCTGACTGTTGCTATCTGTAAACTATGCTGCCGAAACATCATTTCAGCCAATCAGCGTCGTCAGATCTGATGGTCAAAGGGCGGCAATTTCAGCGCCCGATGCAGTCTGTGAGTTGGTTATTGTAAGAGAATATTTTCATCTGATCTGTTTATAGAGTTTCTTATTGTGTTATAGAATCTGTGATACTGCAAACATCTGCTTGTAGTCAGTCAAAGACTCCTGTGTAGGTTGAGGCTTGTCTGGATCTCTTTGAGACAAGTAGACTATTGTCTCACATCTGCTACTAATTAGGTATACGCGGGCTTTCTGGGAGCCCGCCTCTCCTCGTGTTGGTTAGATGTTTTGTGTCTTTTGGTTCAGAGATTACCTTGGTGGAGCACAAGGACAGTGTGAAACTAGGATGATCTCCCCGGCCGTATGTAATTGTCTGTATCTCAATAAATATCAGTGGATTGACAGGTGAATCCAGTTTCCCTCATTTGATGATGCGCTCAACATTGCTGCAAAGAAGTTTTAACTTCACAATTGGCGTCGCGAACGGTTACCAACAAATCGTCGAGCTGGTGAGTGTAATTTCAAATCTATATTTTGACATTGCCTCGCCAGACTCTATGATTGACGGTATAAAATTACCTGTGGAACAGATAGATGCAATATTTTTGGTTTCCTCTGTGTGTGTGCACGGCAAATATTCGGAGAGACCTTAAAGAGGGCATCAGTAATGTGGAACTTCGGTTTAAAAGCAATGTAAAGATTTGTACTGAAACGAATCGCCGAATTCTGGAGATTTCAACGGTTTAACTAGTTAAATCAACTCGCCTCGAAATTTTCCTGTTGCTGCTGCGGGGTGCAGGGTGTGGGTAATCCCCCCCCCCCCCCCTGTGGGGAGCAGCACACGAAACAGAGCACAGTGTCGTATTATTTTTAAATCGCACCATTATGAGTTTTGGAACTAAACAGAACTCTTATTAACGGGAAACGTGATACGAAATATTACGTCACGCTGTGTTTCATAAACTGAGGGGTTGTTGAATTTGGCTGTTGTTAAAATAAAGGGTACTGAATTCATTAAAAGTCTCTGCCTCTCCGGATCGGGGAGGGCAGAGCACCACTAAATTAGCATAGTGGTTGCTGATTGAGAATAATGTGGTTATTATTCTTCAGCAGATTCCGTTCTTAGAATTAATTTAATTAATTAATATCTCTGCTCTCGGTCGGTTGAGCAGTTTTACCACTACATTTGCATAGTGGTTTTGATTGAGAATAAGGTAGTTATTTCTCATCAACTGAATTAATGTTTAACAACACAGACTTGTATTTTCTGTTAATCACACCATAAGCTCAAGAACTAAATTGAGCTATTAAATGGGAAGGGTGGTGGCAGAATATTACATTCACACTGTGTTTAATAAACTTACGGATTATTGAATTGGATTTTGTTTAAAAAAAAAAAAATTAAAAAAAATAAACAAAACAATAAGTAAAAATAAGTACTGATATTTCCCTACCCCCGCTGAAGTTTCCCTAATTCGGATTAAAATTAAACTGGATGAGTTTAGCTGTCACCTGATATTTGTTGCGGGTTCATGTTTGTTTGTATAATTGTTTCGTGTTTGTTTGTATACCTGCCGTCTTGTGCATGTTTTTGTAACAACTAATAATTAATCAGTCCACAGCCAAGGTAAAATGAATCTAAATTTCCGCAAAAGGAAAATAAATACCAAAAAAAGCCTCTGTTTTACACCCGGGAACCTCAGAGGCATAACTGCGGGTCATCTGTCTGCTCAAATAGGTCAATGTTGTATTATTTGTTTCATTTATTCTTAATCTATGTATTGTATGGTAATAATGAAAATAAAATAACCTAATGTATTGAACACATTCCGAAACAAAGCAGATAAGACAAGACTTAGACACAATGGTGATTGAACCTTTTTGCACGATTGATGCAAAATGAAAACTTTGTCATTATCTGTTTCCAACTGGCCACTGGAATCAGATAATGGATATGAGTTGAAGTTCAATTACAGTTTTAAATATAGTTCAACATCCTTTTCTACACTCTGCTTGGTGCTGCAGAAGAAGAAAATAAAATAAAACGCAAGACACGGGGTCAGAGACAGGCGTGACCTCTGGAAGGAGAAGATAATCTGAAGCAGACCACGGCGCGACCCATTGGGGGTTTTATGACCACAGCACAAAGGAAGATATAATTTCAGCAGTCAGTTTTTTTTTTGGGCAGAACTTTTGAGCATTTTGAAAATGGCTTTTCTTGCCTCTGTGCAAGGCTTAGTCTTTCTATCTGTATAGCCACTGGTGTAAAGTAACTAAGTTCATAAACTCCACAAGTCCTATACTTGGGCACAATTTTGAGATACTGGTACTTTATTTGAGTATCTAAAATGTTTTGCTGCTTTATTTTTCTACTCCACTACAGTTCAGTGGTAAATGGTGTACTTTTACTCCACTACATGTATTTAATACCTTTAGTTACTTTCAGATGTGGATGAATGATGTGAAATCTAATCAAGTGTTTAATCAGACTTTAGTTCCACCTGGAGTAAATCCACCAGCTACCCTGCAGTATACAAAGTCATTCAAACTAGCTGCACCTTTACCAGCTTTGAGAACACTTTAATGATCAATCATTATAAAACATATCATATATATTATTCTGAAATAAACCAATCTGCACAACGACTACTTTTACTGTCGCTATTTTCACTATATTTTGATGACAATACTTTTATACTTTTACTTGAGTAACATTTTGAATGCAGTACTTTTACTGTAACTTAGTATTCCTACACTCTGGTACTTCTACTTGTACTCAAGAACAAGATCTGAGTACCTAAGCTAACGTTAGCCAGAAACCTTCCATTTTGACACAAAGAACAATGGGGTAATTTCAAAGTAATTCGAAGTAATTCACACAGCCTCTTCCCTATGGGAGGAGCAGCAGTTTCAGCTTCATTTAAATATGTCGCGTAGTTATAGATGGATTTATTTTTCCTCTAAAAGAGAGAATGTGTATTTTATGTTAGTATTTCAAAAATCTCCTGGGGGAAAATCCCCCCAGACCCCCTGCGGGGGTTGGGTTTTCAGCATGTCAACTCTTTCACTTGTGAGGAAATGGCAGGATTGGCTCCAGGTCGCTTTTATTTACTACAAGACAAATGTTTTTTATTTTATTTTAATTTCATACAGTTCAATTTGGATTGAGACAGGGAAATAATCTAAACCTCACGCGTGGCGTTTCACTGACAAGGGGGCGATATAGCGTGTATGTAATTACATTTCAAATACTGATTTGAGCCCCACCACTGTATGGGTTAGCCCTACCATAGATTATCTAACACAAATACTCGGGAGCCAATAAGTCAATAAGTTGCTTTTCGCGACAGGCACACAATAAAACAGTGGAAACAAACATGTGTTTGACTTTCATTATTTAATGAAACTGTGTGCCCTTTATAGTCTGTGTCCAATATTGTGTATTTGTATATATATATTATATATATATATATCCTAAATATATGCTAAGGTCCCGCTACGGACACGATAGCAGTCACTTCGTGCGCATGTGTGTAATTAAACCCATGATATCAAAATCTCACTCCAGCCAGGTACCCAAAGTTAGCAACCCTGTCCATACCCCAATAATATTTTATTGATGACAAGTTTGCATCCCTGCCTGTTATCGTTTTCATCACGGAGCTAAAAAAACAAATGGTGTATTGATTACTGATCTGTGCAAGTCAAATTTGTTAACTGACTTTGGTTCTAATGTTAATGTTAATTTGATTTCAACCCATAAGTAATTATTTAAATGAACTCAACATTCCACATGATGGATTAGTGTTCCACATTTTTTCCCACTAATTTGTTTATGATTAGGCCAATGGTAAAGAGAGACATTTATGACCCTGTGTCCTTTTTGTTAGCACGTGGTTCCATTTTGTCTAATGGCTTTGGACAGCTTCACTAAGAGTCACCCAGTTCTACCCTGCTACAGTCCGGCTGAGTGCAGTCACAGAGATGCTATGGCTGCTCTACATGACATTAATGGTTTGGTCCGAGAATGGACACCATTTCCTGCTCCCAGAGAGAATGACGCTCCTCACACTGAACAATACAGCCATTGACACTGTCTCACGTGGGTCTGCTCCCCCCCACCGAGCCATGAACTGGAAGCTGGAACACTTGGAACTGTCACACCAGCACCAACCCTTGGGTCAGTTAGATGAGACTAACGGCTTCACTTAGGGCATATGGGTCAGAAATATGACTCTCGTTACCACGGAGTGGGTTGTTTGTTTTTTTAAGGCTATTCATACTGCTATGCAGAGTGAAGAGCCCCTACTATTTTAACAAATAGATGTCAGGGGCCTCTTACTGTCTACTTCTGCATGTATTCACATTATATGGACCATGTTTACACCTGTTGAAACTAGGGCTGCACAGAACTCAGGCTACAATACAACCATTTTGTTCTGCTCTAACGATTCAATTTATAAATTCTACATCAAAATAGTTCGGTTTATTGTTTCCAATGATAACGTCACCTTAAGTGGAGGAACGCAAACCTGTTTTAAAATGTAAGGTTTTGAATTTCTTTGACATTTCTCAGTAATGACACCCTCAGACGCCCACTATCATTTATGCCAGTGGTTCCCAAACTTTGTTGTGCCCAAGGCACACCAAAGGACAAGTAAAAAAAATCTCAAGGCACACCTATTGTGAAAAGATAGCCCTTATAACACGTGTTATCACTCATATTATGTAAAGTATCTGTAAATGTGCATAATTATTTACTAATGCCAAATAAAATGTGACAAAGACAACTATATTACGAAATATTTCCGAAATTAATTTGAAACTTTATCAAATTAGGCTTCATCAAACCAGCAACACACTCATTTACACCAGACAGGTCACAAAATAGAAAATGAGGCAAAGGAAACTCAGCAGAAATTCAACACAGACAACTGTCAATGCAAGGAAGCTGCATTGTCCATGGTCCGGAACTACAAATTATAAATGTATTACTTTAAAAAAAATGTAATATATTACACTACTTCGTTACTATCTACATAAAGTAACTCGGTACTTTACTCGTTACTTTCCTTGCCGAGCACGTACAAACTGCGCATGCGTGAGTGGCAATAACTTTCCTTACCAGCAGGCGGCGGTAGTCAAGCCCCCAGGTAGTGCGCCGGACTCAGATGAAAATATTCGTGCTGGCCAAACGGCGGTACTACACTTCCGGTTTGGTTGCCAGGCCCGAAAACACTTTTCCCATTGACTTACATGGGGAAAGAGTGGTCTGTAACTCGTTGGATAATTTTTTTAACTAAATAAACTACCCAGTATGAACACTTGTATAGCCCTTATTAAAAAACATTCATTCCTCAAGTTGTAAAAATGTGCTAATAACGTTATTCTGAGAGTTATTTCCCTCTGCATTATGAACGCGCATCTAATCCACGGGACCGCGCAGCCCGGCACGTTCATGTTACGTGTCCCGACCAATCAGAGCACACTGTGCTCACAGGGAGGGTGCTGGAGCCAGGCTCTGGCTGGAGCTTTTGGAGCTACAACGAGCCGTTAAAGGCAGAGAGTGAAATTCAGTGAATACACGTAGTTTACAGAGATGCTGTATGAGGAACCAATGTGAGTTGCGTTTATCTTTACCCACGGATGCACAATGGGAACGGATCCATATCGTCTTACTGCCATCCCACGGAGCTGTAATAATGGATATATTGCACATGTTTGCTGTAATTCATTGTCATACTACATGGGCTGTATGATTGAATCTTGTACCGTAAATGTTGTATTAAATGGAGTTAATATTACCGATATCACTAGATCATTACTAGCTAGCCGCTAGCTGCTAACTGCCGCCTCGTTCATATCAAATCCATGGCGGTAGTGTGTATTTGTCATTTAATACAGGCAACAACCGGAAGACAGAGAAGAAGAATAGACTGCGTGATATAAAATAATGGGCATACCTCCACCCCTCGATAGTTATCGCTGACTCAGCCATGTTTATGCAGCACTGCACGTGGAGATGTGGACGCGCAAGTCGCGCAGATTACGTACATAAACCTACAAAGTACTGATATAGTAAATTAAAAAATAATTGATTATTTTTGTGTAGTTGTATATTGAAAAAATAATGTATGGTTGTCACAAAATCCCACGGCACACCCGGACTTGCCTCACGGCACACCAGTGTGCCGCGGCACACCGTTTGGTAACGGTGGTAACTCAGATGCTTACATGGACTTGTATGTTTTTCCTTCATATCTAACAGAAATAAGAGATAAAGAGATGGGAAAGTGAGTAAAGAGGGATAGGAAGGAGGAGAGATATTTGCGAGTTGCATACTGACTCTGAGTTTTCTCGATTAATAGCTTCTATAGACAATACCATGCTTAGATAGACTCCTAAGTTATTATTTCATATGTGACAATATGTAAGAAAAGGGAGGGAAGAGTCAAATTAAATTGAGCAATTGATTTCATATTGGAACATTCATTTCTCAAACCTATGTTTTATGGAAGAGGAAATGTACTTCTGATAAACTAATCCTTGATCAAACGGTAAATGGTGAATTAATATAACATCTAGAATCATTGAGAAAGGGTTATTCCACAGGGACTAGCTCACGTTTAACTTAAAATAACATTTATCTGCTTTGGACTGATGAGTATATGATTCTTGCATGTTAAATGACTAACACAAACCTTACATTTATAATGTGCATGTCTCAGGAAGGCTCCCAAATCATTCTGAGGGGGCCTATCCTATTTTTGTAATTGAATGATAATGTGCTAATCCATTACCTTGAGTTGTCTGCACTCAGGAAAACATCCCTATCAAGTGTTAACCCAATAACTAGGAGAGCTCTGAAGGCCAAGGGTCAGAGAGAGAGGATCACACTCTGCGGCTGCAGAGAGCAACTTATCCACGGGCAAGGAGGTCGTTCGAGATGAGAGGATTCTAATCTTCAACTTTCTGATGAGATGGGATGCTTCTTCATTTTCGCTCGCAGGACGAGCGATGGCTTCAGAGGCTTCATACAAGGTTCATGTTTCTTGGAGGAGAAGATGTTTTCATAACCTCTCCCATCACAGGGGGGGGCATCTGGATGTGCCACTTGGAATAGGCAGGTGCACTGCTCTCAAGCAGATAGCAGAAGGAATACAGGCAGATGAGCCTCTGTTTCACTGGGAGATCATAAAGTGCTCACTGAATTGAGCCACAAAAGCAGAGCAATTGGGGGGGATTGAGATATGGCGCTCTGATGAAGAAGAGTTTTGAGCCAATCAGCACCTCAGTGCTAATCTACAGATAATTGAGATATGGCGCTCTGATGAAGAAGAGTTTTGAGCCAATCAGCACCTCAGTGCTAATCTACAGTATCAGGATGCCTTTACACACCAGACATTCTGTGTCATAAAGAGAGGAGGAGAACATGTTCTTCTAGCTCTCATACAAAGATAACATTTGAATTGAATGACCAGATGATTACAGATGTACAATTAATGATTGTTTTTGTATTCCCAATGTGTTAAATAGTGGTGATAAATATATTTTATCAGATTACACTTTCACACTAAACTAATTAATTAATTGATATTTTCAGATTTATAAGGTATTGAACAATAAGATATTTCTAATATTATAACAGACAATGTTACTATCCTTAATCATTACCAGGTAAAACAGATGTTTTGATATTGATCTCAGTTGATGCTCTGAATAAAGAACAGATGTTTTGATTTTTTCCTTTTCAGGTTGTTATACAATAAAATGTTTGATTCTTCAGATTGTTAAACATTTTGAGAATTGTTTAGCTTTCCCTTCAGATTTTGAAATGACATAATGATTGATAGTTGAAGTAATGTAATTAATTAAATATCATGTCTTACTCTTGAATAAAGCGTAATGAAGTAAACGTAAAGTAATGTTAAAGATTGAGGACACTGTAACTTTACAGATTACAGATTGATCGATTCATCACTGTGAATTGATACCTTAACTAGGAACCTTAGCTGGATCTCTCATGATTCTGATTTATACCTCAATTGGATTTATTATAAATCCTAAATTCTAATTGTGTTTTTTAATAAGTAATTGCCTTGAAGTAAATCTTTGAGATGTAAGATGATTTAGAATTTGTGTTTGATGAATGAGATTAACTGAGTGATAAATGATAAAAGATCTTATTTTTGAAACATATATTTTGCTGTAATATTTTGTATCCCATGTGTTTATTATTGTGCCTTTTGACAAAAATACCAAGCACTGAAGAGAGATGATTTTTATTATGATTGACTGTGTTCAATCAGGGTGATTGAAGTGTTTTTCAATCTTGTTCTATTTTTAATGTAATGAATGTATCTGAGCCCACCCAACTCTGAGGACGCTTATTGATTTTAAGCATTGACTGAAATATTCTTTGACTAATGTTAATTGGTTATCAATAGATTGATAAAAGGTTGAATCTGTAAGAGAATATTTTCATCTGATCTGTTTATAGAGTTTCTTATTGTTTTATAGAATCTGTGATACTGCAAACATCTGCTTGTAGTCAGTCAAAGACTCCTGTGTAGGTTGAGGCTTGTCTGGATCTCTTTGAGACAAGTAGACTATTGTCTCACATCTGCTACTAATTAGGTATACGCGGGCTTTCTGGAAGCCCGCCTCTCCTCGTGTTGGTTAGATGTTTTGTGTCTTTTGGTTCAGAGATTACCTTGGTGGAGCACAAGGACAGTGTGAAACTAGGATGATCTCCCCGGCCGTATGTAATTGTCTGTCTCTCAATAAATATCAGTGGATTGACAGGTGAATCCAGTTTCCCTCATTTGATGATGCGCTCAACATTGCTGCAAAGAAGTTTTAACTTCACAGTTATGGCTAGAAAGGATCCGTCTTGTGTAAAACTCTCGCGAGAGTTTGCGAGTCACGTGGCTGAATGTTTACGTTTGGCAGGCAGCCTTTCAGTTACAATCGTTCACATCAGTGGGCCACAGCAAATGATGGTGAGAAGCTAAACTATCTATTAATTATGTAAATTATAGGGAGTGTGATTGTAACTGTGTGTGTGACTAGATGGATGCAAACAGGTAAACGCTGTCTTTTGTTTCCCATGCTTGCTCTTCAAACAGCCGGGGACAGATACTATGTACCCGTGATAAATAAACACACACACACATTATTGTATATAGTTGAGTTTTGACAGCATCCATCAAACTATATTGTTTGCCTTAATGGTCTGTTTTCTAATATTTCTGTGTTTCTGAACCACGTCTGTGTCTGCATATAATGTTCGTATTTAGTCTCCTGATTTTAAAATGGGAATTAAATCATTTGAGTGTTCCCAAAGCACCAGTGTTGTACTGTTGCACAGTTTATACTATAGATACAATGTCCAGGACAAGGTATTTGGAAGTTTTGGAAGATTCATAGCTGAAGATTATGGATTATCTGATATTTTTAAGCCTCAACAAAGTGATGTGAAAACAATATTTGTTTGTGTATACAATCTATGCCAGGGGTGGGGAACCTCCGGCCCCCGGGCCGTATATGGCCCGCGAGGCAATTTGGTACGGCCCTCGAGGTAATTTATAAACACAAGCAAAAAAGAAAAAAAATTGAGAAATCTAGACCGCAAAAAAATTAAACAAGCGAGTGCCTGTTTTTCCTAGCCACGGTCAGGGTCCTTGAACACAACACGAGCCTAACGTGTCATCACGTGGTATATGTCTCGTCTGACAGGGGTGCAGTTCCGACGGAGAGCACCAGAACATCACTCCGGCACTTCCAGAAATTGCAGTACCCATAAGGAGCCGTACACATGCTGCAGTTTTTGCGTGCCTGTGTCTTTAGTTGAAAGCCCAGTGGCGATCTGTTCACCTGTCATACTGATCATACAGTCAATAACTTTGTTGTTATTAGCATCTGGTTAGCTAGCTATGCTAACGAATATAAGAAGCTTTTTCTACAACCAGTGAGGTAAAGGCACATCTTTATATGATCATTATAGTTATAAAAAAATAAGAGAATAAAGTAAACGGGTATAAAATACTATGACAGTAAAAAAAGTTGTTATTAATAAACAAGAACACAGTTTGAAAGGGGAATGATTTGTAAAATATCCATAAAGAAAAATAAATCTGCTTACGGCCCGTCCACACAGCGGCGTGCGTTGAAGCTTCCAACGCTTCTGCCCATTCACTTTGAATGGGGTGACGTCACTTTTAGCCGAACTGCATTTTGGGAAGCGACGTGGAGCGTTGCTGGCTTCAAAAGTTGAGCAATGTTCAACTTTTGACGCCTCGACGGAGGCGTCAGCCAATGAAATCCCGTTTATGCAAATCTGCCAGTACAAGCGCTAGCCAATCAAACTGCGTGTATGCTGGGAGAGACTACGCAGGTCATTTCCTCATATTCCAAAAAATGGAGGGAAAATTCATTATAGTGGTAGTGAATCACCCGGTGCTGTATGATCAGTCTCTGTTCATCTACCGGGATACAAACCGGAGGAGCGAGGCATGGAGGGAGGTGGCAGAGACAGTGAATGAAACTGGTAGGTTTTCGCCTGTTTGGGGATTTTATATCCAGTTTACTTCGTTTAAACATTGCTATTGCTTTGTATGTCGGGGGCGGGAGATTCATGTGATTGGTTGTTGGTCGCAAAAAATCCCCAAGCTTCAGATACGCCCACCTCCAAGCGTCAACGCACGCTTCTGTGTGGACGCTCCGTTACAGTTCTGTTTCATATGGATGTTGAGAGATGTATCCATAGATCTCTTAATGTTGCTCTCAAAATGCTTTTAACTTCAACATTTAAAAAAAATCTTCCCGGGGGAGCATGCCTCCCCCTAGAGGTTCCCCACCCCTGATCTATGCCATTAAGACAATTTGTCAGAATAAGTCCAAAAGACTAATACATATCCTCCAATGTATTTAATTCAGAGAGATGAACACTGCTCTTAATGTTCGCTACCAGGGATCAGGGATGATCTGTCAAATACGCTCATTCCTACATGGTACATACAAAATGTTATCACAAGTGAGTAAGGCTGCTATTACATGTGATGGGTGGACCAGTGTATGTTTTAGTTATTATGTGAATTTGTGTTTTGTATTTATTTATTTTATATATTTAAGGGCCGGGACTCGATTAAAAAAATTAATCTAATTAATTAGAGGCTTTGTAATTAATTAATCGAAATTAATCGCATTTTTAATCACATATAAATATTTGACCTGAGAACAGTGTGAAGCAATTTTTTGCACATGGATTTTAGTATACCATTAGGCGCATTCACACCGCAGTACTTTTCCCACAAAGGTTCATGAGAATTTAGTTCATGAGAACTCTTTGAACCTGGGGGTGGATTAGGCAAATGAAGCCGATGACGTCACTTCTTCTTCTTCTGCTTTGGGTTTACTGGCAGGCCGCAAACCACTTCAAGTCGTATACTGCCGCCCAAAGTCCCCGGCCGGAAGTTCCCGGAGTTGGGGACTGGCTTCAGTAGAAGCTGCTGGGAGTCCCAGCAGCCTTCCGAGTAAATCGCCAGAACGCCGACACCTCCTCATCTCCACCGCTCCCATGTTTTATTTTGTGTTGCCATAAGTTAGTCTCTCTGCGTTTCTGCGCTGGGCTAATGCTAATAATGCTAAGATAATAAAATGGCGGCTTCACAAAACTTTTTGGGAGTTTTACGGGGCGTGGTTTGCAATCCGCCCAGCCAATCAGAAATATAGCTCTTTTCTCACAAGAGAGCCGTACGAAAGTCCCTGCTCTCTAGCAGCTCTCTGCTCTCTAGCAGGGACTTTCGTGGGGGTAAAAAGGTTCTCATGAATTAATTTTAGTACCGGCTCTTTTTGGTGTGAACGCGATAAAAGAGGCTAACGTCCACGCTAGCTTCCACGCTAGCTGCTATATGTTTTGCATTGAGGTGATACTTGAGGCTTGATGTGCTGCGGTGATATGCAAATTCCTTTTTGCATAATTTGCACACAACCGTGCTCTTATCGACGCTTCCATCGGTCCGTTTTTTAAAACAACATTTCCCACTGTTGTTCACTGTGGTTTGTTGTTGTCTGAAGTCATGAACGTTAGTTGGTGCTCCAGTATAATCGGTACGCCTGAAACTCATCCAGTGAGAAACGTTCCGCGGTGCAAAAATAAGTGCGATTAAAATGCGTTAATTTACCAACCCTAATGGTTGATATCACATTAATTAATTGACAATAGTAATATTCTTGATTATTCCATTGTTTAGTTATTACAATTTCAGAAGAGTTTAGTTTCACTCACCAAGATGGGTCATCTTAATGTCATAACATTACATACAATCACTCACTCAACATGCTCTACCAACTCTCTCCCTCAACTCTCCTCCTCACACACTCACCACTCCTCTCTCTCCTCGTCCTCTCCCACTACCACCCTGTTCTCCACTACCCTCCTCTCCTCTCTCCTCTCCCACTACCCTCTCCTACTGCCCTCCTCTGCCTCTCCTACTGCCCACTACTCTCTCTCCTCGTCACTACCTTCACCACTAACCCTCCTCTCTCTCCTCTCCCACTACCCTCTCCTCTCTCACTGCCCTCCTCTCTCTCCTCTCCCACTACCCTGTTCTCCCACTACCCTCCCTCTCTTCATCTCTCCTCTCCACTACCCTACTCCTCTCACTGCCTGCCCTCCTCTCTCCTCTCCACTACCCCTCCTCTCTCACTGCCCTCCTCTCTCTCCTCTCCCCTACCCTTTCTCCCCACTACCCCCCTCTCTCTTCCTCTCCCCTACCTCTCCTCTCTCACTGCCATCCTCTCTCTCTCCTCTCTCGTCCACTAAACCCCTCTTCCTCTCCACTGCCCTCCTCTCGCGCCTCTCCCTCCCTCCTCTCTCTCCTCCTCTCCAACGGCCCTCTCTCTCTCCTCTCCCACTAAACCTCCTCTCTTCTCCTCTCCTCTCCCACTGCCCTCCTCTCTCATCTCACAACCCTTACCCTCCGCCCTCATCTCCCACTACCCTCCCCTTCTCCTCTCCCACTACCCTCCTCTCTCTCCTCTCCCACTACCCTCCTCTCTCCTCTCACCACCCTCCCCGCACTCCTCTCCTCTCTTTCATCTCCCCTCACTCCTCTCATCTCTCCACCCACTACCCTCCACCAACTCCTCTCCCCTCACTCCTCTCTCTCATCTCCTCTCTACCCACTTCTGAAATTAACTACAGTAGTTTTCTTTTTTGGGCAGTAATGGAATTGTAAACTTGGTTCTTAACGTCCTTCCAGCTCCGACTGCACAGCACAGGTTCTGCCTCCAGAGCCGTTACACACGGTTCTTTTCCAGGCACCCTTTGTAGTGTGATGAACCGGCCGAGTTGGCGCCGGACTGCTGATTTTTCTTTAGAGGTCCAAGGCCTGCGACATCCTTTTACATCTGAAACAGAAATCACAAATGTAAAAGAGGTCGTCCTCACTGTTGGAACAATTATTCAGTCCAGCAAATTAATTTATATTATTTATGGATGAATTGTGTTTTTGAGTATATGGTGGCATCTTGGTAGTAGAAACATCTCTAACCGTTATCTCTGTCCTCTGTAAGCATCAAAACACAAATTTAAATAAAGTAAATATAGATTTATGACAAAATAAAGCTTAAATAGAAGTTAGTGCCTTGCTAAAGGGCAGATCAAGCAGAAATAGACATCTTGACTTCTTAAATGTGTTTCTCTATAGATTGTGTCTATTCATATTATGGATATTGGATATAATCCTGTTGTGAGTACATGAAATGTACCTGCTGTCTCAGCCCTCTTTGGCTCCTGCGAACGTCTCTTGGTGGAAGTCAGAAGGTCGGCT
Organism: Gymnodraco acuticeps; assembly: GCF_902827175.1. Taxonomy (NCBI): domain Eukaryota; kingdom Metazoa; phylum Chordata; class Actinopteri; order Perciformes; family Bathydraconidae; genus Gymnodraco; species Gymnodraco acuticeps. The sequence continues at coordinate 433,219 of NW_022991705.1, forward strand.
TCTTCTACAAGGAGAGAAGAAATCACCTTAGCATTAGCTTTGAATCATCATGCTAACAGATATCAAAGTGTCCCAGCAATAAACTGAAGTGATGTTCATACCTTCTGAATCCTCCATTAGTTCAGCCGTAGCCGTAGTGTTGGACCGCTTTGCTTTAGAAGGCCCTTTAAGAAAAGAACAGGAGGAGAAATATAACATAAATATATATATATATAACATACTGTATATGATATAACAACATTATATTTTATATTATCTATATGACTGTGTGGAGGAAGCACTTCACACACCACACTATGGCCCAATCCCAAACCACCCCCTCGACCCTACCCCTCCGTGACGGAGTGAACTCCGTCTGTAGCCACACTCGCAGCTCAATTAAGTTCCCTCCATTAAGGGTTAAGGGTATAAATACAGCAGCAAGCTTTGGGACGGCCTCCCCTCTCTCCGGCAGAAACAGGAAGTGCTGTAACTGTATGTAACAACGGTTTCAAATCTGTAAATGAATAACTCAAATAAAACTCCAAACATCTTTCATTGTGTTTCTTTTTTGTAAAGCTTTTAGTTTTAAACCTGATGTTTATACAGGGTATATGCAGGAATCCTTAAGTCAAATGTAATACCTTTTAAAGGGCCCATTGCATGGTCCTTTCTACTGATCATAATACCATTGTTGAGGGATATTACAATAGAAAAATACTGTGCAATTTTCCAAACTCAGATTGGTTTCTCATTAGGGGTGTAACGGTTCACAGAAGTCACGGTTCGGTTCATACCTCGGTTTGGGGGTCAAGGTTCGGTTCGGGTTCGGTACAACAAGGAAAAGCAAAAAAAAGTCCCAAAAGCATAATTTTTTGTTGCTCTTATTTATTTTTAACAGTAGTGCAAGTTTTGGTATGAAAATAAGAAACTCTAACATTTGGAATCATTAACTGTATTACACAGTTAAAAACAAACCACAAACAGTAACACACAGATGGCCATATTATTTATATTGGCTGATGTCAAACAAAAAGGTTAAATAAATAAATAAAGCTGTACAACTAAAAAGTGTCTTGAAAATATTAAAATAAATAATAAGAAAGTGCTTCAATCACAATCAATAAAAGGCAATACAGAACTGTATAACATCTCCTGATGTCAAAATATAAAATAAATACAATGATAAATATAAAACAAAATAAAATCTGTACCTTTAGGAGCAATGTCGAACATGTGTAATTAACTTGTGAGTGTGTGAGGCCATTATGCCTAAATAAAGGTACTCAAGCTTGACTCTATTTTCAAGTTTTTCTTCAAAAAGATGAGTTTGTCTACGTTGTCAGTAGTGAGGGCAAGGCAAGGCAAGGCAAGTTTATTTATATAGCACTTTTCAACACAAGGCAATTCAAAGTGCTTTACAAAAAATGAAAGAGATTAAGAAAATGGCATTAAAAAGAAAAGCTAATAAAATAAACATTAAAAGAAAAAATACATGGATAAAAGTTACAGTGCTGTCAATTAAACATTAACAGAAAAAAGTACATGGATAAAAGTTACAGTGCAGTCTAAGATATGAATAGTTCAATTAAAAGCAGCGACAAAAAGAAAAGTCTTCAGCCTGGATTTAAAAGTAGTAAGAGTTGCAGCGGACCTGCAGGTTTCTGGGAGTTTGTTCCAGATATTTGGAGCATAATAACTGAACGCTGCTTTACCATGTTTAGTTCTGACTCTGGGGACAGAAAGCTGACCAGTCCCTGAAGACCTGAGAGATCTGGATGGTTCATAATTTAGCAGGAGGTCAGAAATGTATTTTGGGCCTAAACCATTCAGTGCTTTATAAACCAGCAGCAGTATTTTGAAATCTATTCTTTGACACACAGGAAGCCAGTGTAAAGACTTCAGAACTGGAGTGATGTGATCCACTTTCTTAGTGTTAGTGAGGACTCGAGCAGCAGCGTTCTGAATTAGCTGCAGCTTCCTAATAGATTTTTTAGTGAGACCTGTGAAGACACCATTGCAGTAGTCGAGTCTACTGAAGATAAAAGCATGGACAAGTTTTTCCAAATCCTGCTGTGACATTAGTCTTTTAATCCTAGATATATTCTTTAGGTGATAGTAGGCTGATTTGGTAACAGTTTTAATGTGACTGTTGAAACTCAGGTCAGAGTCCATGACTACACCTAGATTTCTGGCTTTATCTGTTGTTTTGAACATTGCACACTGAAGCTCAGCGCTAACTTTTATACGTTCTGCCTTGGCTCCAAAAACCATTACCTCAGTTTTATCTTTGTTTAATTGGAGAAAGTTCTGACACATCCAGTCATTGATTTGTTCAATGCACTTACTCAGTGTTTGAATTGGAGCATAGTCTCCTGGTGAAATTGTTACGTAAATTTGTGTGTCATCTGCATAGCTATGGTAACTTATTTTGTTGTTCTTCATTATCTGAGCCAGTGGTAGCATGTAGATGTTAAAGAGAAGAGGCCCCAAGATGGAGCCTTGAGGAACCCCACATGTCATATTTGTCAACTCAGATGTGTATTTACCTATAGAAACAAAGTTGTTTCTGTCCTTTAAGTAGGATTCAAACCAATTCAGAACTGTTTCCGAAAGTCCCACCCAGTTCTCCAGTCGGTCTAGTAATATGCTGTGGTCAACAGTGTCAAACGCAGCACTGAGATCTAATAATACTAACACTGAAGTTATGCCACTGTCTGTGTTTAAGTGGATGTCATTAAAGACCTTTACAAGAGCAGTCTCAGTGCTGTGGTTTGGACGAAAGCCTGACTGGAACACATCAAAACAGTTATTTAAATGCAAGAAATTACTCAACTGTTGAAAAACAACTTTTTCAATGATTTTACCTAGAAATGGGAGGTTTGATATGGGCCTGTAATTGTTCATTACTGAAGCATCTAGATTATTCTTTTTTAAGAGCGGTTTAATGACTGCAGTTTTCAGGGCCTGTGGAAAAATACCTGAGTGAAGAGATTTGTTTACTATATGAAGTAGATCTGAGGCCATGCAAGGCTAAACATCTTTGAAAAATCCTGTTGGAATAATATCAAGATAGCAGGAGGAGGATTTCAGAAGTTGAATAATGTCCTCTAGGTTTTTATCATTAATCTGATGGAATTGTGTCATGATGTCTGAATTGATGTTAAGTGGAGATAGGGACAACACATTTGCTGTTCCTGATGCAGAGGCACTGACTGCTTGTCTGATTTTCTGAATTTTGTCAGTGAAAAAGGAGGCAAAATCATTGCACGCCCTGGTGGATAGAAATTCAGAGGCTACTGACACTGGGGGGTTAGTTAGTCTGTCGACGGTAGCAAACAAGGCACGTGCGTTGTTTTTGTTTTTGGTAATGATGTCAGAGAAGAACGATTGTCGTGCGTTTTTTCAATTCCAAATTATAAAGGCCAAGTCTCTCTTTATAGATTTCAAAGTGAACCTGGAGATTTGTTTTTCGCCACCTGCGTTCAGCTTTTCGACATTCTCTTTTTTCTGTTTTCACGGTCATGGCCTTTCTCCATGGAGATATTTTCTTGCCAGACACTTCCTTTACCTTAGTTGGAGCAATGGCATCTATAACATTTTTAATTTTTGAATTACAATGATCTACTAGCTCATTTACTGAGATGTTGGCAGGGGCAAGTGTGGAAGAAAAATTCTGAGTAAACATTTCCCTAGTATTTTCAGTTAAATATCGCTTTGTGGTTACCTCTTTTTGAACATTTTTGTGAACAGAAATAGAGCTCTCAAAGAAAACACAGGAATGGTCAGAGAGTGCAACATCAGTCACCACAACCTTAGAGATATTCAGACCCTTTGAGATAATTAAGTCCAGAGTGTGCCCCTTATTGTGCGTGGGCTCCGTCACATGCTGAGTCAGTCCATAGCTATCAAGAACACAAAACAGTTCTTTAGCCCCTCTGTCCTGGGGGTTGTCAACATGGATGTTAAAATCACCAACAATGACTAGACGGTCAAAGTCAATACACACTATAGACAGCAGTTCAGTAAAGTCATCAAAAAAGCTTGCACAGTATTTGGGTGGTCTATAGATATTTAGGAACAGAGCTCGAGAGGAGCATTTCAGCCGAAGGGCCACATATTCAAAAGAATCAAAGTTTCCATACGATGTCTTCCTGCATTGAAGGGAATCATTGAACAGAATAGCAACTCCACCCCCTTTCTTATGCATTCTTTCCTGACTCATAAAACTAAAGTTGGGAGGGGTTGATTCGATAAGAACAGCTGCACTGTTATTTTGTTCAATCCAAGTTTCTGTTAAAAACATAAAATCGAGATTGTGCTCAGTGATAAAATCATTGATTAAAAATGTTTTTCCTGCCAAAGACCTGACATTTAATAAAGCTAGTTTAAGTTTGTTAAACACACTATCAGTCATGTTTTTTGTAACAAGCTGTGGCTGACATGGAATCACTGCTAAATTAGATACACTCACACAAACGTTTGAGCGCTTCCTGTTTCTATGATTCACCGCTCTTAATCTATTACCTATCAACACAGATATCGGCAAAGCTACTGGCAGGCAGGGCCCCGACATGTCCTGGAAAGAGTTGAGAGTGCCATACGCCCTTGAGCCTGGACCCATCACATATCAGTAAGAGTTTGTTGTGTTTTGTACACACACATCCTTATCAGGCTTCGGAGACTGCAGAAGCCCCCCCGAAGGGAGGGGAGGTGGTCGACGTAGGCACGGTGATGGAGACGGGCTAGATGGTGCGGGGGTAGAGGACATGCTGCCAGGGGGGGGAGGTGGTTGACGTAGGCGCGGTGATAAGGACGGGGGAGATGGTGGGCGTCTCCGCAGTGATTTTGGTGGGCGTCGTTGAGGAGCGGGGGTAAAGGACATGGTGCCAGCCCTGCGTATCGCCTTCGTTTGGTCTTTGAACTCCAGGAAGGAATCGGTGCCAACCCTCTGTATCTCCTTTGTGTGTTCATCGATCTCCAGGAGGGTGGGCGAGGGTGAAAGGGTGAACGGAGTATCCTCAAAGGCGTTGACAGGGGGGGGGGGGGCAGTGGAGACTCCTCCATGTGTCTCATATGTCTCCCATAATCAGAACATTCCTCAGGCGGGTGCAGTGATAATTCTTCAGGGTTTTCTGCGTTATGTGTTGTGTCTTTTTCGTGTTTTGATTCCTCTTGCCGCTTGTCCTTGGCAGAGGGAACAGATTGATGATGCAGGCAGTTGAATATGTTAGAGATAAACAATTTCACTCCTGACTTGTTCAGGCAAACTCCATTTGCCTTGAAAAGATGTCTGCGATCCCAGAAAAAGTTAAAATTGTCAATAAAATGAACAGAATGGTCAGTACAGGCCGTTGAAAGCCAGGTGTTCAGTGCAAACAATCTGCTGAATCTCTCCACTCCTCTTCTGACTGGCGGTAGAGGGCCACTGATGAACACCTCTGCATTTAGAGAGCTGGCAGTTTCCAACAAACATTTAAAGTCTTCTTTCAGCACTTCTGACTGTTGTTTCACAACATCATTTGTTCCAATGTGCAGTACCACATTCTTCACAATCGGATGTTCAGCCCCAATATGCAGGATCTTCTCAGCCAAGTCAGAGACCACATCCTTGGGAAAACAGAGTACTTTGGTGTTGTTCTTATTACACAGACCTTTTACATCTCTTACAGCAGAGTCACCCACAATCAGAGTTTCAGGCCCAGTCGTTAGCTTTCCCTCTAGCCTTTTACTTTTAGAGTAGCTATTGGTCCTTACCCTGCTGCGTGAAGAGGACAGGTTATCCAGGTCATCAGATCTCCGGTTCTCGGTCAGCGGAGCGTATCTGTTCTGGATTGGCACACTTGGTGGTTTAGGAGGATTGTTTGTAATTCTCCCTTTAGCAGCTGTCCACTGCTGTTTCCTAGTATGAATAGGGGTTGAAGAGGCGCTCTTCCTGGGTGATAACAATGCAGGCCAGCCGGTCGCATCACAGATTTCGGAGCTCTGGGCTCTGCCTGTTATCCGTCCTCCCAAATCCCATGGAAGTGATTTACTCTTAGGCTTTGCACCCAGAGAGTTCCAGGGAGGACTATCACTTGTAGATTTATTACCCGGTACACAGCCCTCCTGTTCCTTGGAATCCTTGTAGCTGCTAACTAGCTGTGAGTTAGCATACCCTTCTCCATTACTTTGCAACACTGGTAAAGTCGTGTCATTCCCACGACATAGTCCATTCACTTCCACGTTAACTTCCAACCGTTGCATTTTCATTTCCAACACAGCCATCTTCTGTATAAGTTTCTGGAAGTCATCTGTAGAGAACGGAGGCATTTTGCTACCAACTAGCTTAAGCTAAATAGCAGTAGCCTACCAGGCTTTAGCTGTTGCTAGGCCACGCTATTGTAAGACTGACGTCGTCGTAAAAATGTTGAAATATGGCTGAAACCCTCCGTCTATTTACGAAGATGAACTGTCCCAGTGATAAGTTAATGTCCAGGAGCCGCTGCTCGAAGTTTTCAGAGAATAAGAATAGGAAAATCAGCATAAAAAGTAAGCAGAGGCAAGAGCAAGCAGAAAAGCGTCTGCACTGTAAGAAAGATAAGGAGAATGGAGGGCAGATCTGTTGGCGGTAACTATGTCACCTGCCGTCGAGAAAACCCTCTCGCTGGGGACTGAGACTGACTCGGATGTGATTGAGCATGTTTGACGTGTTACCACTAGCATACCGCACCGCTGTCGAACAACGCCGACACACCGTCCTCGTCCGATCCACAACTCGCACCCCATCATTGTTGTAGTCCACAGGGAACCCGAAATGTTCCCACACACCTGATTTAAAAGAAGCAGGTGGGTCTTCTAGCTCCTGTGTGTTGTGTGAACTCGCCATAGCTACTAACTGTTCTTCTTCATGTATTGTGTTCGTTTTGTTGTTTTGTTCTTGTTCTTCATTTCTTATTTACGGGCGGCTGGCTGTTAGGCGCAATACCGCCCCCTGGATTATATATAGTGTAATACTGCCCTGAGTGACAGACTTTTTTCCCACTCGTAAAAAAAGGCGTATTCGCCGTGTGACTGCATGTGCCGAACCGTGACGTCCGAACCGTGACGGTACGGGACGAATACGGATACCGTTACACCCCTATTTCTCATACATTATCTCTGTATAGTATGAGTTTTCACTCCCTGTGCTAAACGGCTTGATGGAGTTCCTGCCCCCACCCTCCTGTGCGTCCAGTGCTCCGATTGGTCAGCTCTGTCACTCTGTTCTGATTAGTCAACCACCAGAGAGGCTCTGCCCCTGTTGACATCTGCCCTAAAGTGGTTTAGCGGGTACTTAGCAACATAGCAATACTATATTTGAGAATCGATAGATAGATAGAGAGTTATATAGATAAATAGATAGCTTACATATAACATACAATGGCGTATGGAGCATACAATTTCGAACCTCCGTTCGATCCTAGAATAGACCAAATCGCGAGTCTTGCCTCGCCGTTCACTAGAGCAGACCAAACAGTGTCATTGTGGTACGTTTTTATCTAGTATATGTCTTACATTTCAGATGTCATCAGATGCACCTACAACTGTTGTTATTTAGGTGCCGTTGTGGAAACTGCGCTTTGATGCCAAGTGACGGAGAAAACGTGTGCTGCAATAGCATAAGAAAGGTAGCCTAGCTTAGTTACATTATGTCGGCAGCTAGCTGAAAACACCAACAGTAGCACACATATACCAAGATATACAGCATACATATTTTTCAAGTCAATAGACTATTATATGCACTTTTATTACTTCCTTAGTAATTGAATGTTTATTTTGTAAACCTTTCCATAGTTGGTTTAATTGCTAAACGTGTTTTGTAACACATCTTACCTTCATAGGTTGTAACACACATGCTGCAAGTTCCAGAACCCATTAACTGCATGGTTGACCACCCAGGACTAGAGCCTAACTGCTTGAACCCATACACCCTGCAGAATCTCCACAATATTTATAAATACAGTTTCGGACCTTTGACAAATACAATGGAAGAAGAGTAAGTTATTGTTACCTGTAATAAACTACTACCGTTTGATGAAAAATCAAATCATGGTTTGCTATATATGAATGATATGTTATAGGAGCAAATAATTCAGGAAAGAAAGGCTACTAAGTATTTCCATCAAACTTTATTTTTACAAATGTACAAAATGTGTGAATGTATATTTATACACTGTACATCATCCATTCCTCTCCTGATAGGCGTTTTCAATATCTTGCGTATCGCAGCTTTGTAAGCTGGTGCTGGGGATATTTAGGGCAAGGCATCAGAGTGGTGATTCCGTCGTGTGTTGTGCTCCAGATCCGCCAGGAGTTTCCAGATCTGGCTGGACAATATGTAGGATTTCGACCTCCTTTGGGGGGAAACGGGATAAACGGCTGACAATCATTTCCTCCTTGGGGGGCCTGTCAAATTGAGTTGACAGGTCCTCTGGGACCTGGATTCGTTTCAGCTCGTCCACAAAGGGTATAGGGTCCAGAAAGACTTTGTGAAACACAAGCCTCGTCAGCTCATCCACATAGACTGAAAAAGAAAGCATTGTATAAATAATTTGTTATTGTTATTCACTTTTTGTATTTAATGTAATACTTTTATTGTTCATTGTATCTTTAATCATTTGAAATGTAAGTTCTGTTAATAATAATAAAAATAAAAACAAATATTTCACAACTTACTGTATGTAGGGTCGTTCTTAACAGGCTTGACCGTACACTCTCCCCTCTTTGATTTTGGATAAGCCAATTTGAAGACAAGTTTTCCTGCAGCAGTTGTCGCTTGGTCACGCCCAGCATTCTCGTTGTGATGCATTGCTGCTAGACACGACCTATAGAATAGCAAAATAAAATGAGACTTTGTGTTATGACAGAATAAAACCCTCATGCCACTAAACAGTGACTGTTATAAGATGCTACAGAATAAAGTATACAGTGTATTACCTGCACAACATTCAAATGAAGGGGAAAACCACATTTTTTGGGGTAAAACGCAGAATTAAGTTGTGGAAGGACTCCAGGGATGAGGTCTGGTAGTGATGGCTTAGCTTTAGCACATCTTTGAGAACTCTCTTGTTGGTGAGTATCGTTTCAACTCTGGCGAGTGTTATTGAGCCTTGAGTAAAATGACAAAGACATTAGGTAAATCACCAGCACATTAGAACATTACAACAATAATTTGCCATAACAACAATGTTATATTTACATTCTATATTGTTGATCTTATGAAGGAAGTGAAATATTGAACTTACCACCTTTTAGGTAAGGTTTATTTGCATCACTTGCGGCTCCTACAGGATGTGTGCACTTGGGGAACAGGGGGTCATCATGCACGTGAACGTTTTGTAGGTGGTTGACCAGTGACGTCCACCTTGCCACCTTCTCCGGCCCCGAGGTTGTGCTCGTCGCACTCCAGTAGACGTGGTTTTTTATGCTGCGCAGCCACCTCTTCAACTTCGTGTCACAGTCCTTGTTCTGTGTAAGTTTCAGAAGTTTCTTGGACAAACCTGATAAAAAAAAAGCACATGCACAAGTTAATATTCAAGCCATAGTGTGGAAATGACGTGCTGTGATGGACTACATTCAAGGGTGTGGTGGAAATTCCACACTTCATATATCATCAACCATAACATACATATGATAATTGCCTGTCAGTGCGACACCCTTCTGTCTGAAAACATTTCATAGCCAGGAAACCCCCATACATATTCATATCACTGTAAATTCCCATTCTAAAGAGTACTCACATTATCCTAGGATTAGTGATACGATACGTCGCATTCTTCTACAGTATCATCAGGGTGGTAACTCGAACCCAGAGTCTCCTCAAATTCTGTCGACGTCTCTGCTTGTTCCTCCTCCAACTCCAGTCGAGGTCTCTTGCGAGGTCCCAATCCTGGGCCCTTTATTGGTGTAGAGGACAAGGGGATTTCTGTGTAGGTGGAAGTTTTAGTACCAACACTTTTGAAAGACACCGTGGCCTGGATGCCTGTTAATAAAAAGGGAAAAGTGCATAAATACTATGTACATTAGATAAGACACTAATACATTGTAAAAGGCCAACAACTTGTGTACATCTGACAATTTAATTCATGAAAAATGTACAAACTACAAACAGCACTGTATTTCTTGTAGTCAACATAACAGTATTTCTGTGATATACAATAATATCAAATAAGGTTTTATTTATAGAGCACATTTAAAAACGATTTTTGGTCGAGCCCAAGTGCTGTACATGTAATAAAAGCACAATTAAGGTAATATATCTGTGATTTGTCAGTGTTATAGTCTACCTTTGCTTCTCACGTGTGCCGATTTCAGTGTTCCAACTGTGTAGCAACAGAAATGGCGGACACTTTACATTCCACTGTCTGTGTTCCCACAGACCGTGTCTCAACCCTCTGAGTTCCCACACAAACAGTCTGTGGACGGTCTGTTTGACATCCGACTGTACTGGAGCGGTGGGTATTGTGTTCCTGCTGTGATGTACTCTAAGAAAGATACACATAGTATTCATACAATTAATTTTGTATCCGAGGAAAACAGTCAATTTCAGAAAAGCAACACTTTTACAATTACAATGTTCTACAGATAGTCTGCTACCTTTTCCCATGTAGCGTAATATTTCAGACTCTTTGTAGCTCAGTAGCATAGCTGCTAGGACCGCCAACTTCAATGTAATTATGTTTGGCGACTGACCGTACGTTAAATCAGCCAGAGTATACTGTCTATGAGTATTTCGTGTGTGTTTGCAGACAAAATTCTCCAGCTATGATTATCTATCAGTAATCAACACAGTTAGCTTGCCAGCTAATATGCTAACCTAATATGCAGTTTAACAGCTAGTCTAGGCTTAGCAAGAACATCTTACAATTGCAATATTATACAGTTAGTCTGCTACGTTCGGTCATTCATTGTAGCTGGCATGAAAACAATGTTTTTCATAACATCTCTAGTTTAGAGCTTCTAGCTTAGCTTATTAATGGTAGCTCGGTAGAATACACGAACGGCAACTGTAATTACTGACCGTACGGTTAAATCACCCGGAGTATACTGTACATGTAAGGCCATGTGCTAACATCGGTGTTGAGGTCTGGGAATGCTCGTTAGCCCTCGTGTTTACCTCGGTAGCATTGCATTAGCATAGCATAGCATTTACACAGTCGTGGTAGATACATTCCCAGATAGCAAAATATATTAATTCAACATTGGATTTTGGTTAGATTGGTTATTTTTGGTTGATGTTGAAAAATCAATGTTGATTCGATGTGTTTTTACAGATACCATTTCAACGTTTGAAAAAATTGTTGTTGAATCAATGTAATATAGATGCCGGTTTTTCAACGTTGAAATTCCCTACATTGAATTGACATTGTTTCAACGTGTGGCGCTATCCCCTCTCGGGCGAGATCATGATCCAGCGTCGGAGGCGGGGTCTGGTTCTTTCCTATGAGAGCTGCTGTGCATGAAGACAAAATGGCCCAATTTTTGAGAGAGCGAAACGTCACAGATTACCCGTCATGCCTGTTGCACGTTGCACTTAATCTTGAAAGCACGTTGGTCACGTGAAAGAGCGTACACCTCAGGGTGTGGAGGAAGGCAGGCAGTTCAGTTGCCGCCAAGCCGCCTGAAGAGAAGAGACAGATATCACAAATCGGTAAGAAATGTAACGTGACCGTTGTGCATGCCTACTCTATATGTTCACCTCAGTTACACCCTGTTATGTTTTTTTAGGCTATTCAGAGCGCAAAAGAGGGAACTAATTACTTATAATAATATATATCATCAACAAATTTAACGTCGTTCATCCCATGACGCAGTTGATATTTTATTGCCCTGACTAGCACCTAGCTAACGCAGCGCTAGCTAACACAATCTGACAACTCTACCATCCTACAGAAATTACATAAAGTGTCCACTGATGCAGTCAAGCTAAAGCATTATTTAGGATATTTGGGTGAAATTGTGCATATTTTTTGTTATAATATAGCCTATATCATAAATTAATTAAACAGTTCATCGCATGACGCAGTTGATATTTTCTTGCCCTGGCTAGCACCTAGCTAACGCAGCAGATACACTAGCTAACACAATCTAAAGACATTAAACTCTACCATCCTACTAGGGATGCCAGCGATTAATCTATTATTCGTTACAGTCTCCATAATCGAAGATTATTTTTAAAATTCGATTTTATCTATATATTTTTTTATTATTTATGTTTTTTTTTTTTTTTTTCTGGCTTAGTTTCAACCAAAATATAGACTAATAATAGTATTAATAGTATTAATAATTGTAAATGGCCATTGGTCACACCACCAGTTTTGACTGTAAAACTTGGAGGAAGCCAGCAGCGCAGGCTGCCCTGCGCAGACTGCTGCTGCAACTTGCTACACACCGACCCCGCCGATTTTGATCATGGTCAGTTTCTGGCATCCCTACATCCTACAGAAATTACATCAAAGTTGGTCTGATACAGTCAAGCTAAAGCATCATATAGGATATTTGGGTAAAATGTATGTCCTAGGGGTCCTGGACTCCTGGTTGAAGACCCATGGAATAAAACGTGTAATTCTAGGGAATTTCGTCAGTACAGTTATATTTGCATTGCACCAGGAGGCTGATATATATTTTTACTGTTAGTTTATGCATACTTTTTTTTAATCTGCTTTGTTTTCCTCCATTTTCAGGATTATACTACAAGACGAGTCGAGGGGATCACTGCAATACACAAGGCCAAGTAAAGTAATTATAGCAGCGCCACCTCTCTTTACCTAAAATGGCTTCTTATTGGTCTAAAAGACGTAGTGTCATCAGAACTGTAAGGGACATGGAGAAAGATATCCTTAAGGAATACGAGGAAACTCTTTATAATAACAAGTCACATTTAGACCCCTGTGTGAATAGGGAACCACCCTTCAGAATCTCACACGTTTCCCAACTAGATACACCACCAGCTTCCCATGTACACATGAAAAATGATCATACTGATGGTAGTTTAGCTGGAGATGATGAAGTTGAATCAGATCATGTACAAATGGGAAATGATCATACTGATGGTAGTGTGGCTGGGAATGTTGAATCAGATTCTGACTCCGACAGCCATGACGAGCATCAGCCTAGTCAGGATCTGCTTATGAGGAGCCTAAGATATTGGGCAACATCCTACTCAATCAGTCTCGTTGCTTTGTCTGCTCTGCTGTCCATCTTAAAGCTTTTTCACCCTATGCTCCCTAAGGATGGAAGAACTCTGCTTAGAACACAACATGATGTTGCAACCACTCAAATGCAAGGTGGCGAGTACTACCATTTTGGATTGGTGCAAGGGATACTTTCACGATTTAAATGTTTGAGTTTACCAGTGAGCCTCAGAACTCTTACTTTACAGTTCAACATAGATGGTCTCCCTCTCTTTAAGAGTTCAAGACTTCAATTCTGGCCTATACTTGCAATTCTGAAATGTGATTATACTAAGTCCCCATTTATTGTCGGTATCTTTTGTGGTTTAAGCAAGCCCAAGTGTGTTGTTGAGTATCTGCAGCAATTTATTAGCGACCTTAAAAATGTACTGGCTAATGGCGTTGTTCATAATGGTAACCGATTGAAAGTACTGGTTTCCTCATTTGTGTGTGATGCTCCAGCCAGAGCCTACGTTAAGAATATCAAGTCACATAATGGCTATTCAGGGTGTGACAAGTGTGATCAACATGGTGTGTGGAGGAAGAAAATGACTTATCCTGAAACAAATGTCAAGCTCAGGACAGACTCAAGTTATTGTGATATGATTGATGAAGAACATCACTTGAAACAGACACTCAGTCCTTTAACGGGGACAGTAAAGATGGTTTCTTCATTCCCAATAGATTATATGCACCTCTGTTGTCTTGGTGTGATGAGAAAACTGTTGAATATGTGGTTAAAGGGCAATCTAGCCACTAGGCTTCCTTCACAAACTGTTAACAGTATATCAAGCAAACTGCTGGGGTTACATTCCCACACCCCTTGTGAATTCAATCGCAAGCCAAGGGGTTTGAATGAGCTGGATCGTTGGAAAGCTACAGAGCTCCGATCCTTCATACTGTACTGGGGTCCTGTATTTCTGAAGGATTGCCTTCCCAGTGAGATTTATGACAACTTTATGTTGTTTTCAGTGGCCATGTATTTGTTTTTGTCTCCTGGAATTTCTGGCCAAAAGGTTGAATTAGCGCATAGATTGATGATTTCCTTTGTGGAACACTTTAGACAGTTGTATGGCAGGGATCAGATTGTGTTCAGTGTACACCAGCTTATACATTTAGCCGATGAATACAAACAATTTGGACCTTTAGATAATGTTTCAGGATTCCCTTTTGAGAATTATCTTGGCCAAATAAAGCATCTTTTACGCAAGCCACACCAACCTCTACAACAGGTGGTCAAAAGGTTGTCAGAACAGCCACGTTGTGAGGTTCCATTACCAACAGATGAACCAGTCTCACAGAAAATCCACACTGATGGTCCACTCCCTCAACATTTCGGTGTTGCTGTACAGTACACAAAGGTCTCCAGTAGTCGTTTTACCTTGTCTACAAAGCAGGGGGATAATTGTATTGAGGTGGGACATAGTATTGCAGTAGTGCAGAATATAGTCCAGGAAGAAGATGAGGTATATGTGATCTACAAAAGGTTCAGACACCAAGAATCATATTACACTTATCCCTGCGAGTCCTCATGCATAGGTACACACAAGGTTAGAGAGTTGTGTGACAATATCGGGGTTGGTAAACTTGGATGTATCAAACGTAAATGTGTTCTGTATCCAGAGTCAGAAGGAAATGGCCTCATAGCTATTCCAATAGCTCATATGCAGTAGCATACCGCTCATACTGCTGGGCGAGTAAATGACATCTTATGATTTATGAGCAGGTTTTTTTTTTAATCATTTACATTATTTCCTTTATTGTATACAGAATGGAAAGGGAGGTGGTGCTTTGGGCCGTTGTACTTTTTCCAAATGGCGGAGCTGCAACAGTTCTTGCCAGCTGGTTCAGTCTAAAGGAAGGTAAATTGTTATGGCCCCCAAAAAACATGTATTTGAAGGCCCTTAAAGAACACATGACGGCCCATAAAGGATGGACCACATATGCGAATGTCCGGCTCTTGATTACTTGTGGTAAGTAGTCACTGCATTACTATTGTCTATTTTCAAGTATATAGGTATCCACACGTTTTATGGATGGCAGTTTGAATGTGTGTGGTGCCATACCACATATGACATATCTGTCACAAGTGAGACTAGTCAGTAAAATGTCATCCTATTATTTTATGCTTTTTCTTTTACAGACACATTGGAAAAGGCCAAACGATACGAAGAAAAGTATGTGAATACTGGATGTCCAACCACTGATCTGAGCTCTGAGGACGAAGCAGGTGAACGTGGGAAAAGAAGAGTAAGGTACAGTTGAATTCCTGTAGGAGGTCAGGTTCCATGTCTGGCCTGACTTTAACCCTTATCAGACAACGTCGCATTGATAAGAACCAGTATGCGTGCATAGGCTGGAACCAAAAGAACCCAACCGCTCATAAGATGCAATGGAAAAGTGGTCACAGCACTCCCAGTGTGGAGAAAGCAGGCTTAGGATGTTTACTTTGATCGCTCCCTCTTGAAATATATAATCCTTGGTTTCTGTGTAAACAATAAGTAAAAACCCCACCTCCAGTCCTGTGATAGACTAGTGTCATCTCTATGTGTACCTGTACGTCAAGCGGCCTCATTCTACAGAAATGGGGCAAATTAGTTCAATTAATGGGAATGTTGAATGTTTCATTTTTATTTTCCAGACCAAATCCTGTGTACATGGAGTCAGATGGGGAGTCAGAAACCAGCTGTGTGAAGAGAAGATTTGCCAAGCCACCTGATGTTCATTGTCCTACAGTCCTCCCAGAATCCAGCCAGTACCCCTCAGTACCAACCCCAAATGCAAGCAGTGGTATGTCATTACTTATTAAAATGGCAGAAACAATTAGGGCCGGGACTTTAACGCGTTAATTAAGATGAATTAATTACACAAAAATTAACGCGTTAAAAAAATTAACGCATTTTAATCGCACTTATTTTTGCACCGCGGAACTTTTCTCACTGGATGAGTTTCAGGCGTACCGATTATACTGGAGCACCAACTAACGTTCATGACTTCAGACAACAACAAACCACAGTGAACAACAGTGGGATATGTTGTTTTAAAAAACGGACGGATGGAAGCGTCGATAAGAGCACGGTTGTGTGCAAATTATGCAAAAAGGAATTCGCATATCACCGCAGCACATCAAGCCTCAAGTATCACCTCAATGCAAAACATATAGCAGCTAGCGTGGACGTTAGCCTCTTTTATCGCGTTCACACCAAAAAGAGCCGGTACTAAAATTAGTTAATGAGAACCTTTTTACCCCCTCGAAAGTCCCTGCTAGAGAGCAGAGAGCTGCTAGAGAGCAGGGACTTTCGTGCGGCTCTCTTGTGAGAAAAGAGCTATATTTCTGATTGGCTGGGCGGATTGCAAACCACGCCCCGTAAAACTCCCAAAAAGTTTTGTGAATTTTATTATCCTCGCATTAGCATTATTAGCATTAGCCCAGCGCAGAAACGCAGAGAGACTAATTTATGGCAACACAAAATAAAACATGGGAGCGGTGGAGATGAGGAGGTGTCGGCGTTCTGGCGATTTACTCGGAAGGCTGCTGGGACTCCCAGCAGCTTCTACTGAAGCCAGTCCCCAACTCCGGGGACTTTGGGCGGCAGTATACGCCGTGAAGTGGTTTGCGGCCTGCCAGTAAACCCAAAGCAGAAGAAGAAGAAGTGACGTCAGCGGCTTCATTTGCCTAATCCACCCCCAAATTCAAAGAGTTCTCATGAACCTTTGTGGGAAAAGTACTGCGGTGTGAATGCACCTAATGGTATACTAAAATCCATGTGAAAAAAATTGCTTCTCACTGTTCTCAGGTCAAATATTTATATGTGATTAAAAATGCGATTAATTTCGATTAATTAATTACAAAGCCTCTAATTAATTAGATTCATTTTTTTAATCGAGTCCCGGCCCTAGAAACAATATGTAATTGCATGTGAGCTTTAATTTACAAGCATTTAGTTCCTCCATCAATACATTCAAACATCAGTCATGTGATATGTGTTCAAAAGTTACAGCATCCATTATTCCTGTCTTTTGTTCCCTTTTAGCCTCTGGAGGAAGCCACTCGGAGGATGTTCTGTCAATTCACCAGGCTGATAATGGTAAGTGAACCACTTCACACTAGGGATCGACCGATAAGGCTTTTTCAAGGCCGATACCGATTATTAGTAATCAACGAGACCGATAACCGATATTTGGAACCGATATACATTTGCAGTAATATCAGAAAATCTTGGTCTCAAACTGTAGAATAACACAAACTCCAACACAACTTCTTTGAAATGCCTTTTTATGTTTGATGAACTTTTCAACATCTTAAAACTGGTTTCCTCTCTGTGACCCTGAGTAAAGTAAATTAAATAGAAATAAAATAAAAACTACTAAAACTTGTTCTGAACTTCTGATATTTGAGTCTCACTCATTTAGTAGTCCCAATTCAGCAGCACCAGATTGTGGTCCAGAAAGCAGAGTTGCTGCGAGGCTCCACTAGCAATCCCCCGCCCTCACAGTTTATCCGCTGCGAGACGCTACCCTGTATAACTGGGAAACTGATAGAATTGGATCGGGACATTGCTCGTGAACACAGAGTGGTGACTGCAACCAGAGAAACGGCCGCATCAGATCCAAAGTTTTATCGGCAATTTGATTTTTTTAAAAAGGCCGATAGCGATAATCTGTAAAATGCGGAATATCGGCCTCGATAATCGGTCGACCCCTACTTCACACTACTACCTCCGGGCGGACAGTATGTAAATGTGCTTTGTCCGAGTTACAGCATTCATAGTTCATGTTTTGTGTTCTCTAATTGTAGGCTTTTGTGGAAGCTATTTGGCGGAGTTGGACCAGTCAATGGACCACTGTAATGATGGTAAGTAAACTAATGGTGTAAAAGTCAGGCACATTCATGTGGCTGCCGATGACAATTTATTCAGGACACCGGAAATATGACCCAATGTTTCAGTCAGTCCGAAACGTTGGTCATATTTTCTGTATCCTGAATAAATTGTCATCGGCAGCCACTTGAGTGCACCCCTCGTTATTAAGTAGACTAATAGGCTATTATATGTCTTTTTTTATCTTTGGATCACAGGAATTATCAGCACCTTAGGTGGGAAACTATTCTTTAATTACTCACTCGGTAGTCAAGTGTGTTCATCCGACAGGTCTCCTTTATCTAAAGTTGGAAAGTAACTATATGGGGCTAGCTAGGTGCAATTGCTATATGGTGCTCATGGATAACAACTTTGATAGTGCTCATTTGCCTTATTTAGTTATTTCTCTCTTTTTCTAGGATTGCCAACATATAACTCCAGCCCCTACCACGCTATGCCATTAGAGAAAGCAAGGAATGGTATGTATTTCTCATCTTAAATGTTGTTTTTTTTGGAAAATTCCCAAATTCATGTTCAATATAAATAATTAATACCAGCTCAGTGGCCTTGTGGTTAGTGTCCGCCCTGAGATTGGGAGGTTGTGAGTTTGATCGCCGACCGAGTCATACCAAAGACTGTTAAAAATGGTACCCGATATCTCCCTGCTTGGCACTCAGTATCAAGGGTTGGATTGGGTTAAGTCCCTGCGACATACTAGCATCATGTCCAGGGGGTGTACTTGTACATCATGCTGCGGAAACAGGATATCGGCTCCTATGGGCCACTAGCCATGAGAACCAATGGTTCTCATGGCTTACTTATAAACAATTAATAATGGTGTCTTATCTTTTAGACGGCGGTGCCAGCTATGCACATGGCTCAAGATTAGCTGACTTCAGCGCACCGGGCTTGGCTCACCTGACCCCGCAGCACCCATCCCACCCCCCTTCAGCTCCAGAAACACCACGGGGGAGATTATATGGAGGGGAATCAAGCCGAGTGTTGAAAGGCAAGTATCATTTTCTGAGCAGGTTCTTAACCGTACTGATGCCTTCTGAATTGAGAAACCTATCCCTTGTGACTTTCCCATCTTTTCATGTTTTTTGTCATGGTGTTAAGGCTTAAAATGTAAGCACTTAAACCTGCACTATGTAACCTTTTTGTGATTACAATGTTATTTTGTCCAATCTGTAAGGTAGTGTTAATACAATATAACTTACAATTGGGGTGGTTGATTTTGGTCTCCCTGCTCTTCTATTGAGACATTTAGATCCTTTATCTAGGTGAGACATGACCTTGGTTTGACAAAAATTATGACTTTATGGTCAATGTCTCCCCCGAGCAAGCAGGCAGGCTCTATAAGCTCAGTGGTAAATATTTCAGCAGTTGTGCTGGAGACCTGTGTTCAAATTCAGGGTAGAATAGGAAAGTTACATAGTGCTGCTTTAATGGTTACTGTTGGCAAACACTTATCAGTGAGTTACTTAGCCCTCTGGAGTCGGTGGATGCGCCGGCGCGTCCAGGTGCGCATAATTTTACGTAATTAATCATATATTTTCGATTATAAGGAGTAGAAATATGATTTAGATATCCGCGGAATCACTGGAAGAGTAGCTTTCCAGCGGTATGTCCTGTGAGACTGTAACCAGGGCACAGCAGCCAATATGGCCGCTCAAAGCAGCTTGACTTTACACTGTGGATTGGTGGATTCGTGTGTCCGTCAAGGAAATCTCGGCCGGCAGCCATCATGGTCTGAAATGACCAATGGACATCGAGAAATCACTAAGGACCTACCCACCAAGTAAACAAAACATAAACCACGTGTCTCCCATCAGTTTACGTCTTTGAGGAGAGAGAGAGAGACAGAGAAAATGGCTAAAAAACGTTACAGTTGCCGACTTCGCTAGAGATTTTTTTCGCTAGCAGCAGTGAAGATAGAGCCTCAGAACGTGAAGTCTTCGACTCTTCTGAAGAAGAAGAATACAAAGACAACAACAAGGATCGATTTGGGCATGGGTAAGTGTAAATATTACAGTAATAGTGTACTGGCAATGTGTGGGGAATACCGCGAAAATGAACAATAGGTTTATTGATATATATTTTTTATCGAGTCATGAACTTTTTATTGGACAAAAAAGACTCTCCATTAGCAAATGTTTACTCTGTGTTAACGTTATTTTGGTGTGTAAACGTGAGATTACATGTGTAGAGGATTCAATTAATCATTTATTCGTCCCACAACGGAGACATTTACAGTGACATGTTTTTGCCATCGATTATTTTATCATACTGTTCTGTACAGATGAGACTTTGTCATAGATTTATTTATATGTGTGCCTGTTATTATTTTACCGTCCTATACAGATGAGACTTTGTAATCAGATGAGACTTTGTAATCAGATGTAGCCTATGTATTTGTGTGTCTGTGATTGTATACTGAATGTAAAGTAACTGGAAATACCTAGGTGTGTGTGTGTGTGTGTGTGTGTGTGTGTGTGTGTGTGTTCCTTCTCCAACCTCCCAAACTTTCTTTTTATTTGTGCATTGTTATTTGTGCTTGAGCAACATTTTACTTGAACTTTATTTCAATGAAATTAGTTGTAATTATTGTCCTACATTTTAATTTGTTTTACAGAGAGGTTTCACAGCTGTCTGGGCCTAGTGGCCCACAGGCAGCGTTTATCCAGCAGCCAGAACATCCATCTGTGCCGGCCCCCAGGTCAAGATCTACCGTGGCTCAAGGGCCTTCACCAGAGCGATCACCACCAAGGACCAGCAGACCAGCATCACTACAGCTGCCTCCACCTCCATCTGCGGCTGCCACCAGGTCAAGATACACCTCAGCACAAAGGCTCCACCACAGCCATCACCTTCAACCCAGCCAGCAAGGAGGTCTCGTGGAGGTCTCGTATAGCACTTGTACACCCCACCTACACAGCAGCCCATGCACCATCACCCCCATCTTCACAGCAGCCAGACCCACTGTCTTGGAAGACAGACAAAGACCTTGACACTGTCTTGACATTTATAATGAATAGTTGGTTGAAAGTTCTGATGTTCAATATTGTAAATAGTTAGATTTTCCAGTTTCTTATATTTATATAAATAGTTGGTTGAAAAAAACATATTTATAATAAATTGTTGGTTGAAAAAAAAGGTTGAATGCTCAATTTGTATTTGTACACATCACATGAACCTTGGTATGTAATATGAAGTCATTATTCAGTCCTAATGTATCTCAGCCCCTGCTGTGGTGAAAGTAGAGTGATAAACACCTATTTTACTCAAAATTCGAATTTTTTTCATTTTAGACATGAATAACACATTTATATACAGTGTAATTCAAATATTTCACTGCTTTTGTGATCCTAAGACTTTGGTAACCTAATCTAAAATACCAAAACAATTCGATCACATGAGTAAATTTGTGTTTTCACAAAAGTTTTGAAGATTTTCCGAAAATCGGATGTCACATTTTAAGCTTTTGAGCTACTTATCTCATCAAACAATGCTCTAAGGTGAGTCATTTGCATATATAGCAATACCAAAGATTGTCCTGAACATTTTGATATTTAACACATGGGGTGCCATTTTAGAAGAAATACATTTAAAAGGTGATTTAAGAAAACGTCTAAAAATCGAGAAAATACCCTTAGACTCCAGAGGGTTAGTGTCATTCTAAATGATTGGAAATTAAAAATCTATCCTTGAAAGGTAAATTAAAACCTTTATTTTTCAAGACATTGCTGCCATGAGAACCACGAAGATGCTTACCGAGCTATGTATGGAGGTGAAGCAGATCTCACGTGACATTAACTTTATAAAGACGGAACTTGCTAAACTAAACATTCATGGAGCTGGACCAGAGTCACAAGAAGACAACTTCCCCATAATGCTTCCACTCACCAACGAGGAGAAGTTTGATGAGACTGAAGCTGCTCTGAGGGAGGAAGCAGTCCGTCGAAAGATGGTGAACAATTTTTACACAAAGCATTTTCTCTATAATCTGTCGAGGCTTCTAATATTTTCTGTATGCATTTGCAGGTATCCTGTGGATCCTTATAAGTTTTAAAAGTCTTACATTTCTTGTTTGAAATCTTAAGGGCTTATGTCTGGAATTGTAGGAGTGGATGCATTACATTTCTTTTTCACTTGGATGTGTGTTTAACAGAAATATTGTAAAAATACGCCTCGCGAATCACGATAATATTTTTCTTAATCAATATTTGACAATTTCTTAGGATTGCCAATTTGGTTGTTGGCATTGTTTGTCGATTAGTTTGGACACAGTAGTGGTCATATTTCTTCCTTAGAGGTAATACAAATGTATTCAAATTCATTACATTTGTATTTATTTATAAATGAGAAGATGTCTATTTACATAGTACACTGTAGCACACTAATCATTTTCTCTCGTCTGTTAAGATTACCCGCCTGGCATTAGTCGGAGGAACCAACTCGGAAAATATGATCCGGCGAATGCTATCCGCTGCCATGACAAACAGTCTAGCCTGCATCTTCAACTGGGTGGGAAAGGGAGAGAAGAGGGCCTTCAAGGACACGCTGATAAAGGACTGCATGTTTGGTGAGCCTGCACCTCAAAATACTAGGTTTACTACTTTACAACAGATTTGGCAAATATTTTATTTAATTCATAAGTCTTTTACATTTATTTCTCAAGTTGATAAGAATGGATGCAAAATGCATCCATTCTTATCCTTATCTTCATCTAAGTGGTCCTCATTAATGCTCATAATAGGATGGCAACATGTCTACTCGCTCTGCATCTCAAAGGTGGGCTGTGGACAGTTCAGAAACCTGCCTACCAGTGACATTATTCCTAGCTAATGGAAATTGGAAATGACCATTGATGATGTCACTGATGGGCACGTTTCTGAACTGTCCACTACCGTCCTCTGAGACACAGAGCGAGTAGACAGAAATGAGTAATAGTGTGAATCAATTATATGAAGATGTGGTTGATGGGTGAATTGCTCAATTAAGGCCGCCTGAAAACCTAGTACACTAAACAGTACACACTGGAACGCATCCATTGCAGCTTTCTTCTTCTTATTATTTCAATAAACAAAAAATGTAACTTCTTTTTTTTCAGCTGCTGCTCGTCAATTTGACCGCAGGCTGACGGAATTGACATTCAGGGTTGGAGTGCAGAAGTGGCAGCGTTACGCACCAGAGAGGAATGGCGGTGTACCAAGGAAAAAATAGTTAAACGGACATTGTTTAAAGTTGGGGTGTTTTCGTTAATGTTGAACTGGGGTCTTATAGATCTGAGTTTATAGTTAAGACTACCTTTCCACCGAGTATGACAACCCCGTTTGCAGTTGCCAGGTTTTTATGTCATCTGGAGTTTCAGAGCAAATATAATTTGAACTACAGTTGATGGCCAGATCATTGTCTCTAAGGAGCTTCCTCCACTTAAAGGTCCCATGTCATGCTTTCCCGGTTATTCCCCGTCCCCTTGTGTGTTATGTAGCTTTTTCTGCATGTAAACGGTCTGCAGAGTCAGAAACCCTCAAAGTACACCCTGTAGCGAGTAAAACTCTAACACAGAAAAGACCTGTCTATGCTGCCCCAGAACTTCTTCCTGAGTAAAGTGACGTAACGGGCATAGTGGCGTAACACACACACTCTCACTCAGCCTTATCTTTTCTCAGCTGCGGCTCCGTGGATTTACACACACAGCATGGCTGTGAGTGTGTGTTTGTGTGCTCAGGCTGAGTTCCTGTGTCTCGCTGATGTTCAGCTGTAACGGTGGTGAACATCAGTGATTATGTGTTACAATGGTGTTAGCAACCAGAAAATGACACCAGTAATGACAAACTGATGAGAATGCTGCGTGGGGTCTGGGTACCGTGTTGGCGGGATGTTGCGGGGCTCGCTGCTCGGCTCGAGGAGCAGACAGTGTGAGCTGGATTACTGGTGTTGTTTCCTGGTTGCTGCGTGGGGTCTGTGAGACAGCGAGACACAGAGGAACTCAGCCTGAGCACACAGACACACACTCACAGCCACGGAGCCGCGGATGAGAAAAGATAAGGCTGAGTGAGAGTGTGTGTGTTACGCCACTATGCCCGTTACGTCACTTTACTGAGGAAGAAGTTCTGGGGCAGCACAGACAGGTATTTTCTGTGTTAGAGTTTTACTCGCTACAGGGTGTACTTTGAGGGTTTGTGACTCTGCAGACCGTTTACATGCAGAAAAAGCTACATAACACACAAGGGGACGGGTAAGAACCAGGAAAGCATGACATGGGACCTTAAGAGACAATGTTTTTCTTTCTTGTGGACAAAAGATGTTCATATCATTGAATCTGAATAAATAACTGAATAAGTAATGGGCTCTTTTTTTGTTTGTTCATTTTAGTTTATTTTCAATGTCCGACATCAATTGCAATCTTCAGCATGACAATATCTCAATGTTGATTCAATGACTTTTTGCTATCTGGGTTGTTTGTTTTAAACAGGATAAATACACAAACCACAATGAATACTTACAGGTTGTGTAACCGAATCTCCCGCTGGTCCAAACAAAGTAGGAACAGCATCGTCCTCCAATATCAGCTTTGCAAGTCCGAAGTTAAACATTGTTACGTTTTTAAAGCTTTGGTCCGTAAAATGCCGCGCACACACAACAGTACCGGCTGGTAAATCAGCTGGAACAGTGTTAAAAAGGAATGTCAACCACTGACTTCGTCGTGGTTCTGCCTTCGGTACTGCAAACATTGTGGATTTCTCCACACAAGACAGGCAACAGACCCTCCGCGACATGACTGGATAGAGCTTTGAAAAGAAGCAGGTTTTACGACACTTAATATGGTCGGCTGGCAGAGGAAGTGACGTCACGCGGTGCAGCTACGTCACGCGGGGCAGGAAGTAAACAATGGAAACTGAGAAATCTCCAACGAGGCTTTTGGGGGAGGTCTTTTCTGTGTTAGAGTTTTACTCCCTACAGGGTGTACTTTGAGGGGTTTTGACTTTGCAGACTGTTTACATGCATGGACACCTTCATAACACACAAGGAGACGGGAAAAAAAAAGCATGCAATGGGCCCTTTAAGACCTTTTTTAAGACCCTTTCCATACATTTTAAGACCTCATCGCAACTTCGAGTTACATTGGCGACACACTTTACTATATTGATTGTAAGATAGCACAACTAAACAGAGTGCAGACAGACTACTGAAGCCTCCTCTCCACATGAACTTCAACCTCTCTGTGAAGGTCAGGTTTAATGCAGTATGCTGCTTTGTTGCTTCTGTAGGCTACTCTGTGCTCTTTCATTCCAGTAAAACTCCTCAGAAACCATTAGAAACCAGTATTTGACCAATAAACAAAACAATTGACAAAACTTTGAACTATGAAATATATTAAACTTTGGTGAGCTTCAGCGGGGTAATGCCATATAGGAGCTCCCTCACAAATACCCAGGGGTTAAATTGGGCTGGGGCTGTCCGGGGCTAAGCCCGGCACATAGGACGATGCTCTGACGTCATCACCTTCACACATTTGTCATATGTTTACAAAAAACGATATATATGTTAAGACTTTTCTCGTTCTTAATATAGACTATATTTAGGGTCGATATGTGTTGACCTTACTTTAAAATAGCAGATCTCTGTGACCGGATATAGTTTGGCTTAGACCCCGGCCCCACGAGGACGCATACAGTAAAACGCATACGCAAAAAAGTCTTCCGTTCACACGCATTCGATTCATTAACGTGTCCGTTCACACTAGACCAGTGGTTCCCAAACGGTGTGCCGCGGCACACTGGTGTGCCGTGAGGCAAGTCCGGGTGTGCCGTGGGATTTTGTGACAACCATACGTTATTATTGCAATATACAACTACACAGAAATAATTATTTTGTAAATGTACTATATCAGTACTTTGTAGGTTTATATGTACGTAATCTGCGCGACTTGCGCGTCCACATCTCCACGTGCAGTGCTGCATAAACATGGCTGAGTCAGCGATAACTTTCGAGGGGTGTAGGTATGCCCATTATTTTGAGTTCGTCCGAAGAATAGACAGGAATGTGACGGTGAGGTGCAAACTGTGTCCAGGCCAGAAGCTGTTATCCACTGCTGGAAACACCACGTCAAACCTCAACAAACACCTGCAAAGAACACATGCTAAGGTGAAGCTGCCGCACACGCCATTTGTTGTTTGTTTATATCACGTAGTCTGTTCTTCTTCTCTGTCTTCCGGTTGTTGCCTGTTTTGAATGACAAATACACACTACCGCTGCCTGCTGGTAAGGAAAGTTATTGCCACTCACGCATGCGCAGTTCGTACGTGCTTGGCGAGTAAAGTAACGAGTTACTTTATGTAGATAGTAACTAAGTAGTGTATATATATATATTTTAAAGTAATATGTAATATATTACATTTTTTTAGTAACGACCCCATCTCTGGAGTTGGCGTTCTCTACTCTGATTTACATGAAGAACAACAGGAGGTCACGGCTCTCTGTTGAACAGGACTTGCGAGTGACCCTCTCCTCAGTGCCACCGAGGATTACAAAATTCTGTGCGCCCCGACAGGCACATGTATCTCACTAATTTGTAAGTCGGCAACATATTTACAATAGCACATGTTTCAATGCTGATTGCTGAAATGTTACATTTATAATTTGTAGTTCAGGACCATGGACAATGCAGCTTCCTTGCATTGACAGTTCTCTGTGCTGAATTTCTGCTGAGTTTCCTTTGCCTCATTTTTAATTTTGTGACCTGTCTGGTTTAAATGAGTGTGTTGCTGCTTTGATGAAGCTTCATTTGATAAAGTTTCAAATTAATTTCTGAAATATTTCGTTAATAAATATTTCATGAGTAATATAGTTGTCTTTGTCACATTTTATTTGGCATTAGTAAATAATTATGCACATTTACAGATATTTTACATGATATGAGTGATAACACGTGTTATAAGGGCTATTTTGCACAATAGGTGTGCCGTGAGATTTTTACTTGTCCTTTGGTGTGCCTTGGGCACAAAAAGTTTGGGAACCACTGCACTAGACCGCTGGAAATGCTGGAAACGCTGTAGTACATATGCCAGGCCTGTAAGTGGCGCTGCTGCCGCCACAAAATACACCAAAAGCAGCGAAGAAGACCCCGGAGCATGGTTGTCATGGTTGCCCTTCTGTTTATTCTCCGCGGTGGACGGCGTGTTCTCCTGCTGTATATCTCTCAGGTAGTCCACCAGCAGATAACCCCCCCCCCCCCCCGCAGATAACCCCCCCCCCCCCCCCACAGAGCGGAGCAAGGCAACGAAACTTAAAATAAGAAGCAGCATTTTATGGCACGCTATGCATGGGGCCACCTTGAGGGGGTTTCCCGACATGTTGTTTCAGTAAATTAAAGGGTGTTTCATGTTGTCGTTGCTTCTTCTTAATACCTTGGAAAATGCCGTTTAATACTTTTTAATAGCCTTCATTTTCGCTAAATTGATTTATCAACTTTTAATACTTTTTAAGACCCCCGGACACCCTGTTATAAGCTTCTTAGTTTTTGCAACAGTCTGTAAATATACACAACTTTATAATAAAATGCACACATTTACCTTTTTCTAGACTAAACACAGGTATGATCCTAAGTTAAAACATATGAGGTTATCATGAGGTTGTTAACATCGCAGTTTATCAGTGGATGTTTGCTGGAACTACTTGTTAACAGCTTGTTTCCTGACGGACACACACAGCGTGACTCCGGTCAGGTAGAGACCGGTCTCAAGTCAGAGGGCTTGATAGCCCACTCCCCCTCCACACCGCTCCACACTTGTTGCTTTGGAACAGCACTTAATGTGGCGGACCCTCCGCGCAAACGGAGGGGGAGTGGGTAGGGTGTAGGGCAGGGGTGCCCAACCAGAATAATGCACTTGAACGCATCAAAGCTTTGTGATTGGCCGCCGTGACCACATGTGTCGGGGCGTGGCTAGTGGGCAGTGCACTAATTCGCTAACGTTGTCCGTATCAACAGGAGTGACAGTCCGCACACAAACAAGACCGCAATTATGGCAGAAGCAAAACATATATAATTTTAACTCTGAGTGGGAGGATGATTATTTTTGTATTTATTCCAATTGAAAGTCCATCTGTCTCATCTGCAATGCGAGCTTTATCGAAGAAGGGTAATTTAGGAGCGGCATTTCAAAACAGTGCACAAACGCAACGAGACGGAATTCCCTCCTAATTCTGCCCTACGCTCCCAAAAGGGGACGGGCCTGAAAGGACAGCTAAATGCACAGCAGTCCATTTTCACCAGGCCCAACAACAAGAGCAAGGCTGCTACCATAGCATCTTATCGTGTCAGTCACGTTCTTGCCAAACACATGAAGTCTTTCAAAGACGGCGAAGTTGTGAAAGAAGCATTCCTGGAGGCTACGACGCGCTTTTGGGGGACAGTAAAAATAACAGCAGCATTTTAACAGGTTTTTGATATAATAAAAACTCAAGTTAGATACCGTTATTAATCAGCTGTAAGTTTTAGTTTGTTTGAACTTATTCATTATAATTATTGTACAAAATGGTATAAGAATGCAAACTTAAATTGATTATAGTCTATTATCAATTCAGGTTAAGAAACTAGTGTTGCTTGCATCCTATTTTAAAGGCATTTCTTTTTATAATCTACTAAAATGCAACAAAAAAATGGTTTGATTCTATTAATTTTGTCTTTTTTATTGCACTGTTGTAGCAGATTCCTGTGTAGCTTCAGATCTGAGTTGTCTTATTAGTAAGCCTCATTTATACTTTTGTAGCAACACTATTTTTATATAATGGCTAATAAAGGGTTCAGTCTTTTCTTTTTTTCCTGTGGCATGTGGCAGCACTGTTCAATGTTTCTTGAAAACATTACCCACGTGACGTGTGAATAAACACCAACTCTGTATCAACAACACTGTTGTGTAACTTCAGTTAAATACTTGTATGTGTGTAGATTAGAAAGAGGTAAGATAAAGGCATTATTTTATGAAGTATTAATCGTACGAAGGTCAGTTTTATACAAGTAGAAGTGTGTATTTACCTGGTAGTAGGCTGTCAGTAATAGCTACACCTCTCTATTTGGTCTGGTAGATCTCGGCAGACTGGCAACTTTAAAAGTAGCTCTTGGTTCAAAAAAGGTTGGGCACCCCTGGTGTAGGGGATGATTTGGGATTGGGCCTAAATCTCACATCTTTTATTTTAGTCTTTATAATGTAAATGAAATGTGCTTGTTCATTTTCAAAACAGTAGATTGTTTTCCTTGAAAAGAAAACATGTTGTTCTGCTTTTGTTCAAAATATAAATGTATATATGTACAGATGCTTGTTATATTTGTAAAAATGTTTGGCATTACTATACTGGCCCTGCCAATTGAGCTATTTGAAATATAATCGCAATACAATGTGCACAGTGTACAGTTGCTAAACAAAAGCAGAAGAAAACAAAAATGAGAAAGAATGTACCTTAGGTCTTAGGGCTTTTCGGCTCATCTGAGCGTTTCTGCAGTGATGTCAGAACATCAGGTTCTTCTGCAAGGAAAGAACAAATCAGCAGGAACTATGATTCATTATCTGACAGTTCCACTGTCAGCAAAACAGGTAAAGGCTTAATCATGATTATTTCTCAAGTATTTGGAGACAGTATGTCAGATGAATTTAGAAAGTACTTAGCAGATTAAACAATAATGTTAAAAATCCGGTCTTGAGGTGGTTAAAAAGTTATCTTACCAGAGACCTGGACATCACTTTCTCCATGTTGTGCCGCCTGTTGAGCTCCTTCTTTTGAAGGAATGGCCACTGTTGACAAAACAAATTATAATAACATTGTTAAGTTACCTCATGCTGCCACAAACGTGACTTTAGTTTTAATAGGAATCTCATTCTTTCACTTACTTTCTAAGTCTAAATCTATTTCATCGAGTGATTTTCCTCTGTAGACATCAGTTCCAAGTTCAACTGCCATGAGGAGTTTGCTCATCTTGGCGAGCTGAAGGGTGTTCTCCGTTAGCCGGTAATATTCACGATGAACACGAATGTCATGTCCCATAAAGGTTGCCAATTGGTCCAACTCATTATCTTTTAAATTCATTATCTGACTCATTGTAGCCACGTGCTTCCTCAGGTGAGTTGATGTGAATGTATCTGGGTTCCTTGCTCCGCTGACAGCAGCATACTTTCTTAAACAGTCTGAACCTCGGATATAAGATTCAGAGTTCTGTCTTGCAAATAAATATCCATTACTACTGTTAGAAATTAAAATCAATGTTTTGATGGCATAATGTACCTTAAATGTACCTTCAGTTTAAATGCTGTTTTATACTGAAAAACCAGAAAATTATTGTGCACAACCAGATAAGCTTTTATTCTGAAAATCCTTCATCTCCGGTTAGCATGTGGCTAGTTTACCATTTCTTATAAAGGTTAATTTAGTAGCGAAATGACATGGAGTGATGCACACCGAAACCTACTGATTTTAACACTGCAACTATAGAAGTATTATTATTGCTGAATATTGAATAAAGTTATTGTTTACAGACGTGGGTAAGATGTGACAACATCCGGAATGACCAGAAACCAAACCAGCCGTGAAGTATTTTCTGTATTTTTTTAGAATATGAACTACAACGTTTAGAATGTGTTAAAGGAAAAGTGATGAAAGACAATATGAGGAGAAGAGGCGTGTTTAAGTATGTATTGAATGTACAATGCCTGAATCCTCTGTTTAAACGTAACAACGGACATTAAGATGTGGAGGGCCGGCCCGCAGGGAGGAGCCTACAGAAGCTATATAAGAGCAGCACCTGA
Organism: Gymnodraco acuticeps; assembly: GCF_902827175.1. NCBI lineage: Eukaryota > Metazoa > Chordata > Actinopteri > Perciformes > Bathydraconidae > Gymnodraco > Gymnodraco acuticeps. The sequence goes on from NW_022991705.1 coordinate 464,056, forward strand.
GCGGTTCGGCCTCTTTTCTCTGCTAGCGAGGGCCAGAGACAGCTGCTTTTCTGTCGGACAATATCCTGTTTGTGACTGTACCGCGCCTTTTATGAATTAAAGTACCAATTTGAAAACATCTCAGAGACTCCATTTAGTCTCCTTTTTAAGCTTCTCTTTCCTGGACGCGAGAATAACCATCACAGTTAACAATTGGTGCTCCGCGACGTGATTCTCGTTGGACAGAAGAGACTACACAACCAGCTGTTTTCCGGAGACGCGGCTTCCGTTCGACACAACGAGCTCGAATACTTGGTAAGAGGAAACCTGTTAAATCAAATTCTTCATAGTTTATGCAGTACAAAATAGGTTTGTGTTGGACGGAGGCCAGCGGATCCTGAAAATAGCTGTGTATTTAATGTTAAAACAACCAAATTTATAACAATAAGAATTCCATAACACATGGCGTTGCATTTTCACAATCAGGGTGAGTTCCAATTTCTTTTTTCTTATATCTAACCCTGCATGCTATTAATTTGTGTGTGTAGTATTTTAAAATATAAATGTGTGTGGCCATTGTACTTTGGGTAGGTGTCTTGTTGTGTTTTCATGTAGGTGTCCCTTGTTACGTCAGTAGTTAAATTAGCCTATGACGTAAGGATATATAAGTCCATTTAACGATTATTGTTAAGATCTATGGGACATAGCGAATTGATTAAGGATCAAGTAATTGAAAACAAACAAGGCATAGCGAATCAACTTAGGGTTGAGTAACTGAAGACAGTGCTAGTCGAAAACAGTTGAGAACTGTTTTAAAAAAGTCCTTTTGAGGAAAGGCTTGATTAAGGTGTAAGCTTTATCAGTGGTCATAACTGTTCTAGTTTCAACCAAGATATTGCGGGTGGAATACGAGATGTGGAGTTACAACAGCATTACGTTAAATTGACGACGGTCATTTAATAGTCGCTGATAAGTTACCATAATACTCCCACCTAGCGTGTCGAAATGGCAGCAGTTGACCAATAGTGGACTATAAAGTCAAATAATACGTAGATAGGTTTATAGCTTATGCGTAAGGGTTCCTAACTTTAAGTGATGATATCAATAAGATAAAGCCCATTTTTTTCATAGTAAACTAGATAGAAATGTTATTTTAAACTGCAGTGTTGTTTTGTGTTCAATTTTCTTGACAAGATTACACCCCGCCATTATTTAAACTCCCCTCTGAGAGCCACGAGGTGTTTTCAAATCCCTTTGTTCTTCAGGTCAAAGGTTGGAAAATCAGTTGCCATCTTGTCTTGTCCTCATGCTGAAAATAAGCCACACGGCAGTCGCCATTTCGTGAAATGCTAATTGAAAGTACTCTGTTTGTTTTGACACACAGTCCCACTCACATGAGGCTAGGCACTCCATATTGAGAAGGACAAATCATATTTATTGGCAGAAGTTGGAACTATAAAATAGACAGGTTATCTTACCGTGGGAAGTTTGGTATTTGTAGGAGTCTGGTTTTGAAAATATTGTTGTTTGCAAGTGCGTATTGGCGGTTTATTTGAGATATTCTTGTTTGCAAGTGTGTATTGGCGGTTTATTTGAGATATTCTTGTTTGCAAGTGTGTATTGGCGGTTTATTTGAGATATTCTTGTTTGCAAGTGTGTTTTGGCGGTTATGTGCTGTGTTGTTTAACCATATTCACATTTTCTTCCCATTTTTAAGGAAATAAGCTTCTTCTTGTTAAAAAGAGGTCAGTTTTGCAACAGCTATCCCTAGTGGATTAAGCTGGAAATTACAACAGCGCACTCTGCTGGTAATACAGAATTATTACAAAGATATTATAACATTTTGAAGCTTAATTTTGAGTGTTATTGATGAACACATTCGCCGGGACAGAATTACAAAGTGGTTTCTAATTAACATATGAGAAACTTTACATCATAGACTTTCAAACTAGACTGTAGAATATTCAAACACCAATTGATTAAATCTAACACAAATTATGACATTTACATAGTTCCATACATTTCAGTATGCACTGTACACAGTAGATTTAGATTTTCACAAGACTTCGATTTTCTTATCTCAAAGTCAAAAACGATACACTGTACAATTTTTATTTTAAAATTTCAAAAAAATGTTATCTTTTAATTTATTAATATTTTACAAAAAAAAAACAAAAAAAACTTAAATCATAAAAAAAAAAAAAAAAAACCTACCCAGATTTAAAGTTAAGTTCGGATGACATAGGATATTATTTATCAGGAACGAAGGTGCTAGTCGGAGGATTAGTGTTTCAATCTTTGATAACTTAATAATATTCATTCGAATAGTTAGAGAACATGTCACCAAAAGAAACTAAATTGAGACTAGACGCAGAGCCAGGCTCAACCGCAGATATCAAGGAAAGGGTAATAATCTGATCAGATGCTTTAACCTTTCCAATTAAAAGAACTATCTGGAGTGAAGATGAAGAAAGATTTATAAGAGTTACAAGTCTGATACTCCATCTGGAATATGCCAGCCTATTGGCACACAGCATAAATGTGGTCCGAGTAGCAGACCCGCCAGTGAGGGAAGACATAGCAGAAAAAACAAGACACCGTAGCTTGTAGGAACAAGACAAGGAGAAGGGAGGGGGAAACTTCCAGAGAAGGCAGGGCAGACACCTCCAACAATTCAAGCTCAGGAAGAACCAGAGAATGCAGAGCAGACACCTCAAACAGTTAAATCTCAGATAGTGCCAGAGAATCAGATGCAGAACCAACAACCAGGAGGTTTCCAAGGAGGCACAGGCAGAAGACGTTTACGGTTTGAGGGATGTTACCATTGCAACCAAATGGGCCATTGGACCAGAGATTGCCCGCAACTACTAAGGCAACATGCACCAAACAATGGCCCTCCATGTAGTTACCCTGGGGGAGGTTTCCATGATTACGACAGAAGCAGGGGGTCTCAGGGATGTCAAAGACGAACAGCATTGCCAAACATGACCCAAATGCCACTGACACCCTGGTATCAACCACAACAATGAGGAAGCTCAGAGGGCCAGACCACCAGGTGATGCATCTTCAGCACAAGGGTATTTTGAAATCCAGCTACATTGAGCCATATATGTCACCACAGAAGGGAGAGGTTTAATGTTTAATGTAAAAACAGAATCGAGAGTAGCATTTGCATTTACACATAAAGCATCCACAGAATAGAACATTTAGCAGACTATTTTTGTAATTATGAGAAGGAAAGAGATTACGAGTGATGTTGTTCCCCCACACAGAAAACTATTGTGTCCACACAGCTAGTGAGGTCAAGACGATGGGGTTTCCACCCAAAAATATGAAGACGGAAACCTAGTACTCGCCCAAGACGGAGGATCCATACCAAATCCTCCTGTTTACACCGACTGCAGTTCAAGGGGCGGCGATACACCTGACGTGGAGCTGTTGAGACCTAAAAACAGAAACTCGCTTCTGCTGTGGTGAAGTCTGGCTACAAAGGGAGGTGTCCGATAGGGTCGCTTGTCTCAAACCAGTGAAGAAGTCAACAAGAACCCAGCAGAACTAGAGAGTGACTGTTAGCGGGAGAACAGTGACAGAGCGACAGAGACTGGCACAACATTTTCCAGCCAGTACATAGATAGACCCCGTCAGAAGACCGGGGCTGTGTTTAAAGGGGAACTTCATTTATTGTTAGTGGAAGTGTAGTTTTTTAGTCAAACAATTATGTGATTTATGGAGTCAGATTACATTTTTCTCAAACACAATTTTATAATCGGTCTGAAGTATCTGTTTTAAGGCAATGAGCTGCAGATTAAATAACATAACACTGATTGAGAGCTTGGATGAAGAAGTTGTAGGGTTTTAACAACAGTTTAAAGAATCAGTTTTTATTTATTTATTCTTGAGTAATTTTACTGATTTATAATGTAGTGCGTAAGGCACTATCTCATTTTGAGTGAGGGCCACCAGCCCTTCATGCATGTCACCCTCTGTGAGAATGGTTCGTATGTTTCCCTCTAGTTTAGAGAAATATTATGTTATCATATCTTTGTTCAGCAGTATCAAACAATCCTCTAATCCTAGAATTATTGAGACGCATTAGTGACACCAGGGGTATTGTTTTTCGCAGCAACAATGATGCATAATACCAGGACAAAAGCCATTATTGCAACATGTAAACCATTTTTGTGCTAATGGCAGATTTGAGTGAATATGTTTTTATACCAGCAGAAAACATACATCATACGATATTTTGTACGCCTTATGGGTACACGGAGAAGTTATATTTATTTAATGCAACGTTATGGGTTTTACATGTCCTGTTCAGAATAGGGTAATCATTGCAATATTAATTGAGCATGTTCTGCTCAAAGGAGGGAGTGTCATGATTATACAGATATGTTGATTTCAGTGACGTTGTAGTTAGTAAATAATAACATGTAGTTAATAATAGGTCTCATAACGACAAAAGGTATGCCAAAGCTTGGGCCTCCTCCAAGGAGGGAGTGGTCCAGTTTTGGATATTAGACGAATAGAAGTGATGAATATGTCAGAACTCTGAGTAATATAATCTAAGTTTTGTCTACACAGGCTAAGAAAGCTACAGAGATACCAGACGAGACACCAGAAGAGACTCCTGTTCGGCCAGGTGATTGGGTGAGGGTGAAAGTTCACAAAAGACAGTGAGCTGATCCCCGGTGGACGGAACAGTGAGAAGTTGTAACGAACTTCACACGCGCTCCGGTTTAAAGGTAAAGAAAAAGGAGCAAATTGACACCACCTCACACATTGTCACCCTTCACTGGCAACTTCCAGAACATTATTGGGAGTTAGGACTGATTTGGCAGAGCTGGAACAAAACAATAAATAGAAATAAGATAAAGATAGAAACAGCTCAAAAGAGGAATTGTCTATAGATTTGTATAGATTGTACACTAAAGTGAAAACCTATTTTTGTTTTACATCTGAAAAAGAGTCCAATTTTAGTATACGTTATTATAGTACTCATTATTTAAATTCTGTAACTGACACCAAGGGAGAAAATAGAGATGATGTCAAGAACAAAGCCAAAGCTATTGTGGGGTCCCCTAGGGATAAGAGTCAGAATAGCATTGTTGATTGTGCTCATTACACTTGGCACCTTTCTGGTTGGATGGGGAGTACAATATCAAGTAAGACATGGATCCATTAGTCCACTCATAGAGAATGCCCACATCACTAAACTCCAGCTGTGTTTCAGAGACTTTCACTTATCCCCAGAGCCAAAAGATCAGCTGAGCAACAAGAGGAGGAGTTAGAAATACTTGGTCCCAAAGGTGAGGCGATTACAATCAAGATGATTCACCCCCCATATATGCAGTTCTTGTATCAAATGATGAGATGGGTTTAAGTGATTGGGATATGTAGGTGATGGGAATTTACAGACCAGGGGAATCTAAAAATACACTGGATCCATGTTTTAGTCTGTGCCAGAAACACCCCTGTTAGGTTTATGGACAACCAACCGGTGAACTGAGCACAATTATTGAAAAATGATTACAGTAGAAACAGGCTACTAACCCACAAGTACAGCTTTGTACGTACAAACTCTATGAACAAAATTCCCCAGCAGATTGTGGCGACATTGCAGATATGTTCAGTCACAAAAATTACTTATGTTCTAAATAACAGTGAGATTTAAAGTAATGGAGAAAATATGGGGACGTTCTTTTATAGTGTGTGAAATATGTGGTGCTTGAAACATGTAGGTATTTTTAATCTATAGAAGAAAATGGTTTCCTGAAAGAGTTATTTGGAGTAGCCATGTTACAGTGGGTGGAAACAATGTTTAGGGATATGGCACAACCATTAGTAGACATTAATTGGGTTTAGATGACATTTAACATCTAAGACAGATAGTAAGATTAGGAAAATAGAGTGGAAAGGATTGGATATATTTTACCTCAGTGTGTTAGAATTAGCTATAGGTAATGCCTCCCGAGATCTCTCTCTCTCTCTCTGCCTGTCAGAATGCTACGACCCCATCTTCAGACAAATGACCTCACCACAGGAGACTCCTCCTCCGGTTTAAAGACAGACAACCCGAGCTGAACCAACAACCACCTGAGGCATCCAGAACCATCTCCACCTGAGGCATCCAGAACCATCTCCACCTGAGGCATCCAGAACCAAACCAGCATGCTGACAAAGAGGCAAACTCTCATCGGTCCCTCAAACAGGACATGAAGTTCCAAACTGAGCCGCGAGATTTGGCACAAGAGCAGAGTGGGACATGAGAGCAGAATACACCACTCCATGCAACAGCCAAGAGACTGAAAAGGAGGAGATGAAATGCAAAGCAGTTGGGCCACTGAAAAGAATTACAGCGGGAAGATCCAAGTGCGGATGGACTGAGGAGAAGACAGGATGGAGGAGAAGACAGAACCAGAGGAGTTGGCATGGGCCAGCAGAACGTGAGGGGGTCGTGGCTTGACGACCAGAGGGGGAGAGAAGGAACACAGGAGTGAGTGAGTTTACACATAAACACATTTATTAGAAAATAATCCTAAAAACACACTGAGGGTAGAACATATTATTCAATCTTTTCATAATATAAACAAATTATTCTTATAGAGATTCTTATTCATGTGAGAATTTGGGGAAGATTTAATTTGTTACAATATAGATAGCAGGCAAATCTTTATTTGAATGGAAAATGTTAAAGGTAGAGCTGGAACCAAGCCAAAGAAAGTATTCCAATCTAGAGTATTGATTTCTCCATTGTAGCATGGTTATTACCACAGGAGAACTGTTAAGGTGGAAACAACATTTGTTTGTCGTCCAAGATGTAGAGTTTTAAAAAGACACTAGGCAAAGAGCGATTGAAGATTTTAATTTTGAAAAAACTAGTATAATTGGGAGTAATACATGCGGGGCCTTGGATCACTCATTTTAATGGTGCATATTTTCAACAATAAACATCGTTCAGGGAGAAGGGGTTGCTCAACCCACCCTGCAGATGTTTTAAATCTTACTTACAGCTTCAGAGGGAGCGCACGGCACCAGAGTATGAGTTTTAAAAGACAAGTGCCACCACCTCCTAATGCTCCTCCATTTAATCAGTGATGACCTGACATTTAGAGATGTTATTTAAAAGGAGAAACATATCTGCCATGAGTGAAAATTCCTGAATTGAACTACAAACCATTAATGAAATGACTTCTGTTTTTGAAGTCCTTGTTAGAGCACCCAAGGTTCCACACACTGTTAAAGGGGGTTAGCATAGTTATTTAAGTAGACCAGAAATGAAAATAAATTAGTATAATGAGTTATTGATATTCCACCGGTTTTCACACCATTTCAGGGACTTTATCACTGCATTAGAACAGACCACCCCAAAGCCAGTAGGGCTAAGAGACCAGTCCCAGGGGGAGTTTAGGCTCCAGGGTACAAGGATAGCATAGGGGCGCCCAGGGGAGGCCTAAATGTAACACTAATTCCATGTCCTAAAATACCGATTGATCACGACGGCCTCTTCTAGAGAACATATTACTTTCATACCTTAAATGGTATGAAAGGAGGGAGGGTAAATTTCTCATGAGGAGACAGTTACAAATGCTAGTAGAACAAGACGGCCCACCCCAATACAGATGTTGATGAAAATGATGAGTTAGTTTGAATGATGTTAAACGATATGGATGTTCAGAGATGAGGTTGTTCAATGAATGTCCAGCCGATGTGACTCTTTAAATGATGACATCATCTGAAGAAGTGAGCAAAATAAAATGCTAAAATGGAGTGAATCCATTTCACTGAACTCTATACTATTCCAAGATAGTGTATTTTTATTTTTAATTACTCTATACTATTCCAAGATAGTGTATTTTTTGTTTTATTATTACATTACACTGGTACAAGATAGTTTATTTCATTTTTATTATTTTTCACTGTTCTATATGGTAGATTTCATGTATTTTCGAATCATTACAATTCTAAAATGAATAGTTTATTTTCACTTTGTAAAAACAAGTGCTTTAACACTGAGCGTATTATAAGAACGGTTTCTGTGAAAGGAGGGAGGAATAAATGTTCTGATACCAAGCCATTGCTGCTATTTTGAAGAGCCATATTGAATGTTAACACTAGAAGTTATGCACAAGGGAAAACTTTTATGTTTGAACACAGTCAAAGTATTTTTGTATTTTTGTAAAGTTGAGGATATTCGCACTATTCCATTTTGATTGTATGTTTTTGATATGAATGATGTACTATGCAGAGTTCAGATGAAGAACTCATTGATTTCAGTATTATACACACCTTTTAGGTGTGTAAGGAGGGACTGTTAGAAATTAAAATCAATGTTTTGATGGCATAATGTACCTTAAATGTACCTTCAGTTTAAATGCTGTTTTATACTGAAAAACCAGAAAATTATTGTGCACAACCAGATAAGCTTTTATTCTGAAAATCCTTCATCTCCGGTTAGCATGTGGCTAGTTTACCATTTCTTATAAAGGTTAATTTAGTAGCGAAATGACATGGAGTGATGCACACCGAAACCTACTGATTTTAACACTGCAACTATAGAAGTATTATTATTGCTGAATATTGAATAAAGTTATTGTTTACAGACGTGGGTAAGATGTGACAACATCCGGAATGACCAGAAACCAAACCAGCCGTGAAGTATTTTCTGTATTTTTTTAGAATATGAACTACAACGTTTAGAATGTGTTAAAGGAAAAGTGATGAAAGACAATATGAGGAGAAGAGGCGTGTTTAAGTATGTATTGAATGTACAATGCCTGAATCCTCTGTTTAAACGTAACAACGGACATTAAGATGTGGAGGGCCGGCCCGCAGGGAGGAGCCTACAGAAGCTATATAAGAGCAGCACCTGAGCGGTTCGGCCTCTTTTCTCTGCTAGCGAGGGCCAGAGACAGCTGCTTTTCTGTCGGACAATATCCTGTTTGTGACTGTACCACGCCTTTTATTAATTAAAGTACCAATTTGAAAACATCTCAGAGACTCCATTTAGTCTCCTTTTTAAGCTTCTCTTTCCTGGACGCGAGAATAACCATCACAGTTAACACTACCTAAAATGTCATTGTATTCACTCCTTTGCTCAATTAGAAAGTCGAGTGATTTGGTCAAGTCCTGAGTGAGAAGCACAGGTACTTTCCGCCCCCTTTTTCCTCTAATCACCAACCTGGTAAAGTCCTTACTCAAGTCTTGTTCCAATTTTGATAGGCACTTCATTACATCCTCATTTGGTTTCTCGTTTGTTCTGTTGTTGTAGATTTGCAAGGGTATTTTTGCTGCCTCACCTTGCCGCCATCTATTAAAAAGAATGATTTGGGAAAGAAGGCACTCACTAAGAGTTTTGTATGCTTTAGGGTTCGGTCCTTCCAAACGTTTGGCTTTTGCCTCTTTCTCTGTAGACTTCAAAGCTATGTTAAGCTTCATCACATCTTCTGCTAATGGGATCATGTCTTTTTTGTTCCATCTGGACTCTTCCAGGTTTGTTTGTGCGCTGCGTGAAACAAAATGGTCCCACTCAGAATCTATCAAGCCCAAGAAGCTTTTTACTCTGGCTGCAGCAGCCTCATCCTCAGCTTTCACATGCTGCCCAACCACAATGCCACATAGTGCCTTTAATGAGTGTCCTAACTTCAAAGCAAGCGATGGTGTGACATGCCTATATTTCGACTTAGTGAAACCAGATGCTTTTTTTGCTGCCCGTACAGCCAAATTAAAGTTGGGTGGCACCAAGACATCTTGTAATATGTTGATATTGTTGTTAATGGACTTCGCAGCAAGCACAAATCGACCTAACTCCCTCATCTTCTGACTTACATGTCCATCTTTTGATGGATCACTTCCGTGTTTTTCAAGAAGTCTGTCACCATACTCACAAATGAGTGGGTCATTTTTTACCTCAAGGGACACATTATCTATCATCATTTTGTTGACAATGTTTGAGCATCTTCCTGATATCTTTCCTCTGCATAGTAGAAGAGATGAAGCAGCAGATTGAACTCTACGTTTGGTCTTGGTCTTAACCTCCAACTTTCCCATTGTTTCACGACAACGTTTCTCATGTTTCCATAGTTATTTTTTTTTATAGAATGCAAAACACAAATTACATGGCAAATATTCATCTGCATGTGCAGGTTCTGATGGTTGTCTGTAAGTTACAATGTCACCCAGTCCAGTTTCCAAAACCTCAATGTTGTGGTGAAAATTACCCTTCCTTCGAAGTCCCTCTAAAATTAGGCGACGTTTTTTGGATGATGGAGAATGACACTTGGCTATGGCAACTTCTTGTTCAGAGCTATGTTTCCGCAGTAGATGCCGGGCCATTTTACTCTGTGGCTTCTTGCAGTACACACAAAATGTCTTTTGTCCCACTTTCTTTTTCCCTTTAGGCAGGTTTTAACTTTAACCTCCAACCTACATCCAACATCTTTATAACTTGCGCTTTCCTCTGTGTCAAGGTCTGTGTCACAAGTTTCATCCTTATTACTTACGTTTTTTTTAAGACAGAAAAGGTGATGCTTAAGTAGATTTGATCACTACATACAGAGACATCACAGTTGGATCAGTTTGATTCAGAGAGATCAATCATTTTGTGTACAGCAGGATAATGCATTCAAAACATACCAGTGCTTATCTTTTTCTCCCTTACACTGCTCTTTTGTCCTTCTCTCACACTCCTTTCTTCCCCGACGCTCCTGCATCTTTTCCCCCTTATGGTCCTCCTCTATTAGTTCCTCTTGATCCTCCTCTTTTTCTCCCTCACATTGCTCTTTTGTTCCTGCATGCTGCTTATCCTTTTCCCCCTCATGGTCCACCTTTTTTCTTCCCTGAAGCTCATACGTTCTTCCCTCGATCTCCCTCTCCTTCGTTCTTCCCTCGCTCTCCTTCCTTCTTCCCTCGCTCTCCTTCGTTCTTCCCTCGCTCTCCTTTGTTCTTCCCTCGCTCTCCTTCCTTCTTCCCTCGCTCTCCTTTCTTCTTCTTCCCTCGCTCTCCTTCGTTCTTCTTCCCTCGCTCTCCTTTGTTATTTTCTGATGCTCTTTCGTTCTTTCCTCACGTTTTCTTTTCCTTCCCTGACGCTCCTTCATATTTACTTTCTCTGGCTTATTTGTTTGAAAGACAAACACAAATAAAACATGCACATTAGGGTCCATTTAAAAAAGGTATACTTGTTCAAATGTAAAATGTGCTAAAACAATGCAAATGTAATCTACAGGCCATATTGCCCGGCCCCTAATGATTTTGATTTGTGAGAATAGATAAAAAATGTTATCGAAATGTGCTGGCCGAGAAAGCCTGTATTGTGCTTGTGCGGGAGCCTGTCTGCAGTTGCTTTGCTCCGGAACAGACAGACAGCTGACTGCATTCACCCCCCACCCCTCAAAAATAATAACTAATCGGATATACACGATTAAGGTGAATTACATATTTTGAAATCAAAATGGCGAAATTCGCCGAAAAGCGACCATTTTATACTTGCAAAATAGTTTTGAGAGTTGCATTTCTTACATTTACATTAAACATTTACACACGGATTATTTATCTGGTCACACAAATCTCCATCCATATCAGTGTAACTTGAAACCTACACAAGTTTGGTTTAACACTTTTCTTTAGACTAGCTTAAAACATGAAAATGGTCCAATGTTTTGATATGCACCTTAAACATACCGTCAGTTTAAATGCTGTTTTATACTGAAAAACCAGCAGTTCTTGTGCACAACCAGTTGTTAAGCTTTTATTCTGAAAATCCTTCATCTCCGGTTAGCATGAGGCTAATATACCATTTACTATAGAGGTGAATTTAGCAGCGATATGATATGATGTTGCACACCGAAACCTACTGATTTCAACACTACAACTATAGACGTCGAGATATTATTATTGTTGGATATTAAATGAAGGTACAGTTTATTTGAGTACGTTATTGTTTACAGATGTGGGTAGCATGTGACAACATTCGGAACGACCTGAAACCAAACTGCCGTGAAGTATTTCCTGTATTTTTGGAGTATTGATTACAGCGTTTAGAATGTGTTAAATGAAAAGTCATGAAAGAGTTAAGGAAGAGAAAAGGCGTGTTTAGATATATATTGAATGTATAATGTCTGTATCCTCTGATACGTAACAACGGACATTAAAACGTTGGAGAGCCGGCCCGCAGGGAGGAGCCAGCAGAGGATATATAAACAGCGAGACCTGAGGGGTTCGGCCTCTTTTTCTCTGCGAGCGAGAGCCAGAGGACAGCTGCTTTTCTGTCCGAACAATATTCTGTTTGTGAACATAACCGTGCCATTATTTTTTAATTAAAGTACCAATTTGAAACCATCTCAGAGACTCCATTTAGTCTCCTTTTTAAGCTTCTCTCCTGGACACGAGAATAACCAACACAGATAACAGCACACACAAAGTCACAGCCGAAGTAAAAACAATAAGTGTGGCTTGATATTGAGTAAGAAAAGGGTTGATAAACGCTGTGAGAATGGGTCTGCGGAGAGAATTTCGCCGCGATCCCAACTGTCTGTTATCAGCCTGCAGCCAGGGAGGAGAGATCAGCAGAGCTGCATGCACTGAGTGTGTGAGGAAGTCCGTGGATTGGTCAATTTGGACCAATCAGCGGGGGCTTAACGTAACGGCTCCGCGGACGTAATGTAACGGCTCCACGGATTGGTCCATTTCGTTCCGGGGACGACATGACATCATGATGTCCCCGGAAGAATCAAATGGACAGTGACGTATCTCCAACGAGGCGTTTTGGGGAGGTATTTTCTGTTTTAGAGTTTTACTCCCTACATGGTGTACTTTGAGGGTTTTGACTCTGCACACCGTTTACATGCATAAAAACCTTCATAACACACAAGGGGACGGGTACTAACCGGAAAAGCATGACATGTCACCTTTAAATAGTTGTACAATTGTGTAATTGTCTCTCCGGTTTTCTCGTCGTCCTCTTGACCTCATGCATGTTTCGGTAGACTGGTCCGATGATGCGTTCAGTTCAGAACTGTTTCCTACAGTGTACTGTAATCAGAGCCCTCTCACCTGAGCTCCGACACACAAACACACACACACACACACACACACACACACACACACAGGAGCGGGAGATCCTCCTCAACCTGTCCGCAATAAAGAGGACGGATACCTGAACCGTAGCGTCCAGCTAGCTTAGCGATAAATACACACATCGTTGTATTCTCCTCCCCCTGTCGGCCCTAAAAGCTTCAGATGGTGGATACCTGAGCTCCATAGCGTCCCGCTAATGTGAAACACACACACACACACACACAGCGTTAGCGGGACATTCTCCTCCCCCTGTCGGCACTAAAAGCTTCAGAGGGCGGATAGCTGGGCTCCGTAGCGTCCAGCTAGCTTAGCCGCTAGCTTAGCGATAAATACACACAGCGTTGTATTCTCCTCCCCCTTTCGGCCCTAAAAGCTTCAGATGGTGGATACCTGAGCTCCATAGCGTCCCGCTAATGTGAAATACACACACACAGCGTTAGCGGGACATTCTCCTCTCCCTGTCGGCCCTAAAAGCTTCAGAGGGCGGATAGCTGGGCTCCGTAGCGTCCAGCTAGCTTAGCGATAAATACACACAGCGTTGTGTTCTCCTCCCCCTGTCGGCCCTAAAAGCTTCAGATGGCAGATATCTGAGCTCCATAACGTCCCGCTAATGTGAAACACACACACACACAGCGTTAGCGGGACATTCTCCTCTCCCTGTCGGCCCTAAAAGCTTCAGAGGGCAGATAGCTGGGCTCCGTAGCGTCCCACTAGCTTAGCCGCTAGCTAAAGGTAAACATAGATGGGTACATACTATAGAATATGAATAAATCATCACCGATGTAGAGGATATATTTTTGTATTCACTTTGAACTCGGCCAAATGGAGTTTAATGCTTTGGGATTTAAGTTAGGCCACATAGTACGTGCATGGGTTTGAAAGTATAACGTGCTAGCCTGCTGTAATACATCGTATAGTCAGGCACAAATTTATGAGAGATTTAACAATGGCCAATTATATTTCTTAAATAATATGTAGCCTATTCCCAGAGCATAATTCATGGGGCAACAAGGTGAGGTGTAAAATGTGTTTTAATATCATAAATGTTACGCCAGCAAACTTCTTGTACGGACTTCGGCAGTAGTGAAGACTCACTGAACGAATTAAGTACAAAGACGAATCGTTCGCGAACGTGCAAATCACCAGAAGTCGTTCGCGAACCGGTGAACGAATCAGTGAACGAATCTTTCAAGTGAACTGAATCAAAAGATTCGTGTCCCCGAAGGGAATCGGAATTCCCATCACTAGTAACTATAGTAACGCAGTGTAGGCGGAGCCGTGACGTCATCTTCAATGCGAACCACAAAACCAACATCAGCCGTTAGCTGTTAGCACTCAGAGCTCACAGCTCCTCATATCTGTTCAGAAACTAGACAAAAGTTAAACAAGTACAAACCACAGACTGTCTGTGTCATGGCCAGAGATGGGGTCGTTACAAAAAAAAAGTAATATATTACATATTACTTTAAAAAAAAAGTAATATATTACACTACTTCGTTACTCTCTACATAAAGTAACTCGTTACTTTACTCGCAGGGCCGGCCCGCCCATCCCTACAGGCAGATCACGCAGACTGCGGTGCACCTACAGTGTAAGCGCGCCACAGTTTTGCCTCTGCGAGACTCCACTTGCACCCCCAATTACTATTGCATTAAGGAAGACATAACACAAGTCTTTCTTTTTATATGCTCTAAAATAGGCTACCAGCCTACCACAACAAGCTAACAGTCTGTGAAACGTCAAGACACTAATTAATGAAACCAGTTCAAGACGTATTATTCTTATCATTCTTTATGAGCGCAGTAACGGTAAGGTATCTAAGTATTACTTATTTATTTAGTATTCCATAACTTAGTAACAGAGATGGTCAAACTAAAGTGGTAGAGACATGGCAGAATTCCTACAATGAAGCGGGACATTGAACTGTTCAACCGTGAGAGGGCGATCAACAAAAGAGAGCGAGCTGCCCCGTACAGATGAAAAGACTCAGCCATGTTATGCAGCACTGCACGTGGAGATGTGGTCTCGCAAGTCGCGCAGATTACATAGGCCTACATGTATATGATATAAACCTGCGGCGGAAACCCCTCTTGTCTGTCAGTGAGTGTGATTATTTTATAAAAGTAACGAAGTAACGCGTGTCAGGGCAATGTTAGTAACTGTAGTGTGATTACTGAATTATAAAAGTAACGCGTAACACTACTCCGTTACCGACAAAAGTAATATTATTACAGTAGGCCCAACTCTGGTCATGGCGAATACAGTCGCTGGTTTATTTATGTCTGTATAGGCCAGTGAACACCAACTGGCGGCCCGCGGGCCACATCCGGCCCGCCAGACATTCTCATCCGGCCCAGAACGACTGGGGTGACTGTGGCGTTGGCGGAGTGGTTACTGCGTTCACCCCACGCCCATTTTTTTTTTTACAACGTCTCGTGAGTAAGGTGCAGTACCGGAGTCCAACAGAGAGGCAGCAGCTGCGGGACAGTAGACTGCGAAACCTTCCCTGCCTTGAAGAAGAAGTGATCCTTCGTTGTGAAGAGTCTGCTTTGTGCGCTCCGCAGCACAGCAGTAGCCCCGCTGCGACAGAGTCCAACAGAGAGGCAGGAGCTGCGGGACAGTAGCCTAGAAGCAGGGTTGGGTTGTAACGGAATACATGTAACGGCTAACTGTATTCAGCTGGCGTTACATTTGAAAAACGAGTAATCTGATTACAGTTACTTTCGTAAACCTGAAGTGAATACATTTTGGAATAATTATTGGTGGAAAAGTTTCCTCACAAAATGTAATATTCATTACCGGCAGAACTGTGTGCACACTGCACGGCGGCGCTGCAGCATGTCTGTGAGGCCCCGCCCCCGCACGCAGATGAGAGAGAGAGATCTCTTTTAAAATATATTGAAAGTTAGAAACGGAGATGGTTAAATAAAATGTGCAAGATAACGTTTATGTAGCATTTCTTTATTGTCGAAATGATGACATTTCATAACGGGATCAAATCAAAGTGAATGGCCTGCTGCTGCTGAAGGCATGGGGGCAAGTGACTGGAACACGTTTTAAAAGTTATTACATCGTTTCAGATAATAATAATAATAATAATACATAATAATGATAATTCATTCTATTTAGGGGCGCCTTTCAAAGCACCAAGGACACCTTACAATTCATAACATATTCCAAGGAAAGGTTTTAAGGCAGTACAAAGAATGCAGTCCGGGTGATGTTTTTTATGTGGGGTGCAGATGAGAGGGAGCTGTTCAGAATGACACCAAGATGTTGTGTTTGAGTTCTTGATAAGCCATTAAACAGTAAAATAAGTGTCTCCTGTTCACCAAAACATACCCATCTGTTATGGAAAAAGAAAGTATTCTAAAAGTAATCTGAATACGTTACTAACTGTATTCTGATTACTTTCAGAGCATGTATTCAGTATTCAGTAACTGATTACATTTACAAAGTAACCCTCCCAACCCTGCCTGGAAGTGATGCTTCGTTAGCATGAAGAGTCTGCTAAGCTTTATGCGGTCCGCAGTACCTGAGCGTGCTCCATTAGCATTGTGGACTATATAAAAATCGCTGGCCCGCGATAGTGTCTATTTGGATACATTTTGGCCCTTGGACAAATGTAGTTGGTGATCCCTGGTATAGGCCGTTGTTGTGAGTGTGGATGGTCGGAGCATATATAACGTTGGCTTAGAAAACACGCATTTTAAAAAGGTGTTTCGCCTGCCGTCTGTCTGCAGACTTGTCAAAGCAATAATTCATGTTTTTTACTAACCGGTATCAGTATGTTGTTACTTCGGCATCATTTTGAAACGTGTATTACAATTAAGGAGCTACATTCATGATGTCGACGTTTAAAGGTCAAATGCAAAGCTTCCAAATATGCTACATTTTTATAGAAATGTTGTTTTTAAGACTGCCTGTATTTTTAATTTAATTTAAATCAAGATAATACACCCGAAAAAATGCTTTTTATTGATACAAAACTCGACCCAAAGCCGGCTGAATTTCTGACATGTCATTCCCAGCAGCCTCCGCGCGCGTGACGTCATTGTGGCCAAACAGTCTCTGGGCCAAATATCCCGACTCGGCAGTCTCGTGCGCTGTTCACATGTCAGCGGTGTTTTTCGCTGATGACTGGTGCAGAAAACTCTGAATTATATCCGCGAAATCACGCAAAACATGGGTTATTGTTGTGCTTTCGGATGTACGAACGGTGCGGGATCTGGGAGAATTTTTCATTCATTTCCCCAAGACAAAATCATCCGCCGAAACTGGATTATTTTAGTGAATCGTGTTGGCTGGCAGCCGACAAAATGGAGCAAGTTGTGCTCTGACCACTTCGCGTCTGATGCATACGATGTTGATCCTGCCATCGTCAAGTCTGTTGGTGGAGAAGCATTTAAAGTACATCGGAGGCTGAAACCCGGAGCCGTCCTCTCCATATTTGAGCACAAAAAACAACCGAAAGAACGAAAGAGCCAGGCAATGCAGAAACGCCAAAGAATTGAGATAAACACATTTTTATTTGATTTCAAAGCGCACGGAGCACAGAGCGGACAGCAGATAACGGAATTGCAGTTTTATTGCTTATAGATTATCAGAACATTTCAAAGGGGACACAGCCCCATTGGATATTAACCTATGGATTAACTACATCATCGTTTTTATCGTTTTAATGCCATTTTAGACCAGACAGTAAGCCTAGCTCATGTTAGTACCTAGCGCCACTTGTTTTGATGTACGTTTTTGTTGATAACCTCGCGAGTTTGTATCTTTCAGTGTTGAGGTGGGCACCGTTAGATTCTGTGTCTTTACGATCATAAACAATGTGTTGGATGTGGAGCTAGGATAAGTAATAAGGGAGCTAGGAGTGATTTTCGGTGCAGTAATAGGTTAGCATTTTTCGCTCTGGGCTAATTCAGAGGCTCACTGTTAGCATTGTGTTTTGTTTTTTTAAATAAATGAAAAAGATCAGTTAAATTAGTTTTTTCCCGTTATATGGATATAAAATATTCATAGTTTATTAAATATTAAGGTTCCTTAGACGTCGTTTCCTGCAAATGACGCGATTTCGGGTCCGTGGGGCTAAGAGGATAACAGAGTATGTTTTATTTTTTTTCACAACAGTTGTATTTGGATGGAATGAATACCTATAGTGATAATTCAAAGTAATAAAATGATTTTTACAGTGAAAAAGTTCAAATGGAACTGATGGTTCCCAAATTACCCAGAGGTCGCCTGGACTTTATTTTTCTAAACCTCTCTAAAAAGGTCAAATTTCACTTGTTTTGCATCAATCTTGATACAGGGTACTTATTATATGTTATAGTTTGGATTCCTAAAGCTTTTAGTCTATAGTCTACTCAGAATCAGACATGATAACGAAACTAAGTTGTACTATCGGCGGAAGCAGCTGTGAGCGATAAGCCAGGTGGAAATATGTTTGGCCACTCAGACGTCACGCGATGCCATCTTGCGGAGACGAGCGGCTGAGAAATAAATCGTCGGACTTGGTGTTGAACAAAATAAATATTGCGCATTGCCAGACGCATATTATCTCCGATTTTAATACTGCAATATCTTAGATAGTGTTGTAGCTATATGATTTCGATTTTACTGGCAATTATAAAAAAATCTTTGCATTTGATCTTTAAGCCGCTACGTATATTGTACATATCATCAACAATGGCGGCCTACTAGGAGCTGACGGAGCCGTACTTAATGTTGCTCCTATACTTACGAAGCCAAATTGAATTGAAGAACCACCTGTAGCGGCAAAAACTCCCTATGAGTTAGCCGCTGAGAGGCTAAAATCTGCTCTTTGCTGTGATGCGTTCCATGTAAGAGTCTAGTCATTTGTAGCCCATGGTGTTTAATAAAGACGAAAACCAACAATGTACAACTCCAGACCTGATACACAGTTTATGCCTTATTACTGTTATCCAGAGTGACGTAGTAAACTTTTAGCCACAGTTTTAGCAGCATTTGCCGACAACGGCAGTGGTACACCGCTCATGTCACAGCAGCGTTTTAGCCTACCGTTTACTAACGGGAGCTGCCGCTGGAAGTAATAATTCACTCTCTGACTGTCACACAAGCAACATCCCCTGATCCATATTCCCAATAAATTCATATTATTGTTCAGTTTAAATGTAGTGTGGTTAGGGGTGTGGTTAGGGCGCTGGCTGCTGGAGTGAAGGGAGTGGCTCGGCCGGAGGCCAGATAGCTGATCGGAATCAGGTAATCAGTGACTGAATAAAAGCATGTCGTAACCTAGTTCTGGTCTGTTTTGCAGTAGGCGGGATCCTGGAAGGTCGCCAAAGGACCTGTGAAGGTTCCCACACGGGCAACGTTTTGAGACCTGTGTATACTTTATTTTGGTGCTAATAAACGCCTGTAATCAACCTTGCTCTTTCCCTCCCTCTTTGAACCCTGCGTGAGCGGAGAGACTCACAGTAGGATTTGGAAACATAGTGCCGAAAAGGGTTTCTGGATAGCGATAGCTACCGCAGTAGGTCTCTCTAATCAAGAACACTGTTGCATCTACCGTTTTTTACCAGCGTATTTTTCACTTTGATCTAACTTGTGTTTGCCTGATATCACAACATGTTTAGCCTAAGGATTGATAACAGCTGATAGCCAGTGTTAAATAACAACAGACTAACGGCTTGTGCCGCGGTTTAATACTGTTACGCCTCGTTTCCACATACGTGTGTACACGGAGGAGCACCAACCAGAAGTCCATTCATTCCTATGGAAATGTCCGTGATATCCGATGTGCCTGCGAAACACTTATTGAATCACATAATCTTGCAGGCAAGAGTAGCTCGAGTGATTCAACAAAAGTAATAAAGAAGGGTAAAAATGGAAATATTTGTAGATATTTGCAGAGAACTGAACAAGAGGAATGAAAGATGAGAAGACTTAATCTCCTTCGGTGGCTTCCTCTGCTTAATGGTGGAGAGACCAGGAGGGTCACCGGAGAAAGAAAGGAGATGAAGACATAAGTGAAGGCGAAGAAGAGATGAATGTGAGGGATGAAGTGACAGACTCAGAAAAAGGGACAGAGGCAGGGATAGATGAGGAGGCAGACTTCTGTTTAATTTATCTTAAAGTAGGCCTACACATACCAATGTATTGTTACACCTCTTCATATAAGTGATTTTCTTTATCTTAAGGCGAGACACCCCAGGTGAATAGGGTCATTTTTTTAACTTAAAGGTATCAGCTAGATATTTCTCCAGTTAATTACTTACAATACGGCAATTGTTTTTTGTATTACAAGTTTTCTGAAATAGCATGTTTCAATATGCAAATTAGCCATTATCTCATTAAATATGCACATATTTTAACTAGGGCTGTCAGTCGATTAAAATATTTAATCGCGATTAATCGCATGATTGTCCATAGTTAATCACGATTCATCGCAAATTAATCGCACATTTTTAATCTGTTCTAAATGTACCTTAGAGGAATATTTTTCAAGTTTTTAATACTCTTATCAACATATGAGTGGACAAATATGCTTTATGCTAATGTTTATTATCATTTGAACAATGACAAATATTCTCATGAATATTAAACACAACAACCTCTGAACATTACAAATATTCACCTAAATTCAACCTGGAACCTCTCTCATTCAATAATACAATACAAATGGGGTGTGTGTGTGGTGTGTGTGTGTGTGTGTGTGTGTGTGTGTGTGTGTGTGTGTGTGTGTGTGTGTGTGTGTGTGTGTGTGTGTGTGTGTGTGTGTGTGTGTGTGTGTGATGGATCGTTGGAGCTATGTGCAACTCAAGGCATATGCTCGAATGGGAGCTGCCTGGACGCTGCAATCATGTTGCTATCCGTGCTGAGTGTGCTGACTTTTCTTACAATGTCCCATTGTCTGGCTTCCTGCATAAAGTCAAGTGCTCGGCGCAGTTGTGGCGAAATGTCGCTCCTCTGTTTTCATTTAAACAGCTCCTTATATCCGTTAGCGCAGCTAGCTAGCACCAGATGCTAACAACAACAATGCACGTAAGGTCTCTCTCTCGCTCGGGCCACACACACACACCCTCCCGGTCCTCCCAATAGCCAGTCGGTGCCTGCCGGTGAGCGTGGAAGTGTGGTCTGCTGCAAGCGGGCAGCAGGAGCGGGGCTGTCAGCATCAGCTTGTAGATGGTATTTTAAACTCGATGCGCTCTGAAACTACGGGGCGGCCGAGGACAAAAAATACACATGCGTTAATCACGTTAAAATAATTAGTGCCGTTGATTTGTTTTTGCGTTAACGTGTTATTAACGCGTTAACTTGACAGCCCTAATTTTAACACATTTCAGGAATCGAAATCTGAACTTTGGATAAGGCCAGGTTCAAAATTGTTGTTTCATTTTGTAGTCATATTAGTATCTAACGCTTTTACAGAAGGGATATTGGATATCTCTTTTTATCACTTCAGAAAATACTGTCAACAGCCCTAAAATATCAATTTTCGCCATGTTTTTAGGTATACAATGTTGTATAATTCAGGCTATGAATGATATATGAACAAACCCTTCTGTAAAAGCCTTCATAATATTGTTAGGAATAAAACTGGAAGGTTTAGTGTATGTACGTGCTACTGAAGTTGACATTTCGAACTCAGAGTAGGAGAAAAAAACTCATTTGGAGAAAACGACCTTTAAAGATTGCAGTGAGGCGCTAGCTAAACCCTCCTGTTCTTTGGATGATAGCTTGCACATCGACGCACTCCGTGAAGGTATTTCATGTTCGGGGTCATTTGTTTTTTGTATAATCTTGCTTCGTGCAAGTGACAATTGTTGTCGTCTTCTCTGTGAACGTTTTTTTCACCGTTCTTTTGCCATTTTGAGATTTCAATTTCTAGCGGAAAGCTAACCAGGTAGTGTTTTAGCACACCACGTGACGCATCTGAACGAATCACGTTGTCAGAAATTGACACCAGCCAATGAGATTTCGTTTCTTGGTTTAAGACCCCTTTGTGCTTTCACGATTGGTTGCTGATACAAAGGAAATGACCAGAATAATGCACTTGAACGCATCAAAGCTTTGTGATTGGCCGCCGTGACCACATGTGTCGGGGCGTGGCTAGTGGGCAGTGCACTAATTCGCTAACGTTGTCCGTATCAACAGGAGTGACAGTCCGCACACAAACAAGACCGCAATTAGCAAAACATATATAATTTTAACTCCGAGTGGGAGGATGATTATTTTTGTATTTATTCCAATTGAAAGTCCATCTGTCTCATCTGCAATGCGAGCGTAGCTTTATCGAAGAAGGGTAATTTAGGAGCGGCATTTCAAAACAGTGCACAAACGCTACGAGACGGAATTCCCTCCTAATTCTGCCCGACGCTCCCAAAAGGGGAGGGGCCTGAAAGGACAGCTAAATGCACAGCAGTCCATTTTCACCAGGCCCAACAACAAGAGCAAGGCTGCTACCATAGCATCTTATCGTGTCAGTCACGTTCTTGCCAAACACATGAAGTCTTTCAAAGACGGTGAAGTTGTGAAAGAAGCATTCCTGGAGGCTACGACGCGCTTTTGGGGGACAGTAAAAATAACAGCAGCATTTTAACAGGTTTTTGATATAATAAAAACTCAAGTTAGATACCGTTATTAATCAGCTGTAAGTTTTAGTTTGTTTGAACTTATTCATTATAATTATTGTACAAAATGGTATAAGAATGCAAACTTAAATTGATTATAGTCTATTATCAATTCAGGTTAAGAAACTAGTGTTGCTTGCATCCTATTTTAAAGGCATTTATTTGTATACTCTACTAAAATGCAACAAAAAAATGGTTTGATTCTATTAATTTTGTCTTTTTTATTGCACTGTTGCAGCAGATTCCTGTGTAGCTTCAGATCTGAGTTGTCTTATTAGTAAGCCTCATTTATACTTTTGTAGCAACACTATTTTGATATAATGGCTAATAAAGGGTTCAGAGTACTTTCTTTTTTTCCTGTGGCATGTGGCAGCACTGTTCAATGTTTCTTGAAAACATTACCCACGTGACGTGTGAATAAACACCAACTCTGTATCAACAACACTGTTGTGTAACTTCAGTTAAATACTTGTATGTGTGTAGATTAGAAAGAGGTAAGATAAAGGCATTATTTTATGAAGTATTAATCGTACGAAGGTCAGTTTTATACAAGTAGAAGCTTCCAAATATGCTACATTTTTATAGAAATGTTGTTTTTAAGACTGCCTGTATTTTTTATTTTATTTAAATCGAGATAATACACCCAAAAAAAAGCTTTTTATTGATCCAAAACTCGACCCAAAGCCGTCTGAATTTCTGACATGTAATTCCCAGCAGCCTCCGCGCGCGTGACGTAATAGTGGCCAAACAGTCTCTGGACCAAATATCCCGACTCGGCAGTCTCGGTCACATGTTTTTCGAAAAGAAAACTGAATTAACATGGGTTATTGTTGTGCTTTTTGTTGTACAAACGGTGCGGGATCTGGGAGAGTTTTACATGCATTTCCCAAAGACCAAATCATCCGCAAAAAATTGATTTTTTAGTGAATCGTGTTGGATGGCAACCGACAAAATGGAGCAAGTTGTGTTCTGACCACTTCGCGTGTGATGCATACGACGTTGATCCTGCTATCATGAAGTCTGTTGGTGGAGAAGCATTAATAGCACGTCGGAGGCTGAAAACCGGAGCCGTCCCCTCCATATTTCAGCACAAGAAACCACTGAAAGAACGAAAGAGCCGGGCGATGCAGAAACGCCAAAGATTTGAGGTAAAGAACTTTTGATTCGATTTCAAAGCGCACGGAGCACAGCAGATAACGCAGATAACGGAATTGCAGTTGTATTGCTTATAGAGGTGGGCACCGTTAGATTCTGTGTCTTTACGATCATAAACAATGTGTTGGATGTGGAGCTAGGATAAGTAATAAGGGCGCCAGGAGGGATTTCGGTGCAGTAATAGGTTAGCATGTTTAGCTCGGGGCTAATTCACTGTTAGCATTGTAGTTTATCTGCAGCTCATTCATCGCTCCTCCACTCATAACGGAAAAGTGTGAACAATATGCATTATGATAGGGATTAAATCCACTATTATTCCTCCTGGCCCAATTAAAAATGCCCCCCGCGCAATTAAAAGTGACTGTGAGCACTTAGAAAACCCAACATTCTTCTAACCACTTCATTAGGCCTATGCATCAAAAAAGCCCTCCGCCATGCTTTCATTTCTTTCAGCCGAGTGGGTGCTTATAGAGGTGGGCACCGTTAGATTCTGTGTCTTTACGATCATGTTGGATGTGGAGCTAGGATAAGTAATAAGGGAGCTAGGAGGGATTTCGGTGCAGTAATAGGTTAGCATTTTTCGCTCGGGGCTAATTCAGAGTCTCACTGTTAGCATTGTGTTTGGTTGTGATGGTTCCCAAATTACCCAGTGGTGAGTCCGCCTGGACTTTATTTTTCTAAACCTCTCTAAAAAGGACAAATTTCACTTGTTTTGCATCAGTCTTTATACAGGGTACTTATTATATGTTATAGTTTGGATTCCTAAAGCTTTTAGTCTATAGTCTACTCAGAATCAGAAATGATAACGAATCTAAGTTGTACTATCGGCGGAAGCAGCTGTGAGCGATAAGCCAAGGTTTGTTTGTTTGGCCACTGTGACGTCACGCGACGCCATCTTGCGGAGGAGCTGCTGAGAAAATAAATCGTCGGACTTGGTGTTGGGGGTTGAACAAAATAAATATTGCGCATTGCCAGACGCATATTATCTCCGATTTTAATACTGCAATATCTTAGATAGTGTTGTAGCTATATGATTTCGATTTTACTGGCAATTATAAAAAAAACTTTGCATTTGATCTTTAAGGTACAAAAGATACAAATGTACCCTTAAAGGTACACTCATGCTCCTGTATGGTACTAATAAGTACCTTTTTCAAGTAAAAGGTACGCATGACATATGTATTGCGGAAAAGGTACATAAGTGTACCCTTCACATAGTGAATGCCTATAGCCTGCAGTGGCTCTGCTCACTTTATTAAGTTTTAATATTTGTTCAGGGTTGAAAGTAAGCATGTAGATCACCAATAAGTGGACAGTTTGTAATTTTTTTAACTAAAATCCTTCATCTCCGGTTAGCATTTAGCATGAGGCTAATATACCATTTACTATAGAGGTGAATTTAGCAGCGATATGATATGATGTTGCACACCGAAACCCACTGATTTCGACACTACAACTATAGACGTAGAGATATTATTATTGTTGAATATTAAATGAAGGTACAGTTTATTTGAGTACGTTATTGTTTACAGATGTGGGTAGCATGTGACAACATCCGGAACGACCGGAAACCAAACTGCCGTGAAGTATTTCCTGTATTTTTTGGAGTATTGATTACAGCGTTTAGAATGTGTTAAATGAAAAGTCATGAAAGAGTTAAGGAGGAGAAAAGGCGTGTTTAGATATATATTGAATGTACAATGTCTGTATCCTCTGATATGCGTAACAATGGACATTAAATACGTAGAGGGCCGGCCCCCAGCAGTGCCGACCGGCACACAAGGAGGAGCCAGCAGAGGGGATATAACAGCTGGAGAGGGGGAGCTTGCTCTCTTTTCTCCGCTAGCGAGAGCCAGACGACAGCTGCTTTTCTGTCTGATCATTCTCCTGTTTGTAACATTACCGCGCCATATTTTTAATTAAAGTACCAATTTGAACTTTCACAGAGACTCAATTAGTCTCCTTTTTTAAAGCTTCTCTCCTGGACGCGAGAATAACCAACACAGATAACAGCTACCAAGCACACAAACACCTGCGAACGGGGTTAACATGTATAATATTATCATTTTAGACTTCTTGGAAGTTCTGTTAGTACATTTAAGCGCACAGCACAACATTTTAATTGTCTGGTATTTGTAACAATATTCCCTAAAAGGCACAATCACCACGAACACGGCTAAAGCTAAAGGATCAAGTACAGTACTATGACTAACTAACGTTGTAGCCTAGCAGAGTGGACAAGTTGCTGTTAGCTGACAGTGAGGCATACGTGTCCATCAAAGTGACCACGCCCTAATTTATGCAAACACTTTAAGACCTAATATAAATAAAAGGGTCGTGTTAGAAAACAATTCACTCACAGATTCATAATCATGAAGGTGGAATCTAACTATATCGATAATAATATTTATTGCATCCATGGGTAGAAACCAAGCGGCAAACTGTGGGGTAGAGCCGGGAAGCCAATACGGAAGTGCCACACACTGCAGTTCATATATTGGCCGATAGGCGATGGCTGCAGAAAGGAGCAATTTCCATAGACCCCCATGTTAAAATGCCCAACTTTACAGCAGAAAAAAACATGTTTCTACCCCTGGCTCCATACATTTTATTAGCGATATAGTTAGATTCCACCTTCATGATTATGGATCTGTGAGTGAATTGTTTTCTAACACGACCCTTTTATTTATATTAGGTCTTAAAGTTTGTGCATAGATTAGGGCGTGGTTACATTGAGTGACGGCTCTGTCAAGTGCCTGCCGCTGTTAGCTTATTGTCTCTCTGTTAGCTGCTCCGTGAAGCTAGCTACAGGGACTCTGCCTGCTCAGCTCATCCAGCAAACACAACTTGTAGCCGGCCGTGGTTGTTTGTTCTTCATGCTTATATATCGGACTATTGTGACTCGCTCTGCGGTTAAAACAGACGGTGCATGAATGCGGTAAGTGAAATTCGAGTGCTTTATTTATATGTTAATGATTTTAATCGGCTACGTAATGAATGGGTTAGTTAGTGGCTAGTGGTAGCTACATCGGTGCTAACGATTGTAATCGTAGCCTCCAAGTTAAAATCATAGACTGTATATATAAAGGTTAAAACTAAATAGACAAGTGTTAAGTGGGATAATACTGTTGAACAAACGGCTTCTGTTTGAGGTTGATAAAATAAGGTTACATCCTTGTAACTTAGAGATATTTTATTATATAGGTAGAACTGTATGCATCTAAGGTTAATTTAAATTGGCTATGCTCAAGTATGTAGACAAGCTAATGTCGAAGTAGTGTATGTGAAATCAACCTCACAATAAGATGTGTGTATATGACAATTATTAATGTCATATTTCAAGATGATTACTTAGATATTACAATATGGTTGGTTGAGCTGGAGTTCATTATCGAGCTTACACGCTAACGTCACAGTCATCTGAAGAACGAACCCAAACCTTGAAGTTTTTATTAATTGCATTACCAAATGGGTATCAAATAAACAGTAAGCATTGGTAACACAATTTCCAAAGTTACAGTAAAATAAAAAGGACCCTGACTCGGACAATACACAATCCAACATGTTCAACAGAAGAGAATGAGTTATATTGTTTGTACACATGGTACTTTACATATATATCTGTTTGTTTAAGGTGTCCAGGTGATGCAGACAGGCTGGACCAGAGAGTGAGAGACAGAACTGGACTCCTCACAGCAGTGAACTTCAGCACCGGTACAAAGACTATTTTTTCATACTGTACAAAGAATCAAGAAAGATATTGATTTAAATGAATGAAGTATTGACTTGAATACACTGGTATACATTCCATTAAACAATACTAAATACTAGATCACCTACACATCAGTTAAGTTGAGGGTTTTTTCCATGCAAAAAGTTACATTTAGATATTTAGCAATATGACTTTGTCAGCTTTCTAATTTAATGTATTGAAGGCAAAGATATTTAACACATAGTGAGAACTGCTACTATTTATCTCTCAATATTGTCTGTAAAAAACGTGGTAAAAGTGATTATTTCAGTGAGACAACAGAGCAAGCTTCTGCAGTTGCACTACGTTTTGATAACAGTTAAATATTATTTTGATAATAACATATATTTCAATGTTGATGAACTTCACTGTTCATTCATAATCTGATTGTCTTTGTAGCTCACTGTTGAAATAAAAAAAAACCATTACAATTACAAAATAATGATATCTACAGCCCCTAAACACACAAACACACCGCTTTCATAAATAACACACTTGTTCTGCAATAATATGTTTTATGTTTCCTGTCATTTTTGTTAGGAAAGGACATGCCTGAAAGACACGACATGTTCTCCTTCTCTGAGGGTCAAGAAGAACATCCAAGAGGAACATTAAAAGCTGATGTTATGAGATTTTAAGACCAGTACAGGACATTCACTAAGAAACTACTTTTATTGTAAAAACAGTCAGCTGATCGAATGCAGCTATTTCCACATCTACACTCCATCAGCTGATTATTTCTATTTGCCTCACTTTATGAGCTTCACAACATGTACCTTGTTTTGCAACGTCACAAATAAATGGGGCCAATCTTCAGTCAGATGTGAATGTGTAATCTAACATTTTCAGTAAGAATAATGGACAAAAGGAGTGCAAATACAATTTATTGAAATGTGAACCAAAAGCACATATGGACAGAAGGTGTAAACCTATTAAATGTATAAGTAAACACATTTAGTCAAATAAAGTGACAGACTAGGCCTGTGCGGTTGGTATCAGCTTTGCCCAGCATGGGCTCCTCCATCAGGCCTGGTCCTCCTCGCAGAGGAAAGACCCTCAGTCCTCTCCAAACCAACAGACAGGACGTCCATCACACGGAGGTTTCTCCCTGAAATCTCTCCTGCTCTCTGGACACCATGCTGTCTCAATCCGTCCACACTGAATATGAGAGGGGGAAAATGAAAATAATAAATGCTTTAGACAATAAGAAATATAAAGTTGACTGTTGAGTTGCTCAGTTTTTTTAGATTGTCAATACTATTACTGTATAACTAATATCTCAGGTTAAGAGGCACATTCAAATAAAGATTGGTCTTTAAATACATTTTATCTTTTGAATTGTTTGTCTAAAGTCAAGGATCTAGAACTGGTACTTAGTTTTAATGATACAGTCTGGTTATTATTATAATGTTTGGAGGAGGCCTCACAGGTAAGAGCACCAACTAGCTACCATCACATGTACCTTAGCTTGACTTAAATGTATTAAACGTATAGTTAAGTGATATCAAAATATAAATAACTAATGTCATGCAAACATATTAATATTTGCTTGATTCCAGAGTTGAATTTAGCACAATTGCATACAAACGTTAAGGGGTTTTATGATTCTGAAGTATTATGCTAAAAACTCAATAACTTAGATTATTATTCATAGTTTAATGTCCGCTTACCTTAGAAACGTAAAATGCGACGGCAGCGTGCAGATGGGGAGCATGTTAGCTTAGCTTGGTAGCTTCAGCTAGCTCTGGAACTTTCAGCTCGGTGGCAGCAGGTCCCGCCTCGGCTCCGCCTCTTTGCCCTTATTTGGAGCGGGCTGGAACAGGCGGGAGTTGAACTCTGACGTCACTGTCGAGCCGTTAGTGGCCGACTCCGCCTACTAAGGGCTTCACGGCAACTCTGCAGAATCCTATGGGTGACGTCACAGACCCTACGTCCATTTATATATACAGTCTTTGCGACCGACACATCACTAGTAGTTACTGTACTTGACCCTTTAGCTTTAGCCGTGTTCGTGGTGATTGTGCCTTTTAGGGAATATTGTTACAAATACCAGACAATTAAAATGTCGTGCTGTGCGCTTGAATGTACTAACAGAACTTCCAAGAAGTCTAAAATGATAATATTATACATGTTAACCCCGTTCGCAGGTGTTTCTGTGCTTGGTAGCTTAGCTTGCTACTTATTAGCCAGCTAAGGACGTAACCCTTTATACGTATATACATTTTAGTTTATGATTCAGCCTTGGGTAAGACTTTTATAGTCTATGGCTATGACGCCCATAATGCTAAACGGGAGCAAATATTAATAGGGGACCCAATTATCCCAGTGGTGGCCGCCGGCGCTAACGGAGCCGCAGTGGGCTAGCTCCAGCCCACTGCGGCTCCGGGCGGTGGAGTCCGTCTTTTCTCAACGTGTGAATGACAAGCATTAAGGATAACAAAATATAGCTAATTCTCTTGCAGATTGTCTCATTTGATTATGAATGTAACGTTTATATAGGGGAACTACACTGTTAGCAGCAGGGGCGTCGCCTGGACCTGGAAACATTCGGGGCTTAGCCCACAGTGGCGGCGCTACAGTCAAATTTTCTACTGCAAGACTCCCCACACGCACATACACAATTGCGCCATCTGGTGTCACAAACGTGTGCCTGCATTAGCTTTGTTACGGCAATGCATTGTGGGAGATTCTCATAGCACGTGAGGATCTCTTGAGGGTAAGGTGCCTGTATTATCTCGGTGGACAAAATGTATGTTTTTATTTTATAAGGACAATAACGTACTGTTGTGTTTGTTTAGTTTAATGTTAATTGTTTAATGCTCACAGTCACAGCAACATGTTTTAGTGTGATTGGCTATTTGTTTTATATGATT
This sequence comes from Gymnodraco acuticeps, assembly GCF_902827175.1. Lineage (NCBI taxonomy): Eukaryota > Metazoa > Chordata > Actinopteri > Perciformes > Bathydraconidae > Gymnodraco > Gymnodraco acuticeps. The sequence goes on from NW_022991705.1 coordinate 494,505, forward strand.
TATCAACGTGATCATCAACATCTAATCTGAGCACCAGAACCCAGCTCAGAGTCCTTTTATGCTGTCCATTGAAATGCAGGTATGTGAGTTTTATACACCAGTTTATTTATGTTTAATGTTTCACATTGCTCCACATGATGCCTCGACTACAAAGTCTTCCATGTTTCTACGCTTCTTCCTCTGTGTCACAGTTTCGGGAATATCAAGATCATTGCACAGGGCCTTGGTCTTGTCATAGACCTCATGTGCTTTCTCGTTACTTTGGTAACTTTTCAGTGTGTTCTCAACTGCTGTTTTGTAATCTACTGCCTGCACCAAGTCAAGTGTTTCTTTCTGCAGGTAGTTGTGCAGGCCCTGAGTGGTTGAGAGCAGTGTCTGGAACATGACAGCATGTAGATGGTACTGCATGTTCAAAGCTTGCTTTCCAGTCCCTTTGGTAGAGGGGCTAAAGGCTCCCTAAAGTCTTGATCAAAGCAGGGAGGTTTTTGACATGCCCAGCGAAAAAGTTGTTTGTCCCCTACCTCTAGCTGTTTCTGAAATGTTTGCAATCTCTGATGGTGGACAAGAGATGTGGAGAAGAAAGAGTAGAGACACTCCAGGAGATCAACGCAGGTATGTGAGTTTTGTACACCAGTTTGTATAAGTTTAATGTTTCACATTGCTTGTGAAAAATATACTACCACTATACGATCACTGATGTTTTGTTTTGTTGTTATTTTGTAAAAGAGAGCATGAGAGGATCTCTTAAGCAATGCAGCTCACGTGTCCTTTTTATATGCTGTCCATTGAAATGCAGGAAAGTAATCACCAGCTCTGAGTGATCTGTTGCCGAGGGGACACTACACCGGAGTTACATAGGCAGAGATAAAGTGCTCTTTTGGGGGGAACTCACCTCCTCTGGGGGGGCCGGGCCATGCTCCCCCAGGAAGACTTTTTTTAAATACTGAAGTCAAAAGCATCAATCTTGTGCACTTTGAGAGCAACATCAAGAGATATGGATACATCTCAAAACACCCATATGTCAAAAAGAAATCAAAGAATCAGAAACGGGTTTATTATTTAAAAACACTTCATTTTCCAATTAAATCATAAACTATGTCAAATTATTAGAAGTTGTTAGTAATCAGATTAAACAGAAAACAGGGATGGAAGGAGGAAATAATAATCCCTCATCACTTGCTGTTTGCGGTTGAAATTATCTCTTTTGCTGGCCAAACATGCTGGATGGAAAGCAGTGGTGTCTCACTTGCCTTGGCCCTCTATCTGCTGTCCCTAAATCAGTCATGTTACTCATTGACTCTTGTCTGTTCTGGTGTTCCTGTTCATTGTTGTCTCCATTGTTGTTCTTGTCTGTTGTATCTCCTTCTTGTGTGTCCCTTTCTCCTGTTCTCCTTTCTTCATCCTCTACTCTGTTTGGCTCATCTGTGATGACTGTGTAGGTAAACACAAACAAGTATGTAAGTCAATCCGTTTCCAGCTCTGTCAAATAAATGAATTTCAAGATACACATATGTGTCTTCATTAAAATGAGTGTCACCACACTGTCACAAAATGTAATACTAACCAATTGAAAATAGTTACATTTACATTGGAAACCTCTTGTAGATATCACTGTTAAGAGTAGTTATCTGCCAATAGGACAGAATCATTCCTATACAAATGCAGTTTGAGTAATTCACTTAATACATTTACTTAAAACTTTAATATAGTCATTTTCACTTAATACTCTAATATAGTCCTCTTTCTGCATTCAACACTAAGGAAAGCTGTACAATTTGACATGATAATGAGGAAAAAAGGCCTCCGACAATGCAGATCATTTTTTGATCATATCAATTTTAAGATGCGGGTCAAGGCTTAATATTTGGGAGCATAGTGTCCCTTGCTCCCTTTCAGGGGCCCCACTGGATTGGCTTTGATCTGAAATATTTGTATAAAAAGCTTGTTAGCTGGCTGTCCATCTCATAATGTTCACATAGAAACTAGCTGTCAATAGGAAATATCAATCAGAAGAATTATATTTTCATGCAAAATCTGTCACAAAAAGAGGTTGCACATTTAAATTCAGGTGTTGTTATGGCAACGTCAGTGGCCAAACAGCCACATTTACTGCTGCAAATACGTTCAAACATGCTGTCGACACGTAAAGCAGTGGCAACTATGCCACCATTTCAGCTGACTTTTCCTCAGAAATACTGTCACATAACATCCATATATTTCAGTTCTAGGTTGATGCTAAGCTAAGCTAACTATGAAACCCTTTAACTGACAGGACTCCGGAATCAGGATCAACTGTGTACTTGTAAGGTAGCTTCTAGCTTCATGTCGAACACAGACAGTAAGTCAACATTTCCCAGAGAGCTTTCTTTGAAATCACCAGGTAACGCTAAAAAAACACAACATTTAGATTGTATGACAAAGTGTTGATTTAATATATCTGGCTAGCTATAGCTACTTGCTAACGGTTTAGCTTACCCGCGCGATTCAAAGTAACGTCAACGTAGCTATAATTTATGCTTTGCTTACATGTTCGCATAACTTGTAAGTTTACTGACAGGTACATACCTTGTTCACCTGGCTCAGGTGGTGGCTCTGGGTTGTTGTGTGAGCCACCACCTGAGAATTGCCGTCTTTTTTATTAAAGAAATGTCTAATGTCCATCTTCAGAATCTCCGCGTCCGGGGCTGACAGTTTAAAGTTTAAACATTGTCACAGAGGAGAGGTACGTACCTGTCAGCCAATAAAACACGTTTATGTCCATGCAACTCTCTGATTGGTCTGGTGGCGTCGTCTTGCCTCTGTGTTGCATTCACTGAACATGGGAAATTACATTCCTGCCGTCTGTCCTATAGGTAAAGTAGGTTAATGTATTATATTATTGAGGGAGAAGTTGTCCGGGGCTAAAGAAAAAACATCCGGGGCTAAAGCCCCGGATGCCTACCCCAGGCGACGCCCATGGTTAGCAGTAACTTGGTAGTATGCATGTATTTCATGTTAGCTCAGCTTCTTAGCCTGAGCTAGCTCTGTTTACTTCCAGTTCGGAGGCAGCAGGTCCCGCCTCTTTGCCCTTATTTGGAGCAGGCGGGATTAGACTCTGACGTCACAGTCGAGCCGTTAGTGGCCGACTCCGCCTACTAAGGGCTTCACGGCAACTCTGCAGAATCCTATGGGTGACGTCACGGACACTACGTCCATTTCTATATACAGTCTATGGTAGAAACATGTTTTTTTCTGCTGTAAAGTTGGGCATTTTAACATGGGGGTCTATGGAAATTGCTCCTTTCTGCAGCCAGTCCCTAGAGGCCCATGTATGAACTGCAGTGTGTGGCACTTTCGTATTGGCGTCCCGGCTGTTCCCCAGAGTTTGCCGTTTGGTTGAAAGGATGGAGACAAGCAGTGGCCGGAAGTTTTTGCCGGATATAAATAGGGGTGGCCGTGGTTCGAGGCGGAGTTTTAGGCGTGGCCATGCTCCTGAACCTATGTTAACAATTTAACCTCATTTAGTGTTGCCTGACTTTATAAAGTGTGTTTTTTTTAATAAGTGTGTGGTTGCGTTCTAGTCACTTTGCTCAACGCTACTGCTTGTTACAACTTGTATTTGCCATACTTAAACTGTTAGCCTAGGTTAATCTCGCCCCACTCCTACGTAAACGTGAAGTATGCGGTTCTTGCTTTTAAACCAACGCTTTTCAGGCTCTAGCTCCGAACCGGCCCTGGAACCGCATTGGTGTGAAAGGGGCATTAGCTAGCCATCCATGTAGCTAGCAGAGTGTTAGCCATAGCTTACAGCTGTGCTAGTGTATGTTGATTACATGCAGGGGCAGACTGGGACTAAAAATCAGCCCGGGAAACTTGGCTATTATCAACTCAAATGTATTGCTAACCTAACTAGAACTGGAACTGCTAACAATGAGATTGGATTTGACTTGAATGTGGAACGACACAATGTCAGCATGGATTAGGAATGATTACATTCTGAAAAGTGTTTTGAGATTTGCTAACATAATTTGTGTCTTCAGATAATGATGTGGACGGGGAAGCAATTTCCTTTGGCCTGACCGAGACGATGGTCGCATACCTCTTTGAAGGTTCCTTCAAAAAGCAAGCAAAATTCCTACAATTTGCACGCCAGCTGAAGGAGCCAGAGCCAACTACAACGCTGACTTTTGAGATCTTGCCAAATTACTGTCTTTCTCCAACATGGCAAGTGTGACATTACCTTGTTGAACGCTCAATACTAACCAACTGCTTTTATTTTTTACTATAACTTTTGTTGTAGCTTTCATGTCTTAGCTTTACTTATATGTATTAACTAATCATGGAGGAAATGGTTGACACTTTCATTAGAATACAAATATCAGTCATGGGAAGCAGGAACATGTGTTTAGAATGACATGGGAGTGTGTGGTTGAATGGGAAGGGGTATTGATTACATGGATGATCAAATATCACTCACATAGCGATCACATGTCCTCACATATTTTTCAGCTTTTTTGTCCTTTGCTAATCACATGCCTCTTTGTCCTGCTGTGTTTACCCTGCCAACGTTCCCCAAAGATATCCAGACCAAACTGGATGCAAAACAACCATGCCATAAAGTGTCTACTGATAGACACAAAATCGTGAGGATATTGCATGAGACGATGGCACAATACACAATGTAAATATTGCTATTGTAAATATTTGTCAGCACACCTTCTACAGTATTGTGATCATACAAATGCTTAACTTACTTTCTCATCCTGCTTTCTCTAGGTATCCGACAAATTCTGAATATATTAAAGTGGCCAAAGCATTGATTTTCAGGTATCCTTTCCTGAAGGATATGGAGGGGAATGGATATGTAAGTTACTTTTACTGGTTTTATAGTCCTATGTGGTTTGTTGAATTGACAGATGTTATCTCCCCTATCGCATTTTCTCTCCGGTCCTGTGCACCCTCCCCGACTACACACACCTGCTTTCCATCAAGCCATTTACAACGGCATATCAACGGAGGCTCCACAACCTTTCTCTGCCAGATCGTCAAGTATCAGCCGTATCTCGCGTCTCCCCTCCGGTACACAGCACCGTAGTGTGGAGTTGCATTAGGTAACGCGAGACACGGCTGATACTTGCGCATTAGTTTCTGTTATGGATCAGTATCAACAGTCCTGCCAGTAACGTTACTATATTATCAATACTACTTTAGTTATAGCCTGATATATGATTGCTAACTTTACAATGTTGTGATGTGACTGACGTTAGCTAACATTAACTGTAGTTAACGCCGGTCACTCACCAAGACAGCTGCTCTGTTCTCCACTGGTTCTCCACACACCAAAGCTCCATTTCTCTCCGATGGCCGTTATTTCTTCTAATCCTTGGCTGCTCCTGGTCTCTTGGACGCAGGCTCATAATTATAATCATATGCATTCGAATATATATGTTCAACCTCTTCTGTGTCAAAACTAGCATTGTGATCCATGTTTATTCATACATTAGACCGGCCCAGAGCCATATCATATCTATAATCAGGGCTGCACATAACTGGTGCGCTGGTGCGCATGCGCACCCGCCGCGAAAAAAGGAGCACCGGATCATTTGAAAAAAGGCGCATTTGCGCACCAACATTGAGAGAGAGAGATATTTGCGAGTTGCATATTAACTGGTAAGATAGCAGGGTTTCCCACACATAGACTTTACCTGGGCGGGCCACCCAGGTATATTAACGGCCGCCAAAGTATAATTCGTAAGCCGTTTAGGTTTGATTTTTTTAATCCGTCCGCGAGCACGACGGCATCTGTCGATCCCTCACTCTACCCCCTCGCTATCGTGTGAAGGGTCTGCTTTATGCACTCCGCACAGTAACCCTGCTGCGAGGCTCCGGTGAACAGTCCATGAGCGTGCTCACTAGCGCAACTCCCCCCCCCCCGTTTATAAAGTCAAGTACCCCTCAAAAGGTCCGGTTTATTTCATTTTAAGGATGCGCACCAAGCACCATCTCCAGGTGCTCCTTTGAGAACCAGGGCAAAAAGGTTGTGTGCACCCCTGTCTATAATATCTATCTATATGGCGCTAGATCGGCCGCTCTCCCCCATGTTACGTCACACGCGGGAGGTCACGTGCGGAGGCTTTTTTATGCGGAAGTGAAAATGTCTTACTAAAACGACGCCAGATGTCACTGTAGTGTATATTTCTGTATATTTTTTTGAAAATCTAGTGTATTCATCATTTTCCTACACATTTATTCACTGGTGTCTCTAACCTGCAAGTTGCTCTTTAAGGACTAACGTTTATAATAAATACATTTGTATTTATTTTAAGATCTTTTCATAGTTCATACAATCATACGTATTGGGATCATTTGTATTAATGTGGACCGGAGGGAGAGGGTGACGAGCATACGTTTCACTTTCCTTTTTTATTTCAATTCCAACTTTGGTCATGAAGAATATGTTTCTCTGTTGTCCACGTTCATAAAGCATAAAGCAACAGCATCAGAGCACGGTGCAGAGTCTCTAGATGAGTTTACAGTAGTCCCTCGTTTTTATTAAACATCCATGTTGTAGTCCGCTGAATAGAAAACTGTAGTTTCCATAGTTTCCCCACAGCAGCAGACGCACATTCATGACGTCCGCTGGCGCATCATAAACACGTCGGATAGTGAAAGTGCAGTCGATTCTCTAAAGCACCGCAGTCTCTTCTCCTGTCCTTTTGAATTGTCCTATCCACTATCCCTTAACCCTGTGACGTTTCACTCAGAGGTCAAGGAATAGACGATAGGGTTAGACGTTAGGAGCTGATTTTTGTATTATCCGACAGCAACCCAGGTCTCTACCAGCAAGGAGTAGGCAAGAGCAACTGTAAATAGTTATGTTGTGAAGAACCGTTCTTGTTAAAGGAAGGCTCCAGTCATTAGATAGTTAATAAAAACCTCAGTATTTAGTGAAACATTATGTTTAAACCATACCCTGAAGAAATCAGCGATATTCCCCGGTAAATAATGATTTTATAGCACTTTTTTTATCAAAAACCTGTATATTCCGTCAGGCATGTTAATCTGTGTTGGTTATTCTCGTGTCCAGGAGAGAATCTTTAAAAGGAGACTAAATGGAGTCTCTGAGATATTTTCAAATTGGTACTTTAATTAAAAATAAAGGCGCGGGTATGTTTACAAGCAGAATATTGTTCATTCAGAAAAACAGCTGTGTTCTGGCTCTCTGGTGAGCGAAGGGAAAAGAGAGGCCGAACCGCTCAGGTGCAGCTGTTATATATCCTCTGCTGGCTCCTCCCTGCGGGCCGGCCCTCCACATCTTAATGTCCGTTGTTACGTTAAACAGAGGATTCAGACATTGTGCATTCAATATATACTTAAACACGCCTCTTCTCCTCATATTGTCTTTCATCACTTTTCCTTTAACACATTCTAAACGTTGTAGTCAATATTCTAAAAAATACAGAAAATACTTCACGGCTGGTTTGGTTTCTGGTCATTCCGGATGTTGTCACATCTTACCCACGTCTGTAAACAATAACTTTATTCAAATAAACTGTACCTTCATTTAATATTCAGCAATAATAATACGTCTATAGTTGCAGTGTTAAAATCAGTAGGTTTCGGTGTGCATCACTCCATGTCATTTTGCTACTAAATTCACCTCTATAACAAATGGTAAACTAGCCACATGCTAACTGCTAACCGGAGATGAAGGATTTTCAGAATAAAAGCTTAACTGGTTGTGCACAAGAATTTTCTGGTTTTTCAGTATAAAACAGCATTTAACTGACGGTATGTTTAAACTACATATATACCATCAAAACATTGATTTTAATTTCTAACAGTCCCTCCTTACACACCTAAAAGGTGTGTATCTAATACTGAAATCAATGAGTTCTTCATCTGAACTTTGCATAGTACATAACTCATATTACAAACATACAATCAAAATGGAATGGTTCAATAGCCTTAACTTTACAAAAATACAAAAAATACTTTTACTGGACACAAACACAAAAGTTTTCCCTTGTGCTTAACTTCTAGTGTTTACATTCAATATGGTTCTTCAAAATAGCAGCAATGGCTTGGTATTATAACATTTCTTCCTCCCTCCTTTCACAGAAACCGTTCTCATACCACGCTCAGTGTTAAGGCACTTGTTTTTACAAAGTGAAAAGAAACAACCCATTTTAGAATAGCAATGATTCTAAAATACATGAAATCTACCATATAGAACAGTGTAAAATAATAAAAATGAAATAAACTATCTTGTACCAGTGTAATGTAATAATACAAATAAAAATACACTATCTTGGAATAGTATAATGTAATAATAAAAATACACTATCTTGGAATAGTATAGAGTAAAATATAAATACACTATCTTGGCATAGTATAAGTAAATTGTAATGGATTCAATCCATTTTAGCATTTTATTTTTGCTCACTTCTTCACATGATTTCATTTAAAGAATCACATCGGACTTTCATTGAACAATCTCATCTCTGAACATCCGCATCATTTAACATCATTCAAACTAACTCATCATTTTCATCTACATCTGTATACGGGGGTGGATTGTCCTGTTCTGCTAGCATTTGTAACTGTCCCCCATAAGAAATGTACCCTCCCTCCTTTCATACCATTTAAGGCAGGGGTGCCCAACCTTTTTTTCGTCTGTACATTGGTGTTTTAGTCTGTGTTCTTCTAATTAGTGTCTACAGCGTGTGCCTATTGAGCTGTTTAGAGCCATGTGGGACAAAACCCGATCATGCCCCTCCCTCTCACTGTCTAAGTCAGGGGTGCCCAACCTTTTTTTAACCGAGAGCTACTTTTAAAGTTGCCAGTCTGCCGAGATCTACCAGTCCAAATAGCTATTACTGACAGCCAGGTAAATACACACTTCTACTTGTATAAAACTGACCTCTGTATGATTAATAATTCATAAAATACTGCAGATCCTTTATCTTACCACTTTCTAATCTACACACACACAAGTATTTAACTGAAGTTACACAACAGTGTTGTTGATACAGAGTTGGAGTTTATTCACACGTCACACTACAGTGGGTAATGTTTTCAAGAAAACATTGAACAGTGCTGCCACATATGACTCAGGAAGAAAAGAAAATACACTGAACCCTTTCTTTGCCATTATATAAAAATGGTGTTGCTACAAAAGTATAAATTAGGCTTACTAATAAGACAACTCAGATCTGAAGCTACACAGGAATCTGCTGCCAACAGTGCAATAAAAAAGACAAAATTAATAGAATCAAACCCTTTTTTTGTTGCATTTTAGTAGAGTATAAAAATAAATGCCTTTAATAGGATGCAAGCAACCGTTTCTTAACCTGAATTGATAATAGACTATAATCAATTTAAGTTTGCATTCTTATACCATTTTGTACAATAATTATAATGACTAAGTTCAAACAAACTAAAACTTACAGCTGATTAATAACGGTATCCAACTTGAGTTTTTATTATATCAAAAACCTGTTGAAATGCTACTGTTATTTTTACTGTCCCCAAAAAGCGCGTCGCAGCCTCCAGGAATGCTTCTTTCACAACTTCGCCGTCTTTGAAAGACTTCATGTGTTTGGCAAGAACGTGACTGACACGATAAGATGCTCTGGTTGCAGCCTCGCTCTTGTTTTTGGGCCTGGTGAAAATGGACTGCTGTGCATTTAGCTGTCCTTTCAGGCCCCTCCCCTTTTGGGAGCGTAGGGCAGAATTAGGAAGGAGTTCCGTCTCGTAGCGTTTGTGCACTGTTTTGAAAATGCCGCTCCTAAATTACCCTTCTTCGATAAAGCCACGCTCGCATTGCAGATGAGACAGATGGACTTTGAATTGGAATAGATACAAATAATCATCCTCCCACTCGGAGTGAAAATGATATATTTTGGGCTCTTTTGCTTCTGCCATAATTGCGGTCTTGTGTGTGTGCGGACTGTCACTCCTGTTGACACGGACAACGTCAGCGAAATACTGCCCACTGCCCACCAGCCACGCCCCGACACATGGGGTCACGCCGGCCAATCACAAAGCTTTGATGCGTTCAAGTGCATTATTCTGGCACAGGAAGATTATGTTATAGGACATTAAAAATAGAACAACAATATTCTGTTTTATCGTTAGACACATCTCGCGATCGACTGGGAATCTCCCCGCGATCGACCGGTCGATCGCGATCGACTGGTTGGGCACCCCTGATTTAAGGTATGAAAGTAATATGTTCTCTGGAAGAGGCCGTCGTGATCAATCGGTGTTTTAGGACATGGAATTAATGCACCATCTAGGCCTCTCCTGGGCCCCCCTATGCTATCCTTGTACCCTGTGGAGCCTAAACTCCCTCTGGGACTGGTCTCTTAGCCCTACTGGTTTTGGGGTGTTTCGCCATATTGATTAACTGCATAAAAAACATCACTGGCTATGCTAGTGCACAAGTCCCAGTCCAATCCTGTGACAAGACTGAATACAAGGTTTTAGTTCCACAGTACCACCAAACATCTACTCTGGGGTACGGCATTTTAGACAGTCATTTCTGGGAGAAGATTTTGGTTAGTTACAACAGTTGTAGAATTTCATCACTTAAAAGTTCCTACTTCAGTAGCTTTGGGTGGTCTGTTCTAATGCAGTGATAAAGTCCCTGAAATGGTGTGAAAACCGGTGGAATATCACTAACGCATTACACTAATTTATTTTCAATTCTGGTCTACTTGAAGAACTATGCTGACCCCCTTTAACAGTGTGTGGAACCTTGGGTGCCCGAGCATGTTATAATTACTCCCTCCTTTAACAAGTACTTTAAAAACAGAAGTCATGTCATTAATGGTTTGTAGTTCAATTCAGGAATTTTCACTCATGGCAGATATGTTTCTCCTTTTAAATAACATCTCTAAATGTCAGGTCATCACTGATTAAATGGATGAGCATTAGGAGGTGGTGGCACTTGTCTTTTAAAACTCATACTCTGGTGCCGTGCGCTCCCTCTGAAGCTGCAAGTAAGATTTAAAACATCTGCAGGGTGGGTTGAGAAACCCCTTCTCCCTGAAAGATATTTGTTGTCGAAAATATGCACCATTAAAATGAGTGATCCAAGGCCGCGCATGTATTACTCCCAATTATACTAGTTTTTCAAAATTAAAATGTTCAATCGCTCTTTGCCTAGTGTATTTTTAAAACTCTACATCTTGGACGACAAACAAATGTTGTTTCCACCTTAACAGTTCTCCTATGGTAATATCCATGCTACAATGGTGAAACCAATACTCTAGATTGGAATACTTTCTTTGGCTTGGTTCTAGCTCTACCTTTAACATTTTCCATTCAAATAAAGATTTGCCTGCTCACATGAATAAGAATCTCTATAAGAATAATTGGTTTATTATGATGAAAAGATTGAATAATATGTTCTACCCTCCGTGTGTTTTTAGGATTATTTTCTAATAAGTGTGTTTATGTGTAAACTCACTCACTCCCGTGTTCCTTCTCTCCCCCTCTGGTTGTCAAGCCACGACCCCCTCACGTTCTGCTGGCCCATGCCAACTCCTCTGGTTCTGTCCTCTCCTCCGTCCACCTTCTCCTCAGTCCATCCGCTCTTGGATCCTCCCTGCTGTAACTCTTTTCAGTGGCCCAACTGCTTTGCATTTCATCTCCTCCTTTTCAGTCTCTACGCTGTTGCATGGAGGGCGTATTCCGCTCTCATGTCCCACACTCTGCTCTTGTGCCAAATCTCGTGGCTCAGTTTGGAACTTCATGTCCTGTGGGGGACCGATGAGAGTTTGGTTCTAGATGCCTCAGGTGGAGATGGTTCTGGATGCCTCAGTTCGTTGTTGGTTCAGCTCGGGTTCTCTGTCTTTTCGATGGAGGAGGAGTCTCCTGTGGTGAGGTAATTTGTCTGAAGATGGGGTCGTAGCATTCTGTGTGAGAGAGAGAGAGAGAGAGAGAGAGAGAGAGAGAGAGAGAGAGGAGAGAGAGTAGAGAGGAGAGAGAGAGAGAGAGAGATGAGATAGAGAGAGAGCAGCGAGAGCATATCGCTCGAGAGATTAAGAGCGATCATCCTATAGCTCTCTCTATCTGCGCTCGCTCTACTCTCTTTCTGAGAGAGAGAGAGAGAGAACCTATAGTTAATTCTAAACCATGAGGTCAAATATATAAAATCCTTTCCACTCTATTTTTCCTAATCCTTACTATCTGTCTTAGATGTTTTAAATGTCCATACTAAACCCCATTAATGTCTACTAATGGATTTGTGCCATATCCCCTTCAACATTGGTTTTCACACCCATTGTAACATGGCTACTCCAAATAACTCTTTCAAGAAACCATTTTCTTCTATAAATTAAAATACCACATGTTTCAAGCACCACATATTTCACACACTATAAAAGAACGTCCCCATATATACCTACATGTTTCAATCTCACTGTTATTTAGAACATGAGTAAATTTTGTGACTGGATATATCTGCGATGTCGCCACAATCTGCTGGGGAATTTTGTTCATAGAGTTTGTACGTACAAAGCTGTACTTGTGGGTTAGTAGCCTGTTTCTACTGTAATCATTTTCAATAATTGTGCTCAGGTCACCGGTTGGTTGTCCATAAACTTAACAGGGGTGTTTCTGGCACAGACTAAAACATGGATCCAGTGTATTTGGAGATTCCCCTAATCTGTAAATCTCCATCACTTAAATATCCTGATCACTTAAACCCATCTCATCATTTGATACAAGAACTGCATATATGGGGGGTGAATCATCTTGATTGTAAACGCCTCACCTTTGGGACCAAGTATTTCTAACTCCTCCTCTTGTTGCTCAGCTGATCTTTTGGCTCTGGGGATAAGTGAAAGTCTCTGAAACACAGCTGGAGTTTTGTTAGTGATGTGGGCATTATCTATGAGTGGACTAATGGATCCATGTCTTACTTGATATTGTACTCCCCATCCAACCAGAAAGGTGCCAAGTGTAATGAGCACAATCAACAATGCTATTCTGACTCTTATCCCTAGGGGACCCCACAATTGGTTTGGCCTTGTTCTTGACATCATCTCTATTTTCTCCCTGGTTGTGTCAGTTACAGAATTTAAATAATGAGTACTATAATAATGTATACTAAAATTGGACTCTTTTTCAGATGTAAAACAAAAAATGGGTTTTCACTTTAGTGTACAATCTATAAAAATCTATAGACAATTCGTCTTTTGAGCTGTTTCTATCTTATTTCTATTTATTGTTTTGTTCCAGCTCTGCCAAATCAGTCCTAACTCCCAATAATGTTCTGGAAGTTGCCAGTGAAGGGTGACAATGTGTGAGGTGGTGTCAATTTGCTCCTTTTTCTTTACCTTTAAACCGGAGCGCGTGTGAAGTTCATTACAACTTCTCACTGTTCCGTCCACCGGGATCAGCTCACTGTCTTTTGTGAACTTTCACCCTCACCCAATCACCTGGCCGAACAGGAGTCTCTTCTGGTGTCTCGTCTGGTATCTCTGTGGTATTCCTAGCCTGTGTAGACAAAACTTGGATAATATTACTCAGAGTTCTGACATATTCATTACTTTTATTCGTCTAATATCTAAAACTGGACCACTCCCTCCTTGGAGGAGGCCCAAGCGTCGGCATACCTTTTGTCGTTATGAGACCTATTATTAACTACATGTTATTATGTATTAACTACAACGTCACTGAAATCAACATATCTGTATAATCATGACACTCCCTCCTTTGAGCATAACATGCTCAATTAATATTGCAATGATTACCCTATTCTGAACAGGACATGTAAAACCCATAATGTTGCACAAAATAAATATAACTTCTCCGTGTACCCATAAGGTGTACAAAAAATATCGTATGATGTGTGGCTTTCTGATGGTATAAAAACATATTTACTAAAATCTGCCATTAGCACAAAAAATGGTTTACTTGTTTCAATAATGGCTTTTGTCCTGGTATTATGCATCATTGTTGCTGCGAAAAACAATACCCCTGGTGTCGCTAATGCGTCTCAATAATTCTAGGATTAGAGGATTGTTTGATACTGCTGAACAAAGATATAATAATATAATATTTCTCTAAACTAGAGGGAAAATAGAACCATTCTCACAGAGGGTGACATGCATGAAGGGCTGGTGCCCCTCACTCAAAATAAGATATTGCCTTACGCACTACATTATAAATCAGTAAAGTCACTCAAGAATAAAAAAATAAAAACTGATTATTGAAACTGTTGTAAAAACCCTACAACTTATTCATCCAAGCTCTCAATCAGTGTTATGTTATCTGCAGCTCATGCCTTAAAACAGATACTTCATGGTGTTTATGAGAAAAAATGTAATCTGACTCCATAAATCACATAATTGTTTGACTAAAAAACTACACTTCCACTAACAATAAATGAAGTTCCCCTTTAAACACAGCTCCGGTCTTCTGACAGGGTCTATCTATGTACTGGCTGGAAAATGTTGTGCCAGTCTCTGTCGCTCCGTCACTGTTCTCCCGCTAACAGTCACTCTCTAGTTCTGCTGGGTTCTTGTTGACTTCTTCACTGGTTTGAGACAAGCGACCCTATCGGACACCTCCCTTTGTAGCCAGACTTCACCACAGCAGAATCGAGTTTCTGTTTTTAGGTCTCAACAGCTCCACGTCAGGTGTATCGCCGCCCCTTGAACTGCAGTCGGTGTAAACAGGAGGACTTGGTAAGGATCCTCCGTCTTGGGCGAGTACTAGGTTTCCGTCTTCATATTTTTTGGTGGAAACCCGTCGTCTTGACCTCACTAGCTGTGTGGACACAATAGTCTTCTGTGTGGGGGAACAACATCACTCGTAATCTCTTTACTTCTCATAATTACAAAAATAGTCTGCTAAATGTTCTATGTGTAAATGCAAATGCTACTCTCGATTTTGTTTTACATTAAACATTAAACCTCTCCCTCCTGTGGTGACAGATATGGCTCAATGTAGCTGGATTTCAAAATACCCTTGTGCTGAAGATGCATCACCTGGTGGTCTGGCCCTCTGAGCTTCCTCATTGTTGTGGTTGATACCAGGGTGTCAGTTACATTTGGGTCATGTTTGGCAATGCCGTTCGTCTTTGACATCCCTGAGACCCCCTGCTTCTGTCGTAGTCATGGAAACAGAAATGCATGGAGGGCCGTTGTTTGGTGCATGTGGTGGGTGTTGCCTTAGTAGTTGCGGGCAATCTCTGGTCCAATGGCCCATTTGGCTGCAATGGTAACATCCCTCAAACCGTAAACGTCTTCTGCCTGTGCCTCCTTGGAAACCTCCTGGTTATTGGTTCTGCTTCTGATTCTCTGGCACTATCTGAGATTTAACTGTTTGAGGTGTCTGCCCTGCCTTCTCTGGAAGTTTCCCCTCCCTTCTCCTTGTCTTGTTCCTACAAGCTACGGTGTCTTTCTCAGCTACCTGTATCTTCAGAAGTTTTAGTTGTAATGTTTTAATTTCTTCGTCATTTTCCCTCTGGGTTGCTTGGTATTTCATATCGTGGTGAATGAGATGTAGTCCCCATTCTTCAATGGGTTTAGTGTCTAATCCCACCACGTTATCCAGGCTTGCCTGCACTGATGGGGGAAGGGTTTTAACGACAGCTTTCTTCCACCACATTTCAACAGGTGGAGAAAGATCATGTCGTTCTCCAGTGTAGTCCTCCCACACTCCTTCACATCTCTTCAAGAAGGCATGCATTTCTTCCTCCGTGCCTTTCCTCAGGCTGTTTAGGGCATCTAAACTGCATGTTGTCGGGTAGATGTGACGAATAGCAGCCCAATAATTCGACCTGATGTAGTTGAATGAAGTGTCATCCGAGTCGTGCGTGCAATTGGCCTCAGAATCTATTGCTTTTGCCTCAAGTCGTCCTTCAATCCGTCCAAGCAGGGCCCTCATGTCCCCCAAGCACAGGTGGTCTTGGGCTGTGTATCTCTCCAAATCATTCACCCACTTCTGACCTCCTTTGATGAGTGGAGGTAGCTTTGCCACTAATGCTTCCATGTCTCTGTGAGTCCATGATTGGTATTTCAATCATCCTTCTCCAGCCGCTATCACCAGTAGCATGAGTTTTGAGCAGTTGAATCTTCCAGCTTCAGTTACTGTTGTTGTGTCTGGAGAACCTTCGCCTTCTCTTCTCTTGAGTTGTGCTTCCATTCTTTTGCTGAGTTCTTCCATTTTTCTGTTGAGCTCCTCTTCCATTCTTCTGTCGAGTTCGTCCAATCTTCTGTTGAGCTCACCAGATAGGAGTCTTACCTCATACTCCAAGTATTTGACACGTGTAGCTGTGGGGAGACCGTTCAACTCCAATACTCCTCCTAAAGCACCAAAAGTTGGGGCTTGTATTGAGGGTTGAAAGAAAAGGTGTTCTTCTGTCATGTAGGGAGGAGGCGCATCAGTCAAGCTTGGATGGAGCTTTGAAGTTTGGATAAGTGGAGCTTCTTCTGTCTTGTCTTTCTTATCTTCCTTTGTCGTGAGCTCTGCTTCTTGAACCACATACATGCTGTTCGTTGATCCTTGGCTGACATATTTTAGATGGCGTACCAGACTTGTAACTCTAGATTTTCTTTTTTCAGCTCTCCTCATAGCGCTTTTAGCAGGTCCATACCAAGGGGGTTGTCCGGCTTTGATCCATGCTTGTTGTTGTTGCAGGTATTCTCCATTCTCATAGTCAATTACAGCTGTTCTATGTGCTTTCGTTGGTGCTGGTTGATCATCAGCTGGATACAGTCCTCTCGTTTGCCATTGTTCCAACAGTTTCTCCATTTGGCTCCATGTCTTTCTTCTAAGATTTGGAGCCGTTATAGCATCTGATCTGATTTTTATCCTTCCCTTGATATCTGCAGTTGAGCCTGGCTCTGCGTCTAGTCCCAGCTTAGTTTGTTTTGGTGACATGTTCTCTAACTATTTATGAAGTTATCAAAGATGAAGCACTATTCCTCTGACTAGTACCTTTGTATTCCTTCAAAAATATCCTATGTCATCAGAATTGTTAAATCTGGGTTTTTATTTTTTTAAGTTTAAAGATTTTTTATTAAAATATTTTTTTATTTTAATATTTTTTAATTAGGATTTTTTTTTTTTTTAATAAAGTAAGTTAAAAGATACAAATTATGCAACTTTTAAAATCAGAAATGTTAAAAAATAAAAATTGTACAGTATAGTTTTGACTTTGAAATATGAAAATTAGAAATCTGGTGAAAATCTACGGTGTTCCACTTTCCGAAGTGTTTGGAATTATGTAAATGTCATAACTTGTGTTAGCTTCAATACATTGGTGTTTGAATATTCTACAGTCTAGTTTGAAAGTCTATTATGTAAAGTTTCTCATCTTTTAATTAGAAACCACTTTGCAATTCTATCCCGGCGATTGGCGCATGTGTTCATTCATAACACTTAAAATCAAGCTTCAAAATGTTATAGTATCTTTGTAATAATTCTATATTACCAGCAGAGTGCGCTGTTGTAATTTCCAGCTCAATCCACTAGGGATAGCTGTTGCAAAACTGACCTCTTTTTAACAAGAAGAAGCTTATTTCCTTAAAAATGGGAAGAAAATTAGAATATGGTTAAACAACACAGCACATAACCGCCAAAACACATTTGCAAACAAGAATATTCAAAAAACCGCCAATACGCACTTGCAAACAAGAATATCTCAAATAAACCGCCAATACGCACTTGCAAACAAGAATATCTCAAAAGAAACCCAATACACACTTGCAAGCAAGAATATTCCCAAAACCAGACTCCTACAAATACCAAACTTCCCACGGTAAGATAACCTGTCTATTTTATAGTTCCAACTCTGCCAAGAAATATGATTTGTCCTTCTCAATATGGAGTGCCTAGCCTCATGTGAGTGGGACTGTGTGTCAAAACAAACAAAGTACTTTCAATTAGCATTTCACGAAATGGCGACTGCCGTGTGGCTTATTTTCAGCATGAGGACAAGATGGCAACTGATTTTCCAACCTTTGACCTGAAGAACAAAGGGATTTGAAAACACCTCGTGGCTCTCACAGGGGAGTTTAAATAATGGCGGGGTGCAATCTTGTCAAGAAAATTCAACACAAAACAACACTGCAGTTTAAAATAAAATGTCTATCTAGTTTACTATGAAAAAATGGGCTTTATCTTATTGATATCATCACTTAAAGTTAGGAACCCTTACGCATAAGCTATAAACCTATCTGCGTAATATTTGACTTTATAGTCCACTATTGGTCAACTGCTGCCATTTAGACACGTTAGGTGGAAGTAATATGGAAACCTATCAGCGACTATTAAATGACAGTCGTCAATTTAACGTAATGCTGCTGTAACCCCAAATACCGTATTCCACCCGCAATATCTTGGTTGAAAATAGAACAGTTATGACCACTGATAAAGGCTTACACCTTAATCAAGCCTTTCCTCACAAAGGACTTTTTTAAAACAGTTCTCAACTGTTTTCGACTAGCACTGTCTTCAGTTACTCAACCCTAAATTGATTCGCTATGCCTTGTTGGTTTTCAATTACTTGGTCCTTAACCAATTCGCTATGTCCCATAGATCTTAACAATAATCGTTAAATGGACTTATATATCCTTACGTCATAGGCTAACTAACTACTAACGTAACAAGAGACACCTACATGAAAACACAACAAGACACCTACCCGAAGTACAATGGCCACACACATTTATATTTTAAAATACAACACACACACAAATTAATAGCATGCAGGGTTAAATAGAAGAACAAAAGAAAGTGTGAACTCACCCTGCTTGCGACAGAGCAGCGCCACGAGGTTTAGGATTCTTATATTTATCAATTTTGGTTGTTTTATCATTAAATGTACAGCTATTTTCAGGATCCACTGGCCTCCGTCAAACACAAACCTATTTTGTACTGCATAAACTATGAAGAATTTGATGTAACAGGCTTCTTCTTACCGATTTGTTTGAGCTCTTTGTGTGTCGAACGGGATTGCCAGCGGCTCCGGGCAACAGCTGGTTGTTAATCTCTCCCGGTCCAACGAAAATCACGTCAGCTGGTCCCAATTGTTAATCTGTGTTGGTTATTCTCGTGTCCAGGAGAGAATCTTTAAAAGGAGACTAAATGGAGTCTCTGAGATGTTTTCAAATTGGTACTTTAATTAAAAATAAAGGCGCGGGTATGTTTACAAGCAGAATATTGTTCATTCAGAAAAACAGCTTTGTTCTGGCTCTCTGGTGAGCGAAGGGAAAAGAGAGGCCGAACCGCTCAGGTGCAGCTGTTATATATCCTCTGCTGGCTCCTCTCTGCGGGCCGGCCCTCCACATCTTAATGTCCGTTGTTACGTTAAACAGAGGATTCAGACATTGTACATTCAATATATACTTAAACACGCCTCTTCTCCTCATATTGTCTTTCATCACTTTTCCTTTAATACATTCTAAACGTTGTAGTCAATATTCTAAAAAATACAGAAAATACTTCACGGCTGGTTTGGTTTCTGGTCATTCCGGATGTTGTCACATCTTACCCACGTCTGTAAACAATAACTTTATTCAAATAAACTGTACCTTCATTTAATATTCAGCAATAATAATACGTCTATAGTTGCAGTGTTAAAATCAGTAGGTTTCGGTGTGCATCACTCCATGTCATTTCGCTACTAAATTCACCTCTATAAGAAATGGTAAACTAGCCACATGCTAACTGCTAACCGGAGATGAAGGATTTTCAGAATAAAAGCTTAACTGGTTGTGCACAAGAATTGTCTGGTTTTTCAGTATAAAACAGCATTTAACTGACGGTATGTTTAAACTACATATATACCATCAAAACATTGATTTGAATTTCTAACAGGCAGCTGCCATTTTGGCCATTTTCAGTAGTCACATGATCCGAAAAACTAGGTTGTGACCAGAGATGGGGTCGTTACTAAAAAAAAGTAATATATTACATATAACATATTACTTTAAAAAAAAGTAATATATTACACTATTTCGTTACTCTCTACATAAAGTAACTCGTTACTTTACTCGTTACTTTACTCGCAGTGCCGGCCCGCCCCTCCCTACAGGCAGATCACGCAGACTGCGGCGCAACTACAGTTTTGCCTCTGCGAGACTCCACTTGCACCCCCAATTACTATTGCATTAAGGAAGACATAACACAAGTCTTTCTTTTTATATGCTCTAAAATAGGCTACCAGCGTACCACAACAAGCTAACAGTCTGTGAAACGTCAAGACACTAATTAATGAAACCAGTTCAAGACGCATTATTCTTATCATTCTTTATGAGCGCAGTAACGGTAAGGTATCTAATTACTTATTTATTTAGTAACAGAGATGGTCAAACTAAAGTGGTAGAGACATGGCAGAATTCCTACAATGAAGCGGGGCATTGAACTGTTCACCCGTGAGAGGGCGATCAACAAAAGAGAGCGAGCGGCCCCTTTGAGGGAGTTTACAGATGAAAAGACTCAGCCATGTTTATGCAGCACTGCACGTGGAGATGTGGTCTCGCAAATCGCGCAGATTACATAGGCCTACATGTATATAAACCTGCGGCGGAAACCCCTCTTGTCTGTCAGTGAGTGTGATTATTTTATAAAAGTAACGAAGTAACGCGTGTCGGGGCAATGTTAGTAACTGTAGTGTGATTACTAAATTATAAAAGTAACGCGTTACACTACTCCGTTACCAACAAAAGTAATATTATTACAGTAACGCGTTACTTTGTACACCCAACTCTGGTTGTGACGTCATCTATGCGTTCACTTTGTAAACACACGAACAGCTCATTCGACGAAAACATGGCGGAGTATTTGAGTTCGGACTCGTCAGCCGAAGAAGAAGTTTAGAAAAATAAAGTCCAGACGGACTCACCTCTGGGTAATTTGGGAACCATCAGTTCCATTTGACCTTTTTCACTGTAAAAATCATTGTATTTGAATTATCACTATAGGTATTCATTCCATCCAAATACAACTGTAAAAAAAATTAAAAAAACATACTCTGTTATCCTCTTAGGCCCCACGGACCCGGTTCCGGGGCCGACATCGCGTCATTTGCAGGAAACAACGTCTAAGGAACCTTAATATTTAATAAACTATGAATATTTTATATCCATATAACGGGAAAAAAACGAATTTAACTGATCTTTTTCATTTTTTTCTTCCAAAAAAACACACAATGCTAACAGTGAGCCTCTGAATTAGCCCCGAGCAAAAAATGCTAACCTATTACCGCACCGAAAATCACTCCTAGCTCCCTTATTACTTATCCTAGCTGCACATCCAACACATCGTTTATGATCGTAAAGACACAGAATCTAACGGTGCTCACCTCAACACTGAAAGATACAAACTCACGACATTATCAAAAAAAACGTACATCAAAACGCTAGATGGCGCTAGATACTAACATGCGCTAGGCTAACATGGCTTACCTTCGTCTTTGCCTGGTCTAAACTGGTCTTCAATGGCATTACAACGATAAAAACGATGATGTAGTTAATCCATAGGTTAATATCCAATGTGACTGTGTCCTGTTATGGAAATCTAAAAACCCCAATACTATAGAGTACAAGTCAAAGTGATCAAATCAAATAAATGGTGAATCAGATAGTTGTCTTTCTGGTGATGTTTATTCGATGACTCAAACAAACATCAGATACAATAAAATATATATATATATATATATATAGACACAGGTCTCACAGAGTATAAAATATGTCTGCGCGAGTGTGGACAGTTCAATATGATAGCAAAGCTTATAAAGGGAGGAAAAGGGTGGGAAGGTAAGAAATCTTCACACGGTCACATTGTTATTAGACACCTGGCCTTGAGCTGTAGAAGTTCTCGTGTGACTTTGTGTGAGTCTCAACCCAGTAGCCAAAACAGCTCTGTGGCCTTGAAGTAGTGTAGATAGAGGCAAACAGCACATCTAACCAAATGAGAAGCATTTGGTTTAAACATATCAGGATATAATAAAATGTCCACTACATTCTCCCCTTTTGATCATACTTGATCAATAAAAAACAAATGACAGGATAGACTGATATAACACATCAATGAATACACTCCATCACTGGTTTAAGTAAACACATCACAAATATATCATAGAAAACTGGCTGTTTTTGTGGAGGACAGACTCCAATATAATGTAAGCATAAGAGGAGAGTACACTCAATTCACATGATTATATTGATTATATTGTAGTGTCGGAATCAGACTCTTCTGATTCTATTTGGTCTATCTCACTGTGGCGCAAAGGATTGTCTTGTAATGGAATAGCAGTATACTGAACGAAAGCTAAGGATACCAGGCTGGAAAAGCCTTTCTTCAGTATTGGGATAATCAAACGGGTACAACTGATTAATAGGCCGAAAATGATTATCAGGGGTGTAACTATCCTAGCCAGCCATGCTTGCCACCCCCCCGATGTAAGCCAGAACCACCAGTCCCAGCCGCCTGCGTTGGATATGTCATCCACTTTCATGTCGGCCAACAAGTTGTTAAGATGCAGCACGGTGTCAGTGATGTTCTTGGTGGCGTCAGGAATGTAAGTGCAACAGGAGTCACCGATCACATGACACAGGCCACCCTTTGATGCGAACAAAAGGTCAAGAGCAAATTGGTGCTGCATGAGCATATTCCTAGAGGCTATTATGAATGGGGCATGAGCTGGAAGCCTTGCGTCGTCTCGTAAGTGAGGTTCTCTAGCCGAACGTGTAAGGTATCTATGTTATGGGCTTTTTACCTTGTGGTGTTCGTGGTGTTGGAACTCTGGGTAATGATGTGTCGTGTACATTAAGGACATGAGGACCGTGACTGCTGGATTCAAATCCACTAGAGTGCATGTACCTATCCAGAGGGGAGCCAGCATCTGATAGAGCTTGTCGCCGCACAACCAAACGTAATCTTGTGGCGCGCTAAACCCAGCATCACTGGGCCAGGCCAGTTGGAGGGAAGTATGGTTAACATCAGGGAATGCTACGTTAGAAAGGATTCTTCCAGGGACACTGAATATGCAATACGAGCTATTGTAAACACCGTAACTGCACGTATTCTGTAGGATACGAGTACAACCAGTAGTAGTACCTAGGGAAAAATAAGGTGGTGTAAGAGACGTTTTGTGGTATACTCTCTGGATACAAATACTGTGTTTCATCCCTCTCAAATGGCTGGGGTGCACATGGCTGACCGGTTGGTACTTTGCGTATGTGGTATCAACCGTATATGCACGTAAAAGGGAGTTAGACTTATTACTGCATGGTGGAGGAAGCTGCCTGGCATAACGCCACTCGGTTACGCGGTCTTCCCCCTTGATGGGCCTTGTCAGAGCCATAAACGCACAGAGGTGTTCAACCTGGGTCAGAGAGCGCGGACGAACTGGCACTGACATTGATGAGTCCTGGGGAAAAAGGGTGCATGCATAACATGAACCATTTTGTCCTGCGGCCTGCAAGAATGATCTCAGAGTGTGCCACCAAACGTTACCGGTGATCCCATTACTGGTCTGAACCACATCAATGTTGTTATGGTCGTTATTGCCTATGTATAGGTTACGTTTTAGAAGTGTAGATGTACCTATGGATGTCAATGTTTGTGTCAACGGCTGTTTATCCTTTTTGGGGTTCTGAGGTTTAGGCGCGATGTCCATGTAAAATGTGCCACACGGGTCGGTGCCGGATACATACATACATACAACATAATAACCCCCGTCTGATCTCTGGGCAGCCTGTAGTTGCAACAGGACAACGGGGCTCGATGAATTGACTTTGGAGATAGACAATCTCCCTTTGATGTTTGTTTTGTCGTCCCATTGGGTATAACCACAATCGGTGTATGCGGTGGTCCATAAAACAAAAGCCCAGCCCCCCGAGCAGTGATTGGCGGTTTGACCAAAACTGCCTTCGACATAGCATATGTAGGCGTCCGCCCACCCCAGTTTCTTAGGGTCGGAGCAATGCATGTAGTCGCACGTGTCTAACTGCACTGTGCTATCTTCCCCATCCCTGAGAGTAATGTTACCAATCCCTGTCTTGATCAGCCCCTCTTCCCATGTGGTTCGCCCTGCTTTCCCCATGTACCTCTTAGATACCTCGATTTTGGCTGACCTGCTGTGTGCTGACCATGGATACATAAAATATAGAACTAGTCCTAACACAACTATCATGGCAAATATGCAGAGGAACCATTTTGTGATTGTCCAGGCTCTCCGGTAGTATTGCTCACGGTTGCGTCGTCGTTTTCCCAGGCGAGCCGTCATCACGAGGTGGGAATGCTCCATGGGGTGTGTGTGTATTCCTTCGGTCGATTTTGTGACACGGACAGTCAGACTCCGCACACCGGTAACACAAACGAGGAACCAGAGAGCATATGGAACCGCTCAGCTGGCACTCGCTTGTGACACCTTGTGTGTAGTGTGTTTTGGTGTATGTAGTGCAAGTGTGGTGCAAGTTGGTGATTAGGACACATCACTTGTTGTCTTCTACTTCTGTTGGTGATTAGGACACATCACTTGTTGTCTTCTACTTCTGTTGGTGATTAGGACACATCACTTGTTGTCTTCTGCTTCTACCGTTTCTCCTTTCCTGTGACTACGACCTTGCAGTGGCTGGTGTGGAACCACGTAGCTCTCTCTCGGCGACCTTGACCGCTGTCTGGTTGACCAGACGCAGGTAGGGGCCAACGATTGGATTTCCAGCTCTTTCTCCGGAAATCCTTGACCAGCACGAAGTCGCCGGGTTGGAGATGGTGAAGTGGACCAGTGGCAGTCGCTAAAGTGGATGACAGGTTAACATACAACATAGCAACATAGCATCCTCACACAAAGTTGTGGAGGGAAGAGGACATCCTGGAGCCTGGAGTCCAATCTGTGGAGGAGCCCCAAAAAGGATTTCAAATGGCTGAGTTGGCTCCGTGTTCGTTCCCACATCCGCATGTACATCAGCACAATGGGCAGAGCTTGTGTCCATGACAGACCTGTGTCTGCACAGCATTTTGCTAGTTTGTTTTTGATTGTGCCGTTCCCTCTTTAGCAAAATGTGAACCGTTGTTCTAATTTAAGATGTTCTCTGATGGGCTAAACTCAATGAAATCCAGCATTAGGTGCTCAAATGAATTTTGCATAATGCAAATTAGGCATGCTTCACCCCCCTTGTGAACCACTCCTGATTTATAGCCTCTAACATCCCCCCTTTTGACACATTGTCCAACCCATGTGTCAAAAACAGCCCCAACAGCCTTCCACCGAGCCTTCTCAACTGGTGTAGCTAGCTGCTGAAGTGACGACATGTTATCAGTGAAGGAGGAGACAGGCATTCTAACAAATGAGTGTAAGGTGCGTGAGGTACGAGAGGAATCAGACTCTTCCTTTGCGGCTGAGTCAGCAGATAAATTAGCATTTCTGCAAGCAATTTCTTGCTTGCAGAAATTGTCTACACTTCCAAATAGCCACAAAATCGTGCACTACCCCAAAAGCATAGCGTGAGTCAGTGTAAATAGTCACGGTTTTGTCTTCTGCAAACGTGCAGGCTTCAGTTAGTGCGATGAGCTCTGCTGCTTGTGCTGAGACATGGGATTGGTCCGGAACGGAGTACAGCGGAATCTGAAACAACAGAAAAACCCACCCGATTAGTGCCCCCTTGGTTGCGACAGGCAGACCCATCAACATACAAAATTAGGTCAGCGTTGGTCAGAGGAACGTTTTTTAAGTCCGGTCTAGGTGTGCACACAATGGAAAGTTCGGCAACACAGTCGTGTTCGTCACCGTCCTCAGGTAAAGGTCAATAAGAGGGTTCTTACACCTTTTCCAAAATCAAATTCAAGCACTTTTCAAGTATCTTACAGCTGTTGTAAATTACATATTTATATGCACATACTCAAATGAGTATGTCCCTACCTCACATTAACTCAGATGTTCTTTATGCTATAAACAACCAAATGTGTGTTTCGTGATAGCATTCTACACGAGGAGGAAAAATTAAAGAAAATAAAACTAAGTTTAATATTAATATCAAAATGAGTGATCTGTACATCTAAAAACCCAATTCAAGCGACCTTTCACCTCCACTTAATTAAATGCACTGGTTGCAAGATAAAAATGTGAGTTAATTGATTTAGATAAAGTCCCCAAAATCCCCCCATAATTTGCAAAAATTAATTTATAAATTGTGTTGACGCAATAATGTTGGTAATTACATCGACTTAATATTGTCTCATTTGAACTCTGATTTCTGCGTTAATTGACTTCAACCTAAATTCAAGTTCAAGTAAGTAATGCAATTGGCTTGATAACTTAATTGTTCTACCCCTTGAGTTAAGGATTTCAAGTCCACTCCCACTCAAGATGCCTGGACAAGTTCCCACAGTTAAGACAAATAGAAATATACAAAGGACATTTTAAGGTGAGTGTCATCTTTTGTCATTCAAATACAACTTGAAATTCAAACTCTCCTGAATGAAACATCATGTGTTGAAATAAACAACTGCAGTTCAAAAATAAAAAGTGAATTGCCTAATATTTTTGTTGTGGAATCAATTAATTTCTTTCTTTAAAGGCAAAAACATGAATAAGCTAAAAGGAAAACCCTATTGAATACAATATTATTTGGAGCAACTTAATTTACAAAATGGCTGTCAACTTAAAAACATCTGTCCATGTTCAACATGTGGTAATTAAGTATACACAACTTAAGATTACATTTAAATCATACGGTAAAAGAAGTTGGAACTTTTGGAGTAATCAACTTAAAACTTGTTTTTATGCTACCAATTATTAAGTAAGTGGTAAAAAACACCTGATTGTAGAGGAAACGCCTTCTCCCCTAACTCAAATAAC
This sequence comes from Gymnodraco acuticeps, assembly GCF_902827175.1. Taxonomy (NCBI): domain Eukaryota; kingdom Metazoa; phylum Chordata; class Actinopteri; order Perciformes; family Bathydraconidae; genus Gymnodraco; species Gymnodraco acuticeps. Next base: position 521,314 of record NW_022991705.1, read on the forward strand.
TTTGTTGCTTTAACAAAATGTAATTAGAAGTTGTCTTAACTCAATAATCATCGATGCAACCTATTGCCTTGATTCTCTTTGTTAAGCCAAGCATTTGTTTTTAGAGTGTACGTAGACTACATATAACCTGGCTGAGCCGATATAAAAACAATCAGCCAAATAACTTTTCAATACATTATTGATTACTATTCTTTAAGGTACTTTTAGGTTGGCAGTGAACATAAGTCAGAGGTACATGGTGTACTTTTCCTTCACTACAAGTATTTAATACCTTTAGTTACTTCATAGATGTGGATGAATGATGTGAAATCTAATCAAGTGATATAATCAGATTTTAGTTCCACCTGGAGTAAATCCACAAGCTACCCTGCAGAATACAAAGTCATTCAAACTAGCTGCACCTTTACCAGCTTTGAGAACACTTTCATGATCAATCATTATAAAACATATCATATATATTATTCTGAAATGGACCAATCTGCACAATGAATACTTTTACCGTATTGTATTTTGATAATACTTTTCTACTTCTTCTTGAGGAACATTTTTGAATGCAGGACCTTTACTGTACCACTCTGGTACTTCTACTTTTACTCAAGTAAAAGATCTGAGTACTTATTCCACCTCTGGTAGTGCATTAGTCTGAATTCTAGCTACAAAATCACGCAGAGCTGCGTAAATATAGCCTCACAAGTAACAAGTGGAAAATGTACAGCTGTAAATCCTGGACAAATCTCCACTCGTCAGGAGGTTTTGTCTCTGATCTTTTTGACAGGAAACACTGGAGTGCGTACCGGAATCGTTACACGGAATAATGACCCCTTGTTTAAACAGAGAGGTAAACACTGGCCGAATGCCATCAACAACTTCACGTTTCAATGGGTACAGGGGTTGATTTGAACGGAACGTGGACATTAATCCTACGTCATATCTGTGAGCTGCACAGAGTGAGCATGGCCCATCTGAAAACGCGGCAGGAAGCTCAGAGATATGAGAATAAGGTGGAAAAATGGCATCACCAACGTCATCCTCCTTAACCAACAGCAATGTGCACAGAACGGCTACGTTCGTGCACATTTTCATTTGATACATGTCACGTGACACATGTACATGACATATTCTGTGTGTGTAGGTGTCCAATCAGTGACTGACTCCAAATCTTTAACGATTAGACCCAAATCCCTCTATCTCTCAGTGGGGCCCCTGACTAGTGAAATGTGTGGACTGCCCCTGGGATTTGACACAGTTTGTGTTGTGTGGGTGTGCAACAGGAACCAGCTGCGCAGCAAACTTCAGGCTTAGTTTTAAGCATGAGCTCCTCATTCACACATTCTAACAGAAAAACTTATCATAGCATTTACACGGATTAACAACATTAACAACGTTAGCACGTATAATGCAAATGAGAAGCCTCCATGAACACAGCAGGTGGAAAAACACGTTGATCAGTCAAACGCAACAACGCCTGAGAATCAGGATATGTCAGCAGCCATTTAATACACATTCACACAGTTTTTTATCATCAAAAGTTTTTGAACCATCGTAGGAGATGGTTGCCAGACTTTAAAACCCTCATTTGTTGAAAAAATGAGGTCTAAGCCGAACAGGAGAATCAGATCTCTGCCCAGTAAATTTATTAGGCAGACGAAGGATAAAAGAAACAGTTTTTGACTGATGTGGGAAATGGATTGACTATCATCACCGTTATCTCTACTGTGAAGTGATACAAAAACTTCTCCTTTACAGTTACCCCAGCCGCTCCTATTGAGTGCATAATCTACCACTAAATTTGCCATCAGGCAAATCTGCCCTTTTTACTATAGAATGTGTAGCCCCAGAATCAACCAAAAAATAAAAATAAATAACATCAACACCCATGACAGTCAAATCAGGTGTTTGGGCTGGGACATTTCTCAAATGCTGTTTCACTGTCATATTTCAAATATGTACCCTCTTTACCCATAGACATGTCTTTTACATTTTTCCAATTACTCACTAGCATGATGTGTCACTTCCCTGGTGCTGCTGGCTGAATTCCCGTCTCGCTCGATCGGATTCCCTCCTCCCCATCTGGTGTAGGTCAGTCTGATTGTGAATGGCCCCGTCCTTGCTGTCCCCTTCTGCCTCCACTCGCCAGTGTTCTGTGAGCAGTCCCATAATCCAATGTTCAACACTGCCACACTTGAAACATCTTTCGTCAAATGAAGGTCTTGCTTCTCGTCTTCTGCCTCGGAAAACCTCTTCTACCTCTCCCTCGGTATTGTGACCGGCCAGCATTCTGCGTAGCTTGTGCTGTGTGTCTGTGAGTCCGTTGAGAAAGGCATTACTGAGGTGTGTTGCCCAAACACCTGCTTGGGCTTGGGTTTGTTTATCCCGCTGTTGTCCCCATCTACTTGGGGCTGATGGGGTGGACGAGCTTACGGGGAGTCTGTTGACTGCATGGCTGGGACTTGTAGTGGCGGTGGAGGTGGTTGAGGTGGGCCAGTCGGATTGCCAGGGTTGTACCCCGGGGGAGGGAAAGGATACCCAGTCGAGGAGAGGTCATTCAGGCCTGCAATGGAAGAACACAGAGATGTCTGGGGTTTACATGGTTTTGGAAATAATTTATTTTCCTTCTTTTCTTCACATTCATTCCAACCTTAATATTTTCTTTAATGCCCAAGGCCAACTGCCTTCTTTCACAGCATTCTGCTTAATCCTCCCAGTATTTATTATAAACACTTTCTGTGAGTGTCCAGTTTTCTATATAAGTCTTTTACTTTAACTTTATTTGTATTTCTACTTCTTCTTGAACACTACATGTATTCTTTAGTTTCTTGATTTTTAATTTACTCAAAAACCTCCCTTTGGAAATCCAAACATTTCCGTCCATATATTTATTCTTTAGACAGACTGTTTTCACCATATTTTACTCTCATGACGTCTACAATCGGGCCCTCAGGAGGGTGTACAAGCCCCCTACTTTGCCTTGCTCCCATGACAAAATCACCTCATTTGTTTCTCAGTACAAATAAAACAAAAAACTAATCGTAAACCCACGATCTACGACGGGATAAACCCTATGTGATATTTGTTTCTCAGTACAAATCACGCAAAAACTAATCGTAAACCCACGATCTACGACGGGATAAACCCTATGTGATATTTGTTTCTCAGTACAAATCACGCAAAAAATAATCGTAAACCCACGATCTACGACGGGATAAACCCTATGTGATATTTGTTTCTCAGTACAAATCACGCAAAAACTAATCGTAAACCCACGATCTACGACGGGATAAACCCTATCTTCGAGCAGTCCCTCTCATAAATGTCATGGAGTTTTAATTACGTTTAACTTTAAACAATTTAGACACTGTACATCTCACCCAGTATTGAAAAGCCTTTTTAAGTCCGTTTGATCTCGTGAAGTCAATCAGTTCCACCCCCGGCGCTGGTCCTCTCGTCCCATACGGTTTCTGTCGGGGTAGAGGAAGATCCGAGGATCCTGGAGCCGGCCACCACCAGCGTCCGGAGGTGTTCCCAATCGAACTTGCAGAGACCCTGCTCGCAGCGCCAATTGTTATGGAAATCTAAAAACCCCAATACTGTAGAGTACAAGTCAAAGTGATCAAATCAAATAAATGGTGAATCAGACAGTTGTCTTTCTGGTGATGTTTATTCGATGACTCAAACAAACATCAGATACAATAAAATATATATATATATAGACACAGGTCTCACAGAGTATAAAATATGTCTGCGCGAGTGTGCACAGTTCAATATGATAGCAAAGCTTATAAAGGGAGGAAAAGGGTGGGAAGGTAAGAAATCTTCACACGGTCACATTGTTATTAGACACCTGGCCTTGAGCTGTAGAAGTTCTCGTGTGACTTTGTGTGAGTCAACTCAGTAGCCAAAACAGCTCTGTGGCCTTGAAGTAGTGTAGATAGAGGCAAACAGCACATCTAACCAAATGAGAAGCATTTGGTTTAAACATATCAGGATATAATAAAATGTCCACTACAGTCCCCTTTGAAATGTTCTGATAATCTATAAGCAATAAAACTGCAATTCCGTTATCTGCTGTCCGCTCTGTGCTCCGTGCGCTCTGGGTCCTGCAATTCCTGCTTCCTTACGTAGTAAACAATAAGTAAAGTCTGCTGCGTAAGGTGCTTACGCTGGTTGGCATTGGCAGTGCACTGCATCCCCATTAAGTAATGGTTGATTAATAAATCCCATTTTATGTTTCATCATACTCTCAGAGTAGTCGTCCGGAAACTTGAAATGTGCGCTGCATACATGCGCCTGTGGATCTTTCGGTTCGTGCCGAGCACATTTCGCTAGCCACTGCCTCCGAACGTACTTCCTACGCTTACCCGTTGGCAATAGATGGAACCGAGCATTCCGTGGATTGTTCCTATCCGAATTGTGGCAATGTTTCGCGATACAATGAGGCATATTTCAATAGAATTGTGAGAGTAACTAGAGTAAACAACATGAACAAAGCACATACGTCAATTTGTCCTCGACACCAAACGCATAGTTCACGTCACTTCCGGTAAAATAAGTCATGTGACTCGTCAAAATGGCGCCGCCATTGTTGTTATTACTTCATGATGTTGCGACGAATCGAGAAAAATCCATCCAACAGGGCGGCTCTTGCAAGCGAAGGGATTCCACACATGGTTTAAGTTGTAAGTACCAAAATAAGTCGTTAAAACTGTTTTTCTTGTTATAATATTGTAAGGATATACCACCCAAAGATCATATGTGATCGTTAGACCCCATTGTTAAATTCAGAGTTACGTGCACAGCGCCGCAGTTACCGCCTGCTTCGCGCTATTTTTTGAATGTCGGACTGCCGGTTAAGTACTGTAAGGACGTTAACGTCAGAGCAGCAGCATGTTAACTTTAGCTAGAAACTCCTATTAGTCAACGGCAGCCCTACTGTTTATAAGTGTGTTACTGGTGCTTAATGTTATCCGCTATTATCTTCTAAATGTGATGTTATTCCTGAATTAAGCTAGTAGCTAACTAGAGCTGTTTTCCACAATTACGTTGAGGCTTACACACAGGCATGTTTGCTAGTCACAGTAAGCTAATGAAAACTGCAAACTTGTATTAAAACTCTGCACATTTATTTTTGTCGTAGGGTGAAGCTGGTGCAAAGCAGTGAGACTCAAGATTCAAGGTAACTTGAACAGAACTGGCCTTTCTACAGATCCGATCATCACGCTTTGTTGAAGTTGCATGGTTGAAATGGTTCAATGGCGTGGAAGTGCAAATTGTGTGCTGTCTCGTCAGACACCCAGGCTCAGTTATTTAGGCACTATCGTTTGAAGCATAGCCAGTACTCAATAGTTAGCCCTTTGCCATGTGTCTATGACTCTTGCATTTTTTACATTTCAATCATTTATCATTGCAGGAAGTTGAGAAAAGTGAGAAGAACCTGATCTTGATAGAAAAGCAGAAAAGAGAAATGGCCGGCCCTCCGGATGGAATCACAGGTAAAACACAGACGCTCTCAGACGTTTTAATCTTTCTCTTTTCTGCCCCTTGTCACATCTTTCTCATAGTCTGCACACCATTTCCCAATTTTGCTGAGTAGCATGAAGCTGCAGCGTCGGAGACAGCAGTTACAGGACCGTAGTTACAGGACCGCACCACGTGACGGCGGCACGTGACGGAGCACGTTCACATGAATGTGAACGTCAACGCAGAGAATGTGAGTAATGTGAAGTGCTTTTAAAGTTTTATTTGTTTAACATTAATAACAATTCCGGTGTCTTGAAATGAAGTGTGATTAGCTAACATTAACTATGATAGTGTTAAGGCAATACAAACAAACATCTGTTTGCTTATGATAGCTTCTAACCGTATTAAAGTCTCTAAAAACAACTATTCGTTAGCTATAGTTTTCGGCAAAAGCATTAGCTTCGTTAGCATATTTGATCATTTGTTTAATGAAACTAGCGTGATTTTGGCAAGCCCAACTAGGTGTCATAGTTGAGTAATTTAATCACTAATTACAGTAAGAGTGTGAGTAATGTGAATCATGTTGTTTTTTTTTTAAAGTTAACAACTATTCTGTTGTATTGAACAGCCATACAAGCAACAAGTGCTAAATGTAATCTGTTAGCCTATGATGACTCGCTGCAAAACAACTGTTTTGTTTATTTGTTTAATGAAACCGTATGTTATGGTTATGTTATTTGACACTCACAAAAAAACCATAATTAACATTAGAATTTCAATACAAATAGTTACATAGTCAAGTTACATTACTTATTACATTTTTAACAGGGTAATTACTTATCTGTAACCTACTACATTTAAAAAAAGTAAACTTCCCAACCCTGATGATTAATTATAGTCAGCTAATTAATTAAACTTCAACCGATGACAAAAGCATGTCAATATGTCCACTACATTAAATCAGCAGTAGCCTAAGTTCTGTCTTCAGTGTAAATGCTTCTTTAATAGTCATTGTAAATAATCTTCACTGTGCTGACTGCCTGTTTACCGTTTATCAGACAGTCTCATCATTTCGACATGTTTTAGTCAGTTATGTCGGCCTATTATGTAGGTTAGAATCTGTCGTGTCAGAATCTAACAATTAGGCCTAATTTATGTCTGTGAAATTGTTTCAAAATGTTCAGTTTGATCAATTAGGCTCTCTCTTTTTCAAGATGCATATTACAATCCGAGAGGGGAGATCCTTGCCCGACTTACAGCGATGTACTACATGCGGCAAAGACTTTCACTGCCCGTTATGTGCCTCAAATGTATTCCACCCAGCCAAATTGAGCAAGGTCCAAGCCCATTTAGAGAGCCACTTCAACCGTGCAGTTCTCCATGAAGGTAAAGTTAGCTTACATTCTCTTGTGAAATGCAAATGGAGTTGCAATGTGTCTGCATTAAAAGCAGCCTGAATGTTATGATCAGTTCCATTTGAGCAATAAATCAAAACAAGTCCTATGATTTGTTTGTGGTGACCAGTTACTTGATCCAGATGTTTGGTATTCATAATTTACACTTTTAAATAATATGATCACAAAATAATAATACTACAATTCTATGTTCTTATGTTTAAGGGTATACCATTCACAGATGTGGATTAAATTGCCGACCGGTATACCATTTCCACTGCAGCTACTGCCAATCCATGCTGGCGCGCAAAGCAGACTTTGTAAAGCACCTGGCTTTGTGCAAGGCGAAACACTCTGCCATAACCCCCGTCATCCCAGATCCAGCAATCCCCATCATCCCAGATACATCGACGCCCGTCATCCCAGATCCAGCATCCCCAGGAGGTTCGACCAGCCGGTTGACCTCGTGTGGATCCTCTCACAATTTCGCCCACCTGTTTTTGACCGTGGACAGTACGACCCTTTTGAGATTTTTCTGGTGCCTGAGAGGAGGTTCGACCATGTCTGGTCGGCCTCGTGTGGACCCTCTCGCTTTTTCACCATCTCGACGGCGGCTTCGGACGTCGCCCACGCTTTCATCGGCGCGCTTCTGGACCCCGCCTCGACTCTACGGTTTCGGGCGTTGCCCATGCCTTCATCGGCCCGTGAGTGGCACGCTTCTGGACCCTGCCTGGCCTCTCCTCTAACCGCGGCTCACGGTTCACCTCAACGGGGGGCTTCGGACGTCGCCCGCGCTGTCATCGGCGCCTGGGTGGCGCACTTCTGGACCCCGTCTGGCCTCTCCCCTGTCCACGGCTCCTTCCTCCCGGGGATACAGCTCCTTCCTCCCGAGGACTTCGTGCCCTTGCCTGCGGCCGGGCAGCGCTCCTTCCTGCGGCCGGGCAGCGCTCCTTCCTGCGGCCGGGCAGCGCTCCTTCCTGCGGCCGGGCAGCGCTCCTTCCTGCGGCCGGGCAGCGCTCCTTCCTGCGGCCGGGCAGCGCTCCTTCCTGCGGCCGGGCAGCGCTCCTTCCTGCGGCGGGCAGCGCTCCTTCCTGCGGCCGGGCAGCGCTCCTTCCTGCGGCCGGGCAGCGCTCCTTCCTGCGGCCGGGCAGCGCTCCTTCCTGCGGCCGGGCAGCGCTCCTTCCTGCGGCCGGGCAGCGCTCCTTCCTGCTGGGGACCACCGGCATATTCACGCCTATCCCCACGTCGCAGCACAGCGCCATGGGGGATGCCCTCGTTGGGGCCCCTAACCTCTCCTGCGGCCCCCTTCTGACGGTCCGTTCCGTGGCCCGGCCCTCGCCTGCGGCCCCACCCTCCTCGGCCCCTGTGGTGCTTCCTCCCGGACGCGAGGAGTGTGTCCATGGTTGAATTCTGGGGGGGCTTGTGTAGTGATCACTTATTAACACACTGACACATAATTCACACATGGAACTACAGGTTGGGGGTATTGTTTCCGCACGGACATACTGTATATCGAGGGGTGAGAACCAGAGGGGCGTAAGTGACATTTTGGTCAAAAATGAGATATATATATCAAATGAAAGCTCTCAACGAGCTCTTTCTACTGCCAAAAGGGTGCATGTGAATTCAAAACCAATCCAGAGTTATTCATCAAAAAACAAAAGACCTAACACAGAACACACTGAACTATTTGGGGCCAAAAGGACGTATGTGCACTTACGCCCTTTTGGCCCTGAGAAATGTATTATGGGTAAAGCCTTTGGATAGCACTTGAGTCAAAATGGCTGACACCATATGTAAGCAAGCTAGGTCAACCATGAGAAGAAAGCTTTTCACTGCTGAAGAAGTGTTACTAAGCTTATTTCAAGATGCAGAAGAGCTTGATGAAGAGAATGAAATAATCCAGGATTCAAAGTCAATGCTGAGTGACAAAGGAAACTTAGTTTCTACAGATCCATCTTCAACAGAGAATTCAACTCATCAGAGATCAGCACATGCATGTTTCAGTATCTGTCAACTCTTTCAGGTACTGAGCATGTGGTGCTGTACTCTGACACATGTGGTGGGCAGAACAGGAATGCTGGTTTTAGTGCCATGTGTCTCCATGCAGTTAAAACCTTGCCCATCTCCATTATTGATCATACATTCATGGAGTGTGCACAGCAAGATGGAATGTGACAGTGTTCATGCAGCCATTGAGACCGACAGAAAAAAAGGGCCTTTGTACAGTTCGGAGGGGTACTACTGTACACTCTTGTGAGGATGGCAAGGAGGAACAGGCCATAGAAGGTGATTGAGCTTGGGTACAGTGACTTTCTGGATTTCAAGTTCTTCTCACAACACTAGGTCTGCTCAATTATGGCAATAATCACGATTATTTTGGTCAATATTGATATCACGATTATCAAATACAATTGAGGATTTCTTTTCCAAAACGCTATATATCCATTTTAATAGTTTTCAGTAAAATGACATTTTTTACCTAGACTCACACATTTTGTTAATATTAAATGTATCCTGTTAAAATGGTTTGTTGGCTCAGTCTGAACATATTGAACAATGATTATTAAATCAAACAACAATATTTTTGATTAAATCAAAGTTTTTAATTTTTTTTTTTTTTTCTTAGGCAAGGCAAGGCAAGGCAAGGCAAGGCAAGGCAAGGCAAGGCAAGGCAAGGCAAGGCAAGGCAAGGCAAGGCAAGGCAAGGCAAGGCAAGGCAAGGCAAGGCAAGGCAAGGCAAGGCAAGGCAAGGCAAGGCAAGGCACTTTCTTAGTGTTAGTGAGGACTCGAGCAGCAGCCTCACCTGTCTCCCTCCTCTCCCCCCTGCTCCTCTTTGAGGCAGCAGCAAATACTAGTTTTAGCTCTCAACAAGTTTTTAAAGTTTATCTTACCTTTTTTCACCTAGTTAACGTTTTTTTTTTTTATTATTCATGCATATTTTACTAATCACTCCCCCCTCAAATGGAAATATGTGTTTACATAAATGGTGACCAAACCGTTTGAGACCCACTGAGATAACTTAGACTAAGTTAACTATCTAAACACTCAGAGTCCTTTACCTCACCTGAAGTTATCAGTCTCTCAGTCTGACAGGAGAGGACTCTTCTCCACCTTGTTGACAGCTCATTATATCCATTAGCGCCGCTAGCTAGCACCAGATGCTAACAACAATACACGTAACGTAAAATCCTCAGGCCAGCAGGCCACTTAGCAGGCCTGAAACGAAAGTTGTACTCAACAAACACTTTAATGAAGGTCGCCTTGCAAACGGGAACCTTCTCTGGGTGACTGTTGCACAGGAGATTGAATTTTACAGATACGTTCCGGTCTTTTTGTTTGTTTACGTCTTGAACTTTCGGACGCTTCCTTTTCACTTGCGTGATGTCCAGGAGATGAAGTATAGCCCGGTCCTGGTCAACCTTGTTTGGTTTTTCATAGAAATGTTTGAAGTTCATCATCAGGTCGTCTGGTGACATCTTCTCGGCCTGACAGAAACCTTTCGCAGCAGCTTTGTGTTGACATCCCACAGTCGGTATTAACGCGCCACCCGAGTGACGAACCTTCTTTTGTTGTTGTTTTTTGTGGTTTTCTTTATCCAGTCGACGTTTTCTACCCCCAGGTGTAGGTCTCACTGGCTCATCCAGGCCATCAAAGGTGTTACAACAGTTTAAAGACATATTTCGAAGACTGAATGAACATAAACAAACCTCGACTCAGGGCGCCGCCATGTTGGATTGCATAGAACGCTCACCGAATTCTGATTGGTAGAGAGGATATATCGCGTTTAGGCTCAAAATAGGTTCGGCGTTTATCGCGGTTTGGAAAGGAACTGCATCTTGCCGTACATGTTAAACAAGGATATATAGCGATTTGGCATGAAACGTTGATAGAGCAGTGAATAGGTTCAGTACACAGCAAAATGGCACGACAAACTCAATTTTTTTCAATTTGGCGTTTATAGCGTTTTGGAAAAGAACTCCTCAATTATTCATTGACTTTGAAAACATCCATTTATTGAACTTTAAAAAATAAATAATAATTTGAACAGTATCTTTTTAACAGTTGATTACCCTGAACTTTAAGTATAACTCAACTGCAAAGTATTCAGCTAAAGCCACATATTTTTTAACTTCCCCATGGCATTTGTCATACAGGGCAGGCAGTGCAGATCTGGTGAAATGATACCGAGATGACATCGCTTAACGCTTGTCCATAGTGTTAGCCGGTTGCTTAAACCCCTAGTTGCTAACCGTACTAACCGGGCACATGTCTTTAGCTATGTAGAATGTGATGGCATGTGTTATATCTTTGTGTCCTTGCGAGCTGGTTGAGTAGGCCGTTGCACTGTAAAGTGCGTCCTCAACCCTTAAAGACAGAGCGAGCCGCCCGCGGCTTCAAAGAGGTAGCGTTCTAAAATGCTTAATAACTTTTTAACCGCTAATCCTATCCATCTGATTTAAAAAGTGAGGTAAAGCGGCTATTCTAGGCTTTTCGCTGGTATCACTATGTCCTTTTCCGGGATTCAGAGGCTCCGACGTGATCGGGGCAACGTCATCACATTGTACAGCCTTGATTCGTCAAGGAGACCCACGCGGCCCCTCCGTCTGAGCCAAAGAGCAAAGGTTTTAGACTAAGTCCCACCCCCCTGTGTCCGGATAGGTTTAAAATGTAAAGGTCCAGGCAAACCTCTGCCCATGCTACCATCTTCTCAACCAATCAACATAGGTTGCTGTGTATGTTTTTGGCGGCGGGAGATAAACAAAGAGAAACAGAGAGACGAGAGAGTAATACTAAAGAAGAGTAATTTTGCCAGCGTAAGTGAAATAAATACAACACGAGATATCCACACACACACACACACACACACACACACACACACACACACACACACAAATTCAAACCAACATGTCAAAATGGCATTACACTACGGAAGAAGCCATAGAATTTATTTTGTTTGGCGGACCGCTTAGCGATGCAGCGGTGGATTCCTCAGATTCTGAAGCTGACAACTGGCAATGAAGAGGAGTATGATCACGGGATTGATCCCTTCGAAGATAAAAAAGTGAGTAACTTTGCTTATTTCTTATTGTTTGTGTTGCATTTATCGGTTGCTATTTCTGTATAACACCGAAAATAATTAGTCCTAAGAGTTTTTATAATGGATGGCCATTTGCCGTAATTGTGTCATAAAGTGAAGTCCTGAGCTCAAGATTCACTATCAATAGAGGCTACTATTTATTTCAGTAAAAAAACGTCAAGCAATACCTTTCATTTATTGCCTCATTCCGCTTGCCCTCTTTGGTTGTTTGTTATAAGGTCTAATGTTATTATATTCATTGCATTACAATTCAGTTACTGATTCCATCAACTAGTAATGTTAGCAGAGGGATAAAGTGTGAATCAAATCAAAAGTTGAGACTGTGTTTAGAAAACAGATAGGATGACACTGGAGAAATAAAAGCAATAAAGGAAATGCAAATAAATTCAGACATTTATATCTGTATATTTTCCTCCCTTTTATTTTAGTACAGAGGATGAGAGAGGGGATGCACAAGCCACTGTCCCCATCAGTAGGCCTCCTTCAAACCGAGAGGGAAAAGAATCCAGAAAAAAGGCCAAACCAATGCCAGCCCCCCTGACAGTGAAAGGGAGAGGAAGAGGAAAAGGGAAAAAAACATCTCTGACCCCAGAAGAGCCAGGAGTTTGGAACGGACCTGAGGTGCCAGATACTGCCCAACAACTACCACACTTTTGCCCGAAAAGAGCCCCTGGAGTCCAAGGTTTTGTTGGTGTGGAGTATACTCCTGCACAAATATTTAGAATTTTTTTTAACAACCAAGCTGTAAATATCATCTGCAAGAACACAAACAAAAATGCTGAAAAGGAGCAGGCTAAGGGGGAAAAGTTTGTTCGGGAAAGCCGGTAAAATTCCTCATGTATGTCGGCCTTATGATGTTCATGGCACTTCTAAAACTGCCAAAAGTAAGAGACTACTGGAGGAAGGGGTCACACCTAAGTGTTCTCTTTCCTGCTGCGGTCATGACAAGAGACAGGTTCATGGCAATCAGCAGAGCTGTACACCTGAGCGACCCAGACCATGATAAATGTGGATACATTTCCTTTGCTCTTTATATATTTTTCTAATATGTTGTTTATAGTTTGAAGATCATTTGCTCTTTGTACATTTGCACTTTCTATAACACTTTGTTTATAGTTTCAAGATAATTTGCACTTTCTATATATTCCTAATACTTTGTTTATAGTTTCAATATAATTTGCACTTTGTTAATTTGCACTTTGAATTTGTTTCACTGTTTGTGTTTGTATTTAAATGTTCAAATGATAATATATTTCTCTGAAACAAGTCATTTTTGTTGCAATGCCATCTGTTATGGTTTAATTTTTTACTCTCAACCTTTTTTTGACAGAAGAAACATGATCAGTCATTTAAATATGGAAATACATTTCGTTTTAATTATTCCATATTATCCTAGGCGTTTTTCAGTGAAAAACGCCTAGGGTAATATTGTAATAAATAGCTGTAACTTGCTCAGGGAACATAATATGCAGATTAAATTTCATTTGAAAGTCTAAAACATCTAAATGCAGCTTTGTATATAATAAAAAAGAAAATTCCTATGTTCCTGGCGGAGTAAACAGTAAAAAAACACAACATTTGTACTGGCGTTTTTGAAAAGTGCTGGTAAATTCAGCCATTATCACACAAAGTTAAGGTAAAATGTGGACTTTAAATTAACCAGACTTGAACTAGAGGTTCTCCTGAATCAAATGAGGTAAGGCACTTGATGCTGACTGCTAGAAAAGGTTAGAACAGGTTAGGAGAAACAAATAAATACAGGAGAGTCAGGCAGGCGAAAATTCCGTCTAGGTCTTTAAGGGTTAATTGATGACTGTGATGTGGTGGATGAAGTCGAGGGGGCACGCTCGTGAACTGTCAACAGGGGGGCGGGGGGGCCTCGCTGCGGGGAAACTGTGGACCTCGTTGCAAGCCAAAATCGTAATCGAGATTAAAATACGATTAATTGCACAGCCCTACAACACACGGTCCGAAACAGAACCAAAGACACAGAGGGACAAACAGTTTGTTGGCAGAAAATGAAATGGCAAAAACAAAAGAGGATCACAAAATCAGGATCAGAATCACAATCAGGATCACAAAAGAGGATCCGAAAAGGATTCAGTTCAAATATGAGCTGTCCGACCAAACTGCAAGTTGGAAAGCAAGAGACCAGAGGTGCTCATGCAATTGAACCAAAGAAGATGCACACAGGTCCACCTGGGATCACTGCTGTGAAAAAGAAAGACGTACTCGCACAAATGGGAGTATCCCTCACTCCTATGTAGGCAGAGTAGGCTAGTTTGTCGTTTCAAATCAATCTGAAACGTACATGATCTGCATGAAATATGCTGTTGTCGTATATAATTATATTGCTATATTTGACATTCCCAATGTTCTAAAGTAGTTTTTGATTTGCCAAACAGTTATTAGGCCAGGTTTAATGTAATTTATTGTTATTCAGTGAACTAATGTGATATTGATATTTTATATGATCACAATGGACTCTGTAGCCTATTTTCAATCCGTTATTTGGGGAAATGGCTAAATAATTAACTATTTGGCAAAATGGTTATTAATGTTTTTTTTTTTTTTAAATAATTACATTCAATTAACTAATATGATTTAAGGATATTTTCATATAATATTGTTATTATAACAATTGATTACTGTTACTTTTGAACTAATTAATGTAAAGCCTTTTTCCTATATTTATCAGATACGCCCTTTTTTTTAGTTCATATGATATAAAATCTTAGTTCCAAAAAGGCGCATGTGACTTTATTCCGAATAAAAAAAAAATAGAAGAATATTTTTTTCAATGAAAATCAAATATTGTTCATTAAGTATATTGTCATCCACATGTTTATGAAGTTTTCATATTAAAGATTGAATTTAATAAACAAAGTCAGGATAAAGTATGGTCATTTTTTGTTTTGGCTCTCCTGTAAAGTTGGTCAAATGTCACTTACGCCCCTCTGGTTCTCACCCCTCGATATGTCGTTAACTATATATATTGTGTGCCCTCCTGGCTTCTTTCTCTTGTCTTCCCGGGCTGCGAGCCGACAACATGTCCATTTCTGCTGCTCATTAAAGCCAGCTTCATACCTTAATTGCACCGCCTCCAACTCCCTATCTCTCGGCACTACACCTATCAAAATGTCTAAACATATCTTTTGTGTTTTATTGTTCCACTACATTTCATAATGATAAGGAGTTGTCTTTTCTCTTACTGTGCCACAGAACAACACAAAAACTTGTATTTTTAGTGTTATTATTTTTTAAAGTAAAGTAACTTGTTACTAGTTACTTTTATAATGTAGTAACTAATAAAGTAACTAGTTACTTTTTTGAGAGCAGTAACTATAACTATTACTACCGATCGATCGGTGCTCTCTAAACATGCCGATCGCATGACGTAAAATACATGACACTTTTCTCTGTGTGCGGTAAAACAAGCTCGCCAAAATGGCTTCACCGGTCTGGCAGTATTTTAAGGTGTCCGAAAAAGACGGAATGCAACGTGTGTGTGAAGCAGAAATCCTGCAGCTCCACCCGCTGTGACCGGTGAGCGGAGAAAAACACACAAGAGTTAGACCTACTTAGCTATTTGATCTACCTCTGGAACAAGCTAAACTAGTTATTATAAATATATTTATTCTTCACTGTCGGGTCACTCATTACTGGATCAGTGAGCTGCATGAGATACTGACAGGCTGTCAGGAGGGAGAGAGGAAAAGAGAGCGCTTCCGCTCATTTGTCCCGTGTTATTATCCAAAGTGAATGTAAACTTGAATAATGTACATCATTTGAATGTAATAATTAAGTTGATTGTTGTTTGTGGAAGCTCCAGTGAATGAGCCCCATTAACTGAGTTTTAAACATCACTTTAAATGGAAGATTTAAAGTGATGTTTAAATCTTCCATTTAGGCCCCACCCACTTGATCGAATCGGCGATCGGTATCGGCCGATAATGATTCCGGCGATCGGCCCCGAAATTGGCGATCGGAGCATCCCTACTAGTTACTTTTTTAAAGTAACTTGCCCAACACTGGTCGTGTGACATAATGAGTCAAAATCAGTGCTGGGTCAAATAACTACACTTGCTGCATAGGACACACCTCTTTTTATTGCATTTTAATACTTTAAATATTTTATATGAATATTTTTGATAGAAACATTTGCATATTGCTTCAATACCTTCGAGGTCATGTGACCTAATCACTCAAAAATCAGTGCTGCGTCAAATAACTACACTGGCTGCATAGGACACACCTCTTTTTATTCCATTCCATTTTTTATCCTCCCTTGCCTGTCACAGAACTCATCACCAACAGCCATTCCATTGGCTCATGGAATTTAAAAGAAAGTTGTCTTACACAACAAAAAGAAAGATAGCACAGGTTGAGACAGATTATAGTTGGGCTCTGATAAACAGTGTGCTTCTGTATTTTAACAGGGAAAATATGTCAGTGTACCTTGACAGAGCATTTGAGATAGTGTCTGGACAAACTGAACTGATTCCTAACTTCACTGTGCTGCATCTGTGCTCTGCTCATCTCACGAAGGCTGTGTCACAAGCATTTTGAAAAAAAACTGTAGACAGAGGCACACAGGAATATGCAACATTCTGTTTTGCGTACATCCTGAACTGCACAAGTATGCAGGAAGCCCTTGACATCTTTTATCATATGTGTGCGCTTTTTGATGCAGAGGAGTACACTCATTCGGTGAAACAGAGCAAAGTGTACCTCGACAAGTGCATTTTGCAAACTCGGGACGTGAAACTGGAGGAAAGTGGACATGTAATGGGAGAGGAGGAAAGCAAAATGGAAAAAAATACGCATTATTGGAAAGTCCCCTTTTACACAAGCTTTTTTTTTTTTTTTTTAATTCTTTATTTATTTGGGGTCACAATTATAATACAAGTACAGTTTTTAAAATCATATATTTTTAGAGACCCGAAAGTGACAAATGAAATAGCAAACAAAATTAGTCAAAATAAAATAAAAACGAAAAAGTACACAGGGGTTGTTTGAAATAGCAAATGTCTACACATGTACATATGCATTCATATCAACATGCATATATGCATACAATACACACACACATACATGTGTCCATACATACACATCTATATACATTCAATCGGTGTATAGGAACAGTCAAACAAGGGATGGTCGTCTTTGGGATATGTAAATTCTCCACTTTTTCCATATTTCCTCAAATGTGTTTTCCTGTAGCCTCATTGAGAATGTGATTCTTTCCATGATATAGATTTCATGGATTTTGTCATACCAGTTGTCAAGAGAGGGGATGTCTGCTTTGAGCCATTTTCTAGTTATTGCTTTTTTTGCTGCAACAGTAAGAATTCCAAATAATTGTTTTGTTTTTAAGTTTGAGGGGATTGAATGTACGAGCCCAAATAGAAATTCGTCCCAGTTTAATGGGATTTTTTTCTTGTAGTATTATTTCAATTTCTACATGGATCTTTTGCCAAAAAGTTACTATTAAAGGGCAAGTCCAAAACAAATGGTAGTGATGTGCTAACTGAGAACCACATTTCCTCCAGCAGCTGGGGGGCCCTAGCTGATGTGATGACTGGGCAGGGCTGAAAAAATACCTGCTCAGCATCTTCCAACTAAACATTCTGTAGGTGCCTGAGCTAGAGATCTTCCATTGAAAAGTACAGTAGCTTGTCCAAACTTCGTCAGGGATGGTTTTTTTTTGTTTCGTTTTCCCATTTGTGTTTTATATAGAAAGTATTTTCCTTTTTAATATCTTGAAGAGCTTGGTAAAGTTTGGAGATTACTTTCATCCCTGTGTCTGATGTGTATGCACTGGTGAAAACTATTAATAAAGGGTTTTCAAGGGCCTTCTGGCTGTCTGACAGGGAACTATTTAAGTAATGGCGTACCTGTAGAAATCTAAAAAAATCACCGTTATTCAACCCATATCGTTTTTTTAATGTTTGAAAATCAAACATAGTTCCTTTGCTGTAAAATGTGCAATATGAAGTAAGGCCATGTTTGGCCCAGCCTTTAAATGTTGTATCTAGCTTGCTTGGGGTGAAATCAAGATCATGTGAGCACCATCTTAATATCTTCATTTCCTCCAGCAAGTCACTCCTGGTGATGGCCCTCAGCCATAGTTTTAAAGAGAGGTTGATCCAGCGGTTATCTTTTTCCAGTAAGTTTTTAATATGTTTTTTATCCCCTAACCTTGCCTCGATTGGTACTTCTCCTGATACATTATTCTCAATATTACACAAGCTTTTCAAGTCAGGCGGGACCAAGCAGATTGTGACATTCTCTCTGACGATGCTGTTCATGTAAAAGACCACTACCTCTGTCCTGGTGTCATTGATGCACTGTTAAAAAACTACATGGGGATCTTCCCATTGTGGAGTGGTTTGTTGCTTGGGGGTCTGTCGCGACATAGAAAAGGTACCTCTAAAAAAGATGGAAGTCATAAAACCAGGGATACCAACTGCCATGTTGAGCTCTGGTTTGGGTTGGTCAAACACTCCATCCTTTAAAAAAAAAAGTAGCTGAGACCAGCTGAGTTCGTCTCCAAAATGTATGCCTCAATACAAGGAAGATATATAGAGCACATTAAACAATACAATCTGCCAATGCATATTCTGGACAAAAACTTTGGACATCCTAGCAGTACAGATGATGACCACGAGGAACAGTGGAACAAGCGGGAAAGTTCTGCTGGTCACACCAAGTCCAAGTATTTCAATCCACCAAAAACACTACCCAACCCTAAGAGCCCACCTGCCACAAAGGTGAAGAAAAGAAAAGTGGAGCAACAGGAAAAAGATGCACAGGGAAATGTGAGTTTCTCTAAGACTTACTATGTTCAAAGTGTGTAAATTGTTCTCCAGCATTTTAATTGTAACAATGGAATAAGTAAATATTGTCAGAAAGTAAAGCATGGACTAAATTGGTAAAGAGTGAGGTGAAGGACAAAGGACATGAAGTATTATAACCCAAGATGATTAGGTGCATGTTGTAGGGGGAGAATATGAAGATGAAAAATGTAAATGTAAATACAGCATACAAACTTATAACATAAACTAGATTTCTAAATCAGACTTGAAACTGCAATTACAATTTCTGTTCCTGAGCAGCCTGTTTAATGTCATTTAGTGAAAACTCTAAAAGGGACTGAGGTTAAATGCATAAACATGGACAGTTTAATTATATTCTGTGTATGTAGCTTTGATGCTGCATATACAAAAACAAGGCCTCCACCCAAAAATTCAAGATTGTTAACCCTCTGGTATCATTCAAATGCACTACCCTAATTAGTCATTCGGGACAAAAATGTCCAGAGTGATACCGGAGGGTTAAAAGATTCCTCAAGTGTCCGTATTAAACAGACTGCATCTATTTCCCCTCAATCCTGACTTGCAGTTGACCTGGCTGTGGAAAAAAAAAGGACACCGAGGTGGTCGTGGCAGTGCTCCCCTCACAGATGAAAGGACGCATCTTACTTATCCGCCACTGTGAGCTATGCTCACTTCGACCACCAGTGGTTGACAGGGGAGGTACGTGACTACATGTTTCAAGTGTCTGAAGTTTCACTCTGTGTCATTTTCTTTATCGAGCATTTAACGATTTATGCAAAAAAAATTCTAGATACTTTTGTCAGTCACAAGATTCTCAAAGTTGCAGGAAATGAAAGTTCAGTATAACTGGGAATATGCATTAATTGGCAAATTGTTATGATCTTTTTTGCCAGATAATTGAAGGGGTGTTTCATGTTGCTGCCGACAAATTCGGCGTTGTGAACAAAATGTATAAATCACTACACAGCAGGTGTCATTTTGTTCGGGGACAGAACTCAGCTAACATCTCACCGTTTACCGAAGTTAATGTGTGTGGTCTGTGTTTGTTTATGTGTGTGGTGTGTTGTGTTTTTGCATGGTGATGCTGTAGGGGGAAGTAGGTGTGGATTTTATTTGTGGGCTCACACTCACACATTAGGTACATGGAGTGAAGCATTGGCTGAGGTCTTAAATAGGAAATTAGCTGAGATTATTTTACTTTATCCTCTCTGAAACTATACTCATCTACTTACTATTGAATTTCCTAGGGGGGGGGGGGGGATAAATGGCCTAAAAATAAATTGGAAAATGATTACGCCCACTTCAGGGATGGTGCATTGGGTCATTTGGGAGATATTTTGTATTGGGAGTTGGTACCTATCATGAAATAAACCCCCCACCCCACCCAAAAAACTAAATCGGACATGTTTTTTCCCCCCTTTTATCATTAAAAATAAAATAAAATCTTAAGAGAACACTTTGGTTCACCTGTCAGATGTTGCAAAGTTCTAATGTAACAAAGTACATTTATATAATGCATTGTGGCTCCTGGTTGACTGCAAGCAAACCGTTGAAATCCCCAAGCAGACGATCATATTCAACACACCATCTGACAAGCAGTTAAACAGAGTTGTCGCAGGTATGTTTTTTCCTTTTTAACAAAATTATTATATTATATTATTTTATAATTATATTATTATATGATATTATATGATAATTTAGCTTGGTTTGTGTCAGGTTCCATCCAATATTAGTCATACTTTTAGCTTTCTAGCTGTTAAGAACGTAGCTTGATTTGACATGTTTTTGCTCAAATTAGCCAGCTAACTATATTATACAGTAATTACTTAGCTAACTGTTACATTAAGCTAAATTAGTAGACCGCACTGAAGTAATTAACACTCTCCTAGACCTAGTGCTTGTAACTTAATCTAATTTAGAATATTAATCTTTTTCAGATAAGTCACATCAGTCTGATGACATACATCATCAAGCATGGCAGAGCCCAGACACATGTCCAAAACTAGATCTACCGGAAACATTTATAATGCAGATACCGACTTTCTTCCCTCCAAGAACTTCCAACCACCCACAAAACTCCCCACACTGCAGTGTCATAAGCATGATACGATATCACCTGGAGATGGGCAATGGGAGAGTGACTACAACCATGGCAGCACGGGAAGTGGCAAAACAGGTCTACGCCAAGTACTACCACGACACTGTGTTTTGTGTTTCCTTGAGCACCATCCAGAGGAAGGTAGAAAGGATCTGGAAACAGTTCAGTGAGGGCAGAAAGAGGTATGGACAGACAGGGAAAGAAGACTCACTGGCTGTCCAACAATACAAAGAGTTATTTCATACAAAGTCTGAGCTCTTTGATGTATTTGTCCATGACCCTATACGGCGGCAATCACTGGAGAAAGAGTGGTGTGTAAGCATGAGTGAGATGGAGCACAAATACTATGAAGACCAGAAGACAGAGCGAAGGATGTTCTGTTCCAAAGGTGTGGACTCTGTCTGGTACCATAGCATGATGCGAACCCAAAGGTTGAGGGAGAGGAGCGAAGAGTACCAGAGGAAGAGAGACCAGCAGTTCTCATATCAAACGCTGGACCATATCACAGATATCTTGATTGAAACTGGTGAGATATCCAGCTGCAGCAGCGATGAAGAGAAAGAGGGCACACCCCCAAAGCGACTGAGACAGATGTCTGAGACTGACACACAGCTTCAAAAGGAGGGTGAAGAGAGTGAGGTGCGAGCAGAACCAAAAGGAAGGAAACAAATCTTCATAGATGTTGCTGAACTAGACATGGATGAAGATTTACTACCACAAGAGTTTCAACACATACGATTGTCCGAGAGAAAAGTCCGGGATGAGTTCTATACAACTATAGCCAATCTCTCAGGAAAGGGACTTTCTATCAGTGAGGCGAGCTCAGCTGTGATTGAAGTAGGCAACACTATGTTTGGACGAAGCTGGACAAGTGCTGGGGAATGTGATGAGATCTTTGACAAGGATGCAGTGCCAAGTACTAGAAGCATAAGGGCTGCTCTGCCTCAAATTGAGGCCCAAAGTCTGTGTCTAGTTGTGGAAAAGCTTGAGGAGGAGAAGGGTAAAATGATCACACATGCATCGGACAGCACCACAAAGAAAGGTGTAGGCCAGTTCATGGTACAAGGGCTGCATGTGGGTCAAGACAGCCCATTTCCTCTGCCTATTCTACCAATCCATCGAAAGACCACTGAGGACATAGCAATGCAAGTGGATATGGGGTTCGAAATACTGGCGTCGGTCAGAGGAGTCAGTGTGGAGGATGTGTATAAACTTGTAGATGCACATGTGACTGACAGCACAGAGCACAACAAAGGGTTTTCAAAGCTGTTGGCAGAGATGTACACCAGCAGGGCAGATCTTTTGTGGCACCCACACTACACTGGGCTTCAGCAGTGCCATGAATAAAGTGATGCGGTTGGTGGAGGCTGATATGAAGATGGAGCAAGTGCTACAGAGTTTCATGGTGGATCTGGATGTAGACAGCAAGAATGCCAGTGTGGCTGGACAGGCACTGGACATGTGCCTCAAGTTGGTGGCTCCTGAGTATGCCCACAAACCCTGGAACCGCTACAGGGAATTCCTCCTCTTTCTTGAGCAAAGGCAGGTATCCAGTGTGCTGCTTTCCTACAAAGACAGCAGGTTTGGGTGTCTCTCCAGGGCAGCAGCAGTCCTAATATACCATTTTGGCCATCTGACAGAGTTCCTGAGCCAGAACCCTCACATAAACAACCGCCTGGCCTGCCTCGTCAGAGAAGTGATGGAGCTTCCCTACCTCAAGGTGGTCCTCGTGGTGTTTGCCTGCCTGGGTGTGCACTTGGTGGAGCCCTTCTATGCCAGAACCATAGAGAAAGATGCTACCCATACTCAGCTCAGGGAGTTCTACAAGGGACTGCATACAGGCTTGGGCGAGCCAATCAGCGACAACTACACTACGTTCACAACACCTGAGTATCCTGTAGTGTCTGACAAGCTTTTCAGTAGCGTAAAGAAGACCTACACAGAGGAGGTTCTGAACTCAGTGTCAGACGTGGCTGCTGAACACTTGGATGAAGTGAAGAAGCAGACATTTGTGATATTGGGCTATATAAATAAACATTGATTGATTGATTGATCTCATGCAGCCCCACCTGCAGACTGTCCTGGCCAGGCAGAGGAGGGACTATGGGATTGATGAGGAGACCTTCCCAATGGACTACTCTGTCAGTGAACAGGCTAGTAACATTGATGACACCCCTGTGCACAACATTGGGATGGAGAGACAATGTGGCAAGGTGGACTACAGACTGAAGAAGCTAGGCACACTGAACGCAGTCAGTAGGTCAATCATTTTACAGAAGAGCCAGGAGTGTAGGGATGGACAGATTCCGTCCTTCAGAGGTTTCAAGGCAGCAGCCCAAGCAAAAAGAGAGGTTGAACTCAACTGGAGTAAACTCATGAAGGCGAAATTCGAGAGTGGGGCAGACCAGAAACAGGAGATGGCTCAAAGAAAGAAGAGGAAGAGACTAGACATGCTGGACACACTGAAATCTAGAGGTGGCCCCTTCACTGACAGTGGGGAAGTTCCTTGTGGATGAAAGTCTGAACAACAACGCAAAGCTGCAGAGGATGAAGCTTGAGGTTCAGTTTGCCAGAGAAAGTACCAAGCTTCTGCCTAGAGTCGATCCTATCTTCAGAATCCAGGTGACACTGCCCAGTGGGAAGAGGAGGATGAAAACGGCCCAGGAGTTTGGAGATGCTCTCATGGTGTAGGCAAGAGGAGTGACCGAACCACACTGGAATATGCAAAATTCCAAGAAAGTCTTGAAAGGCTAAGAAAAATATTAGGTGCTACTTAAGACTGACAAGTTCAAGTTCTTTCCATGTCAATGTGACTGAATAAAAATGATTTAACTGTTTTGTATTTGGAATACAAATCTAATCAAGTTTTCCAAATGAGTTAGTCTCTTAGACTAACTGCATACAAACAGCCAAAAAAATGCTCTTTTTGTGTTCTTTTTTTAATTTTAAAGAGGGATGGGGGATTATTTTCAAGATACAGAGTTACTTTGAGGTGTAACAGTTCTTCTATTAATAGTGTTTATTAATTCTCAAATGGGTTTGAAAGCATTCATGCAACAGTATATAGGCAAACAGTAAGAATAGCTTATGCATACCAGGCGGAATGTGCAGAAAATGCCTCTTTTTGGGTTCTTTTTTTTATTTTCAAGGGGTGGGGGGTTATTTTCAAGATACAGAGTTACTTTTGGTGTCAAAGTTCTTGTATTGATAGTGTTAATCAAGTCCTAAATGGGTGTGTTGAAATTTTGAACTTGATGATTACCCCCGCCCCCCCTAACCAACACTTGTTTTAAGCACAACAAATGAATGGCACAAGAACATAATTGTCAGACTATGAAGTAACACATTTTTTTTGTGTGAAACGCTCAATGAACGCTCTGGTCTCGCAGACTCGCACAACAACACATGTCACCAAGATGGCTGTCACTACTGTCTTGTCAAAAAAGGGATTGACTACCCTCACTATCAACCAGAGGTGGGACCAAGTCATTGTTTTGCAAGTCCGAGTCAAGTCTCAAGTCTTTGCGCTCAAGTCCGAGTCAAGTCTCAAGTCAAGTCCAAGTCCTAAACTTTGACTTGGACTGGAGTGGTGGAGTCCAGGTGCGCATAATTTTACGTAATTAATCATATATTTTCGATTATAAGGAGTAGAAATATGATTCAGATATCCGCGGAATCGCTGGAAGAGTAGCTTTCCAGTGGTATCTCCTGTGAGACTGTAACCAGAGCACAACAGCCAATATGGCCACTCAAAGCAGCTTGACTTTACACTTTGTGGGATTGGTGGATTCGTGTGTCCGTCAAGGAAATCTCGGCCGGCAGCCATCATGATCTGAAATGACCAATGGACATCGAGAAATCACTAAGGACCTACCCACCAAGTAAACAAAACATAAACCACGTGTCTCCCATCAGTTTACGTCTTTGAGGAGAGAGAGAGAGACAGAGAAAATGGCTAAAAAAAACTTTACAGTTGCCGACTTCGCTAGAGATTTTTTTCGCTAGCAGCAGTGAAGATAGAGCCTCAGAACCTGAAGTTTTCAACTCTTCTGAAGAAGAAGAACACAAAGACAACAACAATGATCCATTTGGACATGGGTAAGTGTAAATATTACAGTAATAGTGTACTGGCAATGTGTGGGGAATACCGCGAAAATGAACAATAGGTTTATTTATATATTTTTTATCGAGAGTCATGAACTTTTTATTGGGACAAAATAGACTCTCCATTAGTAAACGTTTACTCTGTGTTAACGTTATTTTGGTGTGTAAAAGTGAGTTTACATGTGTAGAGGATTAAATTAATCATTTATTTGTCCCACAACGGAGACATTTACAGTGACATGTTTTTGCCATCGATTATTTTATCATACCGTCCTGTACAGATGAGACTTTGTAATATGTGTGTCTGTGATTTTATACTGAATGTAAAGTAACTGGAAATACGTGTGTGTGTGTGTGTGTGTGTGTGTGTGTGTGTGTGTGTGTGTGTGTGTGTGAGATCGAGAGAGACTCCTTCTCCAACCTCCCAAACTTTCTTTTTATGTGTGCATTGTTATTTTTGCTTGAGCAACATTTTACTTGAACTTTATTTCAATGAAATGAGTTGTAATTATTGTCCTACATTTTAATTTGTTTTACAGAGAGGTTTCACAGCTGCCTGGGCCTAGTGGCACGGGTGGCGGCGTTTATCCAGCAGCCAGAACATCCATCTGTGCCTGCCCCCAGGTCAAGATCTACTGTGGCTCAAGGGCCTTCACCAGAGCCATCACCACCAAGGACCAGCAGACCAGCATCACTACAGCTGCCTCCACCTCCATCTGCGGCTGCCACCAGGTCAAGATACACCTCAGCACAAAGGCTCCACCACAGCCATCACCTTCAACCCAGCCAGCAAGGAGGTCTCGTATAGCACTTGTACACCCCACCTACACAGCAGCCCATGCACCATCACCCCCATCTTCACAGCAGCCAGACCCACTGTCTTGGAAGACAGACAAAGACCTTGACACTGTCTTGACATTTATAATGAATAGTTGGTTGAAAGTTCTGATGTTCAATCTTGTAAATAGTTATCTTTTCCAGTTTCTTATATGTATATAAATAGTTGGTTGAAAAAAACATATTTATAATAAATTGTTGGTTGAAAAAAAGGTTGAATGCTCAATTTGTATTTGTACACATCACATGAACCTTGGTATGTAATATGAAGTCATTATTCAGTCCTAATGTATCTCAGTCCCTGCTGTGGTGAAAGTAGAGTGATAAACACCTGTTTTACTCAAAATTCGAATTGAATTTTTTTCATTTTAGACATGAATAACACATTTATATACAGTGTAATTCAAATATTTCACTACTTTTGTGATCCTAAGACTTTGGTAACCAAATCTAAAACACCAAAACAATTCGATCACATGAGTAAATTTGTGTTTTCATAAGAGTTTTGAAGATTTTCCGAAAATCCGATGTCAAATGTTAAGCTTTTGAACTACTTATCTCATCAAACAGTGCTCTAAGGTGAGTAATTTGCATATATAGCAATACCAGAGATTGTCGAGAGCATTTTGATATTTAACACATGGGGTGCCATGTTAGAAGAAATACATTTAAAAGGTGATTTAAGAAAACATCTAAAAATCGAGAAAATACCCTTAGTCTAAGTCATTATGTGCTTTTCACCAAATGTAATGACATCGATCAACAGAATAATACTTAATAATCAAACTGCCCTTTATTAGTCACATTAATAATTTAATAATCCATTTTCTCTCTGCTGGTAAAGTAACGTGTTTTCTTCTATTTGAAGAGAGATCAGTAAGGTTAGGCTACCGTGACGGTTTGATTCAGAAGGAGTTTAATGTATAAGATCCCTGATGTTGAGGTAACCAGAATGTTTATTTCCACTGTGTACAACATGTTGTAAGGGACCCACAATCTATCTTTATGCAAGGGATAATGTGCAGCCAGGCGGTCTTTATGGAGAAAAGAACACCTGAATCTAGATCCCTCTGCAGGTGGTACTTTAAGTATATTTTGATGCTAATACTTTTCTACTTTTACTAGTAACATTTTGAATGCAGGACTTTTTATTGTACAGGGTTCCTGCAGGTTTCGCCAACTCAAATTTAAGACTTTTTAACACCTTTTTAAGACCACTTTGAATAGAATTTAAGACCTATTTCTGGGAAGAAATACGTCCCATAATCACTTACAAAGTAAATGTATTCATGTTCAACATAAGAACAATGACTGAACATAACAGCATAACAGTACAGAACTGTGTGTGTGTGTGTGTGTGTGTGTGTGTGTGTGTTGGTGGTGGTGGGCGTTGCCGTGTGTGTGTGTTAACAAGTGTTTGTGTCTGTGTATTTTCCCCATAAGGCAAGACCCGCCCAACTCTGTCTCTGATTGGCTTAGGGTTAACCTAACCCTGAAATGTTACCCCGCGTTAACCAATCATCACTCCTCTCTGGTCACTTTCACTTTTCCATGGCACTGTGAGAGGACATCACTGTATTCGCCTGTAAATTACATCTGCAGGGAGATTCGGTTCAGCTGGATCACATAATGTAACGCAGTAACGCACCCATTTAAATCACAGTAACTATAACGGTGTTACTGAATGGTGTGTGTGTGTGTTAGGGCTGTGCAATTAATCATATTTTAATCGCAATTACGATTTTGGCCTGCCACAATTACGAAAACAACATAATCGAAAAAAAACGATTATTTTGCTTTGCTAGGTTATGACAGTGCACTACAACATATTTGATCTATTTAATTAATTTTTGTATTGGTTTTTCAGTTGAATTATACGTTCAGGGTAATCAACAGTTAAAAAGATACTGTTCAAATTATTATTTGTTTTAAAGTTCAATAAATGGATATTTTCAAAGTCAATGAATAATTGTATTTAATGATCATGATATTAATTATTGACCAACATAATCTTGATTATTGCCATAATCGAGCAGCCCTAGAGTGTGTGTGTGTGTGTGTGTGTGTGTGTGTGGTGTGTGTGTGTGTGTGTGTGTGTGTGTGTGTGTGTGTGTGTGTGTGTGTGTGTGTGTGTGTGTGTCTGTCTGAGAGAGAGTGACAAGAGCTATATTCAGAGCTCTGCTGCCTTGGCTACAATCTTTCATCTTTGCTGTTGTATGATTGGTGTTTAGCTACGGTATTTAGCGTCTACAGCACCTCCGCTTTTAGTGTATTCTAGAACCCCGAAGGCAGGAGAGACTGAAAAGAGTCAAGGGAAGTTTATAAAAGTTAACAGCATTTAATTACACAAAAGATGCGGTGGTGTACAAAATGAAATGTGCGAGTGGAGGCGCTCTCCTCATCCGCCCGGTCAGTCCAGGTCAGCAGGTAGAAGGGGTCAATTCTTGGCTTGCTCTTCCTGTTGTCATCTGAGGTCTTCTCCTATTGGCCGGCGTCGTCGGGGGGCGGGTCCAATGCAATTCCTGCCTTTTTCCGTTGTTAAATTATATCATTCTGGTGTCTGTGGTTATTTAAACATTTCCTAATAAACGTTATTCAGCGGTAATAAATGATTGCTAAACCCAGTGTGCTCAGTGTACAACATCACATGTCATTTCACCTTTGATTCACGGTTTGAAAATGCAGCATTTCACCTCATGCTAATGCTAACCGGAAATGAATAATTTTCAGAATAACAGTATTAAGTTAATAGTTAGTGAACTTCCGGTTTTTCAGAATAAAACTGATTTAAATTAAATAGTGTATTAAATTCAAATTACGCCATATCAACATTGATTTTAATTTCTAACAGTTGACGTAGACCCAAACTTCGCCCGGAGGTCCCCGGGTGTTGTTGCGGTAGCTGCTGCACTAGCTAACGCACCACTAGCTAACGCTACATTAGCAAAACAAACGCTAATTTCTTTTGCAAAAGGTGCAGCGGGCTTCAAACACGTTCCCCTCCACTGGTTTCAACCAAGCACTAAATTAGATGTTTTCCAACCAAATACGGTTGAACTGACACTTCCCCATATTAATTTGTAAGTAGATTCGAAGATAGGCTACATGAGCTGAAGCTTGGTTGCTAGGTTACTAGCTGGGTGTTCTCCAATAAGGGGCCGGGGGAAACAAAGTTAGTGATTACTGGTTCCATGTTGATTTAATTCAATACAAATTGTTGGGGGGAACTGAAAGGCTATTACCGTACTGGTTACTTTGCAGCCCGGACATTTCCCCCAAAACACATTTAGACGCTGTCGCAACACAGAAGTACCTTTCAAATCCGATAATTTTTAAGACCTTCTAAATCATATTTAAGACATTTTTAAGGCCTTACATTCAGATTATCAAATGTAAGACTTTTTAAGACTTGTTAAGACCCCGCGGGAACCCTGATTGTAACTTTTTTAATTGTCTGAACTTCTCCCACCTCTGACAATAAATCCTGAGTGATTACCAAAAAAAAACCCTGCTCTGAAGGTTATTTTCATTTTATAAATCCTGCACTCAGCTTTGCTTTCTCCAATATCATTGAAAAGCAGCCAGATGCTGCTTCTTTTTTCGGTTTTCGCTAATTTCTTGACTTTTTCCGACGCGCTTGCATTTAAATCCGGCTCCCCGTCGCTCTGTGCAGCTGGCCTGTACCACTACACATGCTGTGCCCCCCACCCTTCTTTCACATAATGGTATGATCCTAGTGTGTCCTCGCATATGATTCGCCGCATGGTGGCCCAGCTAAATAAAGACCCGCCCCTGCCTGCAACGATTCTCAGCGAGTAGGAGCGGCTGAAGATTCAGCTCTCCCCGACGGGAGTCTGCTCTTCTAACGGCAGCTCGCGTGTTGGAGACCTCTGAATTAAAGTCTCAAGTCAGAAGGCTCAAGTCCAAGTTGAGTCGCAAGTGTTTTGTGATTTTGTCAAGTCGAGTCTCAAGCAGTGGCGTAGGCAGAAATCAAAGAGTGGGTGGGCCCAAAAAAAATCAGGTGGGCCCAGCCTGTTCAAGACCAAACATACTTAATATGTCCTAAAACGCATTTGAACTGAAATAAGCCACTATTAAGCCAACTATACTTGCCTGATTGCAGAAAAGTTTATTCAGACGGACACATATATATTATAAGTCATGTTACAGGCACACAACACCAGCACAGTAGCCTATAATATGACACGGCTGCCGCTGCACAAACACACAGTTGCCAACAGCTGCACAGCATCAACAATAAAGCCTGGATACGCAGAGCGGTGCGGACATACTCATTCTGGAACTGCGGCCACATAAACACACTGGCGCGCACGCACACAAACATTGCGTAAAGTTCAATTGCTGCAAAACTATCAAAAAACAATAACTGTAATTAATAATTATTTGTTTATTTATTTGTTTTTGTTTTGTTTGTTTTTCATTAACACATGTATTACTTTAAGAAAAAAACTAAAATATGTATGTTAAAAATTTAGTTTTTGGGAGATAGGGTGGGATTAAATAAATGTAAACTTCTTCCCATGGACCCTTTTCGGATGTGTAATTAGATAATCTGTTTATATATAATTTATAGGGCTGTCAGTCGATTAAAATAATTAATCGCATGATTGTCCATAGTTAATCGCGATTAATCGCACATTTTTTATCTGTTCTAAATGTATCTTAGAGGAATGTTTTTCAAGTTTTTAATACTCTTATCAACATATGAGTGGACAAATATGCTTTATGCTAATGTTTATTATCATTTGAATAATGACAAATATTCTCATGAATATTAAACACAACCTCTGAACATTACAAATATTTGCCTCAATTCAACCTGGAACCTCTCTCATACAATACAAATTGTGTGTGTGTGTGTGTGTGTGTGTGTGTGTGTGTGTGTGTGTGTGTGTGTGTGTGTGTGTGTGTGTGTGTGTGTGTGTGTGTGTGTGTGTGTGTGTGTGTGTGATGGATCGTTGGAGCTATGTGCAACTCAAGGCATATGCTCGAACGGGAGCTGCCTGGACGCTGTGATCATGTTGCGCATGTTCCGTGCTGAGTGTGCTGACTTTTCGTACAATGTCCCACTGTCTGGCTTCCTGCATAAAGTCAAGAGCTCGTTGCAGTTGTGGCGAAATGTCGCTCCTCTGTTTTCATTTAAACAGCTCCTTATATCCGTTAGCGCAGCTAGCTAGCACCAGATGCTAACAACAACAATACACGTAAGGTCTCTCTCTCGCTCGCTCGGGCCACACATACACACACACCCTCCCGGTCCTCCCAATAGCCAGTCGGTGCCTGCCGGTGAGTGTGGAAGTGTGGTCTGCTGCAGGGGCAGCAGAAGCGGGGCTGTCAGCATCAGCTTGTAGATGGTATTTTAAACTCGATGCGCTCTGAAACTACGGGGCGGCCGAAGAAAAAAAATACACATGCGTTAATCGTGTTAAAATAATTAGTGGCGTTAATTTTTTTTTGCGTTAACGCGTTATTAACGGGCCCTAATAATTTAGAATCAGTAATATGTTTGTTTATCAATTTGACACTGCTTACATTTCTATATAATTCTCATGTTTCATTTCATTTTCATATTTAATTTTTTGTTTTACACATTCGAAATAAATCTATTCAAATAAAAAATAAAAATGAAATATACTATATACATGTAGCCTACAGTCCAAATACCTTTGATGGTTACAGCAGGAGTCGACGGGGCTTTGTGTTGAACACTGAAATAATGTCCTTGTAGTCCAAGGATTCAGTCAGTTCTCTTTCAAAGGAGAGCAGGGACAACGAGTTCAGTCTGTCTGTGTTCATTGATGCCCTCACCCCCGTTTTTACTGTACTGACAGTAGAAAATACTCTTTCCACAGTACAGCTTGTTATGGGTAACGTGATGAGAGCCCGAAGGAGACGATTCATTTGAGGGAAAATGTCAGCGGGATATGAGTCGAGCACCTCCACGAGTGATGGGAAGGTTATGCCCGCTGTCACCTTTCACTTCAGCTGCTGTACAAAGACTTCGTGTTCTGCATCTTCCACACAGATGGAAAAGTGTGTGCTGGCAGGCTGAATTAATTCATTGTTACCAAAGGTGCTAGACCGAGGCAACAATGCAGCAGCGGCTTTCATAAACCCGTATGTGTCCGCCTTAAAACGAGTGTCCAGTTCCATAATCTGCCTATCAAGCACATTATTCATAATGTTTTTTAGGTCGGAGTTGTCCTTTACAGGTGAGGCTTTGCCCAGGGTAGATTCAATTTGCGAATCGCCAAACTTACCTGGCAACCTCCTCTTTCGCGACCCAGTGACATCCCAGTTAATGATGTTGTGTTTCTTCATCAAATCATCTGTCAGTGTCACAAGTTTAATTAAGTCACTTTCTGTTTTCCTCAATGTATTGTAGTTTTCCTTGAGACCCTCGATTAGATCGATGCAATCTGTGACTGATATAGTAGAACATTGCAGGCCTTTTGTTGCGTAGTCACTCATTTCAAACAGCCTGTTGAACATGACGAGAATAAACACACATTTCTTCGTCTGCATCTGCTGAAGTAGAGAGTCAGCTTCGATTTTTGAGTGGCCGGAGCTCTGAGAAAAATCAGCCAGTGTCTCCAAAATTGGTCCAAGGAGTGTCAATACTTTACTGACAGCACAAGACCATGAGCTCCATCGGACATCACAGGATCTCTCCAGTTCCAAAGTTGGTTTCCCGGGACGCAGCTCCTTTTGGATTTCAATAAATCTAGCATGTCTTCGGGTCCCCGTCATGAAACTGTGCAGGTTGTTAATGACATCAAAAAATGTTGAAATGCCGGGAGAAACCTTTGATGCTGTGCACAGGACGAGGTTTAGGCGATGGGAATGACAATGGACATATATGGCGTGGGGAAACGTTTTCTTTAAAATCATATGCACCCTTCCTTTATTGCCGGACATGACCGATGCCCCATCAAAACCAAATCCAACGCACAACTTTGGGTCAAGCTGCAAAGGCTTCAGCACTTGCAGGATTTTCGCTGATATGGCATTTGCGTGCATGTCTCCAGTCTCCAAAAAAAACACAGCCCTTTCCTTGATCATACCTTTGTGCATGTATCGGATACATACTGCCACAAGCTCTCGTTTAGACACGTCTTTGCACTCGTCTGCCAAAATTGCATAGAAGGTGCCCGTCTCATCATGCAATTCCGTCTTTATTTTTCGGATGAGTAAAGAAGCAGCTATTTGCAGTATCTCATTCTGGATATCGGGGCTTGTAAGTTTCCCGTTCCCCGGCAGGTCGTCCAGTCGCCGTTTAATTTCTGGGTCATAGTAAGAGATAATTTGAAATAACTCCAGAAAGTTGCCTCTGTTCAATGCCTCTTCGTTTTCCCGATGCCCACGTAACGGAATCCCCTGCTTTGCACAAAATAAAACGAGGTCTATTACTACCTTAATGTGCTCTCTCTATTCCTTTCCACAAACGACCTGTTGCGAGCGTCGTTGTTCAGCTGGTTAACAATATTTCCCCGTCCTTGATGGCTTTGTCTGAAGCCTTCGGTTTTGCCGAGCGCCGCAGAATGTGCCCTGCTAGCCCCGTGTTTCACACAACACTGTGAAATGTGTTTCCAGTCTTTAAAGCCCGTTTTTATAAATCGGTCCTCAGTGGTAGCTTCGGGAAAATGTCGACATGCCTTACAAAAAACAGCATCTCTTGAGGTGCTGTATTCCAGCCATGGGAAAAGTCCATACCACCTGACAGAAAAACACCGGGGCTTGCCGGCTAAGGTTGTGGGTGGGAAAGAACCGAGTTTGGGCTGTGTCGCTGGTTCATCTATTGTGGACAAATCTGATGGAGCCTTGATTTCCAAACCAGCATCCTCTTCCAGCTCCACAGAAACCGCTGCTGAAGTAGTCTGGGCTGCTGTGGATGATGTCTAAGCGACTTCAGAGTCATCCTTCTCCGTTCTACGTCTTTTTGTTAAGAATTTTAATAGAGTACTTTGTTTTTCCATGTTGTCATTGTCAAGCTAGTTTCAAACTGTCAAGGCTACTGATAACAATTAATTGGCGCCTGCGCAGTGGATGGAATCGGAACGCCGCTCGCGCCCGTGGATGCGATTGGCGGGAGTGAGAGTGGCACGCACCTGCCATTCAAAATAAACTGACGCTAATATCTGAATTAGTAAAGAATTAGTAAGATACAATGATTTTCGAAAAATAAAAAGGTATTGAAAGTCAGACAATTTACAATATACATTCACTGGCTGCTGTGACATATTTTCCAGATACTTTTTAAGCGTTTTGGTGGCCCACCCACAGCTACGCATATGGTCTCAAGTCATCAAATTTGTGACTCGAGTCCAAGTCATGTGACTCGAGTCCACACCTCTGCTATCAACACAATGAAACACGTCCAGAAGAATGTCATGCAAAGCTGCCTGCCTGCCTGCCTTCCTTTGATTCTCTCTGAACTGCCTAATCTTTTTAATGTTTAATTTCAACCATTTGTGCATAGCATGAAGTAGAAAATATCGCCGATGCTAATGTAGCATTAGCGTTTCTCCCCCGGGCTTAAATGGTGTATTATAGAATGATAACACCGGTGTGACAGTAGTCTTCAAAGGGTTCACGAAATATGACTACTACCCTTACTGTTTAACATTTTGGGTTACTTCATGTTACTTCATGTTAAGGCTAATAAAAATGACAAGGCTAAGACTGTAACGCTAACTGTTGTATTCTGCTGTGGGAAACTACAGTATTCTATACAGCGGACTACATGGATGTATAATAAGAACGACTACTGTAAACGCATCTAGATACTGATGCTGTTGCTTTATGATTTATAAACGTGGACAACAGAGAAACATATTCTTCATGACCAAGGTTGGAATTTAAATTAAAAGGAAAGTGAAACTTATGCTCGTCACCCTCACCCTCCGGCCCCACATTAATACAAATGATCCCAATACGTATGATTGTATGAAAAGATCCTAAAATAAATACAAATGTATTTATTATAAACGTGTTAGTCATTAACCTATCACTGTGTATATCACCATTAAACATGTTTTAAAAAGTTTAAGAAACCCCACACAGCTCAGTAAACAATATAGTTCTTTTCACCTCCCGTATTGCTTTCAACCCACCAGCTTTTTTGGAGAAAATAAGTTATATAATTATTAACCAGAGGCATGTTTCTCCCTATTTTATGCATAGAAACAACAGGCTACTGTGTGTGTGAGGAATCAGCTGTTTATTTCATATGAGTTCCATTATGGCAGCGTCCATCACTGCTCTCCCTGGTGGATCCATGATCCATTGCAGCTGGTTACAATACACAAAGACAGCTAACTGGGTAACCTTTGGTCTTTGTTTAGGCAAAGCGTCTTTGAGTTTCCTGAAAAGCACTATACAAGTCTCATGTATTATTATTTAGTGGGAATGCTGATAACAGTATTCTAACTATCTGTTCTTCTACGCACACAATTATTTATTATTCCGCCTGTTATTTTGGCCCTCTTCTTCTTTTCTCATTCATAACTTTCATAATTCCCGAGATATAGCCCATAATTCATCAAATGTTTAACATTCAAATGTTTCCAATCAAACATTTTAACTTTAACATTGCGCAGCTTGTTAAGGCAGAGTGCGTGATGTCAGAGTTACCCCCTGATCCCACCGGAAGCGTCTGCGCTGCGGCTGCGCCGCGACCTCCTGCGTCATAACCCACCAGGCGCGTTTCAAAACGTTGCGGAAGCGGAGCGTCGTGTGTGCAGCCTCGCAGTTGTTGGATGAACGTTCCACTTCCTACCTGCGCCGCGCTACGTCAAAAATAGGATTCATCCTATATTTTAGAAAATTCCTTGCGGCGAGGAGCTTCTGGGACGCTTCGAGCCGCGGCGCAGTGGGTCTGGTGGAATAGCACCCATTGACTAGAGTGGCCGCGATCGCTAAAAACGCTGCAGCCGCAGCACAACGCAGACGCTCCTGGTGGGATTAGGGGGTTAGAGTGGAGGACAGTTTGAAATTTGCCTTCAAATTTTTTCTTTTTTTTTAAACTGCCATAATTCCCAAACCCTACATTTCTGAGACATCATTTTTCATGACAAACGTAGGAAAACATCTCGTATCTTGAAAAATGACAAATAATTAGGCAAAAAATAATTAAACAAAATGTCCCTTGAGGGCATGAAGGGACAACAACTTTCAACATGTCTCCATTAAAGCCCATTGTAATTTCAGGCTGATATTCCTCAAAGCAGCAGCCGCACACCTTTAGTTAATCTGCCAAAAAGGCCACATTATTGACCCGAAAGTACACAAAAAGCACACTTCAGATACTCAAGGTCCTTGAGATGCTTCACGCTTTGAAATTTCACCGATATCTGTTACGGTTCGTCAACAAAACGTTCACATGTAAGAGGTTTATCTCTCATTCAGAACAATGGAAACCTGTGATCTCTGCACGCCTCGTTAGCTCAAATATAAACACCTGATGATGTCATAACTCCAACTGACATGGTCAGAGCAGCATACTTCAGATAATGGTTAATGGTCCTGCCCTCAACAGCTCTACGTCAATTATGGGGTGTCATCATATGCCGTTTCCCTCGCCATAAAAGACGATGTCGCTATACATTAACTCCTATGAAAATGTTCAAAAAGTGCTCAAACTTCACATGTGTGCTAATAGTCCAGCCATGAAGACATCTACGGTTGTTTGTTCAGTTAAAATATTCTGCTGCTTTTCCAAACCTTTTTATTTTCTTTTCTTCTCTCATCACTAGGGTTGGGTACCATTCCAACGGCATCATTTAGACATGTCGGTTACGCTTTTCGATGCCTGAGGAAATGTTTCTCGCCGCAGCCTACTGTATGACTGCGGCGGGGCGGGAAATGTAGCGTTGTACCCATAGATATATATAAACACGAGCGAGGGAGAAAGGGAGGGTGCACCGGTACGCGCTGTTGTTATTAGCATCTGGTGCTAGCTGCTCTAACGGAAGAAGAAGATGTTTCTACAATGATGTGGAGGGAGAGTCCTCTCCAGTCAGACTGAGAGGCTGATAACTACAGCTCAGTGAGGTAAAGGACTCTTGAGTGTTTAGATAGTTCACTTTAGTCTAAGTTATCTCAGTGGGTCTCAAACGTTTTGATCACAATTTATGTAAAAACATATTTCCAAGGCACTCCTTTATAATTATTGGGAT
The DNA here is from genome assembly GCF_902827175.1 of Gymnodraco acuticeps. Taxonomy (NCBI): domain Eukaryota; kingdom Metazoa; phylum Chordata; class Actinopteri; order Perciformes; family Bathydraconidae; genus Gymnodraco; species Gymnodraco acuticeps. The sequence continues at coordinate 558,342 of NW_022991705.1, forward strand.
AAAACAGGTTTGAAATCATTCCAATGTATACTATAGGACAGTAAACCAGACATATCGTTTTAAACTGGAGATAAAAAACTATGCATAAATAAAATAGTAAAATAATATATGAATGAACAACAAAAATAAAATATGTTACATGTATTTGTTATTGGCCATGGGTTATGTTCAAATACTTATTTAATTATTAAAATGTAAACCGATCTTTTTCATATGGGTGTTTAGAGTTGTACCCCCTAGATCTAGTCTCTAGTAATTCTGCTTAAAGTGCACCAGATTGAAGCATTTTACTTTAAAATGTTCAAACATTTCTTCCCGGTATGCCTGAGAAGGCAGATATGCTTGTTTTTCTCAACAAGAACTGTTTTTAAATGGGGGGGTTTCCTTTAAAAGTTGGACTGTTGTAGCGTCAGTGGTTCTCAGGTTACAGTTACATAGTAGTGAATATAAACAGACTGATTAATGTGAATATTACTGTAAACTAACCTGTGTAAAAGTTTCTCGAATAAATGTAATTTTTTTGGTGGAAGAAGCATACACATTTTTTTACCCTGCCCCTCAAAGAATCGGAATTGAGAACCGTTAAGAACCGGAATCTAAAAGTAGAATCGGAATCAGAATTGTGGAAATTCAAACGATACCCAACCCTACTCATCACACATTCAAGCCCTCAGTGTTCATGTATCATTTCAATCTAAATTCTTCACTTTCTTCTTACACATTACATTTCAGCATAGCAGTTTAGCGTCAGATTTTCAGCATAAAGCATTCCCACTAGCAATTTCTTCAGGAATTGCATTCTCTAGTTATTATTATTATTATTGGTTCACACAGTATGTTCTCTGACAGTAGTAGTGGACTTTTCAGCTTGTCACTCAGAGGGGGGTGGGGGCTGGTGAACGGTATGGTCAATGTTTGTTTGTTTAAAAATGTTTGCAGTTGTGAAAGCTCTAAGGCCCTAGACACAAGGACAAAAACGGCTAAACGCATACGCAAAAAAGCTTCCGTCCACACGCAATATTCACCGGATAGTGTCTGTCCACACGAGACAACTCCGTTTAGCTCCAACCGCTGGAGAAGCTGCAGTACATATGCAGGAGCCTGTACGTTGCGCTGTAACTTCCTCCACAAAAGCAGCGAAGAAGCATGGTTGTCATGGTTGCCCTTCTGTTTATTCTCCGCGGTGGGGGCCGAGGGAACCGGGCAGAGTTTTTCGCCAGTCAACGTGTATTAAAGTTGAAATCTTCCGGACAAAATTATAAAAGTGCCGGTCAAAGGTTTTCTTTGTTATTTATTGAGCTTTAAAACAAATGAATAACGAATCTATATAATATAATAATAAAATACATGAAGCCTCTCTTTTTCCTCCCTCTCTTCGGACAGCGCCAGTGTCTGTTTCATGCAGCAGCTGATCCAGTAATGAGTGACCCGGCCGACAGTAAAAAATAAACATATTTATAACTAGTTTAGGTAGTTTGAGAGGTGTCTCCGTCCTGTCAGAAAGACTTAACTCGCGTTTATGTCCATATCGAGAGAAAGATAAATAATCTGAATTCAGTGTGCAGTTTACTTTGACGTAGGGGTGAGCGGCGGGGCTATTGCCTCATCATTATCAGAAAATGACCGTATAGGGCGTACACACGGAGCCGTTGGACCCCCCAGAGCGTTGCGTATGCCGTTCTATCCACCTTGGGACCCGTTATCATTTCCGCAGTCGTTTAGTGCCGTATTCGGTCGTCCTCGTGTGGCCGAACGGTCTATATGACACAGAACGGTAACGCAAACGACCGTTTTGGTCCTCGTGTGGCCGGGGCCTTAGAGTTTCATGTGTGATTTTTATAGCCAGGGGTGCACATAACTTTTTTGCCTTGGTTCTCAAAGGAGCACCTGGAGATGTTGCTCATCCTTAAAATGAAATAAACCGTAACTTTTGAGGGGGTCTTGACTTTATTTGCCAGACACACGACACTGAACACACATGCAGAGGTGAACACAAGACAACATTAGCACGACCAGTAATCCTACAAGCTGTCATCACTACCCTCCTGACTGTTCTCCTCACTGTCTTCCTCTCTGTCAGACATGGTAGCTGATGATGTAGGCCTACTACTTTCTCTCTGGTTGAGTCTGCGATTAGCTGCTAGTTTTGGGTCGAAAGTCTCTGTTATCATCTTAGACAAGTGGATGTAATCAAATAAGTATGTGAACATAACCAATAACCTACCATAGCCAATAACAAATTAATGTAACTTATTTTATTTGTGTTGTTCATTCATATCTTATTTTACCTTAACATTTATTTATGCATTTTTTTTTTAATCTCTCCAGTTTTAAAGGATATTTTTGGTTACTGTCCTATAGTATACATTGGAATGATTTCACACCTGTTTATCCCAATAATTATAAAGGAGTGCCTTGGAAATATGTGTTTATATAAATTAAAACCAAACTGTTTGAACTTAGACTAAAGTGAACTACCTAAACACTCAGGAGTCCTTTACCTCACTGAGCTGTAGTTATCAGTCTGACTGGAGAGGACTCTCCCTCCATATTATTGCAGAAACATCTTCTTCTTACATCCGTTAGAGCAGCTAGCACCAGATTATAATAACAACAGCGCCGGTACCGGGCGGTGCGCCCTTCTCTCTCCCTCGCCCACTCGCATTTTGGCTGTGAGCTGCGGGCGCCAGATAAGCCAACATCCCCCATTTTCATCACTTACAGCGCCCATCGTACAGGGCAAATGAAACGTGTAACCGGGGTGAAAAGGGTGTTACATTTACTTAATTATGAATGTTGTTACATCAAGGCCGAAAATTAGGATGAGCACCAACGGTAAAAACAAATGTTTCCCTCCCAGAACTGCCTGCGCAGCGCCTCCCCAGATCTGGCGCCCTAGGCGAACATCTATAACGCCAGTGCTACGGGCCGACCCTGAGTTCATATGCAACTCGCAAATATCTTTCTCTCTCCTCTCTTTTCCCTTCTCTCTCTTCTCCCTCTCCCTCTCAATGTTGGTACGCAAATGCGCCTTTTTTCAAATTACCCGGTGCTCTGTTTTTGGCGGAGGTGCGCATGCGCACCTGCGCACCAGTTATGTGCAGCCCTGGTTATAGCAGCAGAGATGGGGTCGTTGTTCAAAAAAAGTAATTTATTACATATTACTTTTAAAAAAATATATATAAATAATATATTACTTTACTTCGTTACTAAAAGAAAAAGAAAAGTAACGAGTAGAGACTCGTTACTTTTCTCGCAGGGCCGCCCCTCCCTACAGGCAGATCACGCAGACTGCGGAGGGTGCTTCATTTTGCGGAGGGAGCCTCATCTGAAGCGCAAATGCGGCGCAAATGTAAGCACGCCACAGTTTCGCCGTTGCGAGGCTCCACTAGCACCCCTGTGTCAGCGGCGCCGCACACTCAACATCCTCACTCTGGATTCGTAGGTCCTCCTTAGCTATTAGCTTCACGTTAACATGTTGTCTTTGCAGGTGCTTGTTGAGGTTTGACGTTGTGTTTGCAGCAGTGGATAAAAGCTTCTGGCCTGGACACAGTTTGCACCTCACCGTCACATTCCTGTCCTTTCTTCGGACGAACTCAAAATAATGGACATATCTCCAACCCTCGAAAGTTATCGCTGTTGACTCAGCCATGTTTATGCACTGCATGTGGGCGCGCAAATGTAACCTGCGGCGGAAATCCCTCTCGTCTGTCAAAGGGAGAATCTAGTCATTCTTTATGTAATTAGGCTAACTGTAGTATGAGTACTGATTTTTTTTACCAACTTTTTATTGTTTTTTTTTTTGCCCTCACAAAAGGGACTTATACAGATACAAATTATATAGACAATACAAAAAGAAAAGACAAAGAAAGAAAAAATATATATATAGGGAATCCCTTTCCCATGCCACCCCCTCTTCCCACCCATCTTGCCATTTCACAGAAAATCCTACCTGATGTTTTTTAGCAATCGTCTGAGTTAATCTATATATTATAGCAGTGATTACTGATTTTATAAAAGTAACGTGTGTCGGGCAATGTTAGTAACTGTAGTGTGATTACTGAATTATACGCGTTACATTACTCCGTTACTGTTACGTCCCCTTCTAGGGTAGAGGAACACAACACACAACAGAATGGATTTGGTTATAATTATAATAGGGTTTAATAAATAACAATGAAGGTGTACAACAAGATGAAACAAAAAATAGCCTAAGCCAAACAAAGGAGCCAAAAGGGCGCAGGTATCCCGCTAAATAACAGAAGGAGGACTCCAAAGGTGAGCCTAATCACACACCTGAAATCCCTAATCAATCACCACTAATCGGAGGAGGCTGCGGGGAAATGCAGCTAACCAAGGGGTAACAAAACACACTACTCTAAACACATAACAGTACACGCTACGCTAAACACATATCACCACATACTACTCTATACACATAACTAAACACCTCTAACACACAACACTAAACACGGGTCAGAAGTAGTAAAATACTTCTAGTGTGTTAGTGTTAAGCTAGTGTTCCTGTGTGGACACTAGCTTAATGTGTCCACACAGGAACAAGATGTGTGAGGCGTCTCATTACAACAGAGCCTCCCGAGTGATAGCTGTCCCCAGGCTTTGTAGTTATCTCCAGCAGGTGTGCGCCGGCTGTGCGCTGCGATTGGGGTGCGTCGGGCCCCGGCGTGCTCCAATCACAATCTTCAGGAGGCGGACCAGGAGATGGCAGCCAATCACGTCAGGGCACCCGCACAGCTCATTTACATACAACCCAGAGTAACACAGTTTAGATGACCAGGAAGACAGCAGCCGTGACAGTTACCGACAAAAGTAATATTATTATTACAACTCTGTATAGCAGTAATATTAAACAGTAATAATACAGGAAACTATTAACACTGTAAATAGTATTGTTTGCCCGTAGTGAGATGACGAGGCTCCATTACAAATAAACCTATTTTTAGTGAATTACTGAGTTTAGGCACGTAATAAAGTTTTAATGAAGTTGACTACAGCAAATTCATATATGTTAGTGCTTTCATGTCAATTCGGCGAATATATGATACATTAAGTGATCGTGAGGATGATGATTACAAATTGTTTGTTTGAGCCGGGCTGGATTTCCTGATGAAAAAACAAACCAATTGTTTTTGTAGTTGTAGTACGCCAACGTGGATTAAACAACATTATTTTGTTAAATAAAAACATGGTGATGTTTTGTAAATGATTACATGTCTCTTATTTAGCACAGAATATGATCCTATCCGTGACATATGGATCTTAACAAAGATCCGCTATAGTAATCAGACATAAATCTATCAGCTGTTTATTTCACATGAGTTCCAGTGGCAGCTTTTTAATCACTGCTCCCCCTGGTGGATCCATGATCCGTTGCAGCTGGCTTCATTATAATTTATCAAGGGGGCGTATCAAGTCATGCGGGGGGTTTTCCTTTCAGCGAGGATCAACTCCGTGCCGATCACGGCCCCACTGCGGTACTGTATGGACGCCCGAAATTAGGTGCTACATATGTACGTTTCTTTGTAGTTATTTTGAACTTCTTAGTGGTTGTTTTGAGTCTCTTTGTAGTTAGTCAGCTGCAAATATGGTTTGACCCCAAAGAAATAGCAACAAAAGTGTTCTCAATGGATTATTGTAGTATCAGGTGTACTTAATAACACCAAAATCTGACCACTACAAAGGTCTAATTTTCAAGATGGCCTCCAAGATGGCCGTAAATTCCTTAAATACCCTAACTCAGGGGTCACCAACCTTTTTGTAACTGCGAGCTACTTCAAGGGTATTTGACGCTGCAACTCTGAGTGAGTCTTGTAGATTTGCATCAGTAAGGCGTGTTCTGTGTTTGTTCTTGATGAAGTTCATGTCTTAAAAGGCTGACTCATAGAGCTAGGTTGAACCAAAAAGGCAGGCAACTTTCATAGCTGCTGTGCAAGCTTCCTGATGGGCTTTGAGGTGGAGGTCATTTTGCAACGTTAGGATTTCAATCTCCACCTGTCCAGCATCCACGTTGAAGGTTGCACTTAGTTGCTCAGCAATGCATGTCAGGTCCACTTGCATGAAAGGATTTGAAATTAATGACACACATGGCTCAAGTTTACCAAAGTCACAAAACCTGTTTTCAAACTCTTGACCAAGTCTGTTTTTGACTTGAAAGTACTTTACTGCAGCTTTGTCGAAAGCCCCAGATGCAGAAGCATCGTCATTCAGCACTGACTGCACAGAGGGAAAGTGCAACACTTTCTTTCCCTGTAAATGCACAGAGAATATGCTCATCATAGCTTTAAATGCATTTATAGCGCTTATCATGTCAGCAACAGTCTTGCCTTTGCCTTGTAGTTCACAGTTCAAATTGTTCAGTTTCCCAGTGATGTCTGTTAAAAATGCAAGGTCAAGTATCCACTCAGTGTCCTCAAGCAGTGATGCGTCTTGCCCTTTGGATTGCAAGAATACTTTGATTTCACCCAAAAGTGACAAAAAACGCTGCAATACTCTTCCCCTGCTGAGCCATCGGATTTCTGTGTGTAATAACAGGTCACCATATTCAGCTGACAGCTCCTCCAACAGCACTTTGAATGTCCTGTGTTGTTTGGCTTTGGACCGGATGCTATTTATGATTTTCACGACAGGGGTCATCACATGATCAAAGCCGGTCACTTTTGCACACAATGCCTGATGGTGAATGATGCAGTGCTAATGTAGAAATGTTGGGAAATCTGTGTCACCTTTGCATTGCGCAATGAATCCTGCATGTCGGTCCGTCTGTAGTCACCGGCACCAGCTTTTCGAATGGTACCTTCATCTCCAGGAAGAAGCTCTACACCGTGGTGTAAACGTCAACTCCCCTCGTTGTTGTCTTCAGGGGCAGTAGTGTCAAGAGTTCTTCTTTTGTGGAGAAATCATCTAACACCATTCGGATAAACATCATCAGCTGTGCTGTACTGCTTCTGTCCACGAACTCGTCGCACTGGATGCTAAACAACCGGCACTTAGCCAGATCCCGGTCCAGCTGCTCTGTCAAGTTCCCGGTGTAAACCGTGATCGTTTTTCTCGCGTCCAGGAGAGAAGCTTAAAAAGGAGACTAAATGGAGTCTCTGAGAAGGTTCAAATTGTACTTTAATTAAAAATATGGCGCGGTAATGTTACAAACAGGATATTGTTCAGTCAGGAGAGAAAGGCTGCAGCTTCCTCTCCCAGGTGCTGGCCATGCCGAAGAGAGCCCACAAGCCTTCGTCTTTCCCGCTTGCTGGCTGTTCGCTCCTCCTCTCTGTGAGCTGTAGTGACGTAGGGGACTTCCCCCCTCGTTCTCCTGTGTCCGATATCGCGTTAAACAGAGGATTTCGACATTTTACATTCATTGCTTACTTCCACATGCCTTTTCTCCTCCTTATCTCTTTCATAACTTTATATGTAACACATGTTAACGGCGTCAATAGCCAATTTAATGATACTAATGGACGGTAGTCCCGGATGTCGTCATGAATGATTTTCAGAATAAAAGCTTGGTATTGAGAACTTCCGATTTTTTCCAGAATAAAATAGCATTTAAACTGACGGTATGTTTAAGGTACATTATGCCATAAAACATTGATTTTCATTTCTAACACCGGACATAGCCAACACTCTTCTAACGATCGTACTTGCCCCCAGTTTGACATCGGAGAGAGTGGAGATGACATCGGAACCATTCTTCTCGTCACTGAACACAGTGTTTGCAATAACCATCATTGCACCTTTCAAGACCTCTCTGTCCGAAAAGGCTTTCTTGTTCTTTACTAAAAAATGAGCAGCTCTAAATGAGGCTTCCGTTGCTTTTTGTGACTTTTTCACCGGCCTCGTGAAAAAAGACTGCTGCTTCCCCAAAGCTGCCTTTATTTAATTCACAGGCTTTTTCTGCCCGTAGTGCGCTGCCAGGTGGCTAGTTAGCATTGCAGCCTTTGTGACACGTACCAAAGTGTCTCTCCACATTGTGCCGCTTTGCCGTCACCCCGCATATGAGACATACACACTTTTCTTTCACTGTAGTAAAACATAATTCTTCCTCCCAATCGTTGTGAAAACAGTACTTTTTATTTCGCTTCTCTGCCATGTTTAGGGTAAAACCCGCAGCTAGCGCACCATCGTAGCTGCTCACGCTAGCTTGTCTCAGCTAAAGGTGGAATGGAGATTTGGTGCGTGGAGTTCAACTCTGAACCTGTCTGGGGTCAGAGTTCAATATGTACATAAAAAATGTGTGCTTTTAAAATGTTATATTCAATATTTTCATTTTAAAATAAAAATGTATTCAATACATTTTTCAATACATGGTGACAAGTGCTATTTTTAGAACATGCCCCGCGGGCAACTCACGTTGCCCCTGCGGTCACCCCTGCCCTAACTCCTTCATAATTTATTCTAGTCACGTAATTTGTTTGTCTAAACTTGTGTTTTGGGGACCTAGAAATCCATTGGACTTGTAACATTTTTTCAATAATTACAAAATATTTAAATCCAATATTTTGGTTCCTTATAATGACATTACTCCCTTATTACTCATCCCAGTCAAGCAATTTTGGTGACTTCTCATGTTTTGGTGATCTAAGAATCAAATGATTACAAGTACAATTACATATTAAAGCAATGGGTTATAAGCATATTGATGTTAAAAGTGACGGTGATTTAGCAATACAATTGGACATTTCAGTTTTGTGGTCATGGCAGGCATGAACCGATTGTCCTCCAATTTTCATTCCCAATCCACCGTATTGTTATCTGCAGTTCGTTATTCTCGCGCCCAGGAGAAGCTTAAAAAGGGAGACGAAATGGAGTCTCTGAGAAGGTTCAAATGGGTACTTTAATTAATAAAAGGCACGGTAATGTTACAAGCAGAAGATGGTTCGTGGTGAGAGCAACAGCTGTGTTCTCGGGCTCTCGACAGGGAAGAAAAGAGGGCGAGAACCACTTTTCCAGCTGTTAAATATCCTCTGCTGGCTCCCTGTGAGCCGGTTGGCGCTGCTGGGGGCCGGCCCTCCACGTATTTGATGTTCGTTGTTGCGCATAACAGAGGATTCAGACATTGTACATTCAATATATATCTAAACACGCCTTTTCTCCTCCTTATCTCTTTTATGACTTTTCATTTAACACATTTTAAACGCTGTAATCAATACTCTAAAAAATACAGGAAATACTTCACAGCTGTTTGGTGTTAGAAATTAAAATCAATGTTTTGATAGCATAATGTACCTTAAACATACCTTAAAGGGATAGTGGAAATGGAACCTCAAATAGTTTCGTTTTAACTTATATACAAGCATAATTACGTACCAAAACAATCATACCTGATTAAAAATATATAATAATTGCCTTACGCATGTTAGAAGCACTTTATTGCAGCTTCCCCGAAGTTTTTTAGAAACGAAATGTTCGACTCAGCCAAACCGGAAGTGACGAAAACTTAGGAAGACGATACGATAACAAACCATGGCGTCTATGCAGAATGAACGTGGAAGGGCAAATATACCAGACAAAGAAGAAGGATTGTACGAGGTATCCAGTGATGATAGCGAGTCAGAAACATCCTCTCGGCTTTCCTACGAAAATGTCGTTTTAGGAACTGAATCTGAATCCGGTTCAGTAAGCGACGATGGTGACAATATTGAGCCAGACGATGGACCATTACGTCCTTATTTGTTCGAGCCCGAGGTGATGGTTCACGGCATGGGCAATGGCGAGGATGACCAGGACCAGGCGCCAGATGATGCACCCCTACGCACAAATAATCTTGACTGGTAGGTCCCTAAGCATAGCTCACGCATCTTAAGATCACCTGTAGCCTTTACAAATATTAATCATTGTTAACCAGTTAATCCCGAAGGTCCCCCCAGTGGACCCCTCCCACAGTTTTTTTTCTCTCACATGTCTCAGGGCTTCTTAACATTTATGAAACTATTAATGTTTCATACCCTTTTAAAAGGTAAGAAACTCCGCTAACTGACAATAAGAACAATTGTTAGCTAGAAAAAACACAAGAGTAATACCAAGCCTTTGAATTAGCATTGAGCGAAACAATGCTAACTAATGCTAACGCTTTTTTACACACAACACACGGTAGAAATGCCCTTATTACTATCTTAACTGCACAAACAAGATATACGATTTAAAGCTGAGACTCCACAGGTGTAATGTCATCACTGTAAGACCTCGAATTCCTGGAGCTATCAGCCAGAAAAGAGAAAGTAAACAACATCCGGTTCCAAAAATATTACAATAATTACGTCTTACCTTTTTTGATTTGTGATCAAAAGTGCTGTTCAACGGAATAAAAACGCATTTCAAGGTTAATCCAATGTCGTTGTGTCACGTAGAATTTTTTACTGATAATCCATCATCATATTCTCGAAACAATCGTCAGTAAAATGACGGGAGCACACGACTGCCGAATTACTCGTCAGCTTCGGCTCCGTGAAGTTTGCCCGTGTTATCTGAACAAATTTCACCCACTGACGACGAATGGCTGGGTTTCTTGGAAACGCATGCGTCGATACGCCATTCTCTGCATTTGCTGTCGCACTACAGCCATACAAAACACATCTATTCACCATAATAAAGGTCGGCTATTCACATGCAAATGCTATTGAATGTCCGCCATTGTTTGTGCCCGTCTTCCTATGCTCTCGTCATCACCCGAAGATTCCCGACGATTCCCGAAGTATTTCGTTTCATTGAGAGGGCGCAGTAAAATTGAAAATAAAATGAAACTAGGCGAATGAAATTAAAAAAAATTGTTTATTATGCTTATTTTTAATAAAAATACATAAGTTAAACCCAACATTTGCGGATTTCCACTATCCCTTTAAGTTTAAATGCTGTTTTATACTGAAAAACCAGAAGTTATTGTGCACAACCAGTTGTTAAGTATTTTATTCTGAAAATCCTTCATCTCCGGTTAGCAGTTAGCATGTGGCTAGTTTACCATTTCTTATAGAGGTTAATTTAGTAGCGAAATGACATGGAGTGATGCACACCGAAACCTACTGATTTTAACACTGCAACTATAGACGTATTATTATTGCTGAATATTAAATGAAGGTACAGTTTATTTGAAAAAAATTATTGTTTACAGACGTGGGTAAGATGTGACAACATCCAGAATGACCAGAAACCAAACCAGCCGTGAAGTATTTTCTGTATTTTTTAGTATATTGACTACAACGTTTAGAATGTGTTAAAGGAAAAGTGATGAAAGACAATATGAGGAGAAGAGGCGTGTTTAAGTATATATTGAATGTACAATGCCTGAATCCTCTGTTTAACGTAACAACGGACATTAAGATGTGGAGGGCCGGCCCGCAGGGAGGAGCCAGCAGAAGCTATATAACAGCAGCACCTGAGCGGTTCGGCCTATTTTCCCTCTGCTAGCGAGAGCCAGAGACAGCTGCTTTTCTGTCGGACAATATCCTGTTTGTGACTTTACCGCGCCTTTTTATTAATTAAAGTACCAAATTTGAACCTCCAGAGACTCCATTTAGTCTCCTTTTAAGCTTCTCTTTCCTGGACACGAGAATAACCATCACAGATTAACATTGGTTTCCGGTAGTTCCGGATGTTGTCACATGCTACCCACGTCTGTAAACCAAAACGTATTCAAATAAACTGTACCTTCATTTAATATTCAGCAATAATAATATCTCGACGTCTATAGTTGTAGTGTTAAAATCAGTAGGTTGCATCACTCCATATAATTTCACTTCGAAATTCACCTCTATAGGGAAAGGAATATTAGCTACATGCTAAATGCTAACCGGAGATGAAGGTTTTTCAGAATAAAAGCTTTACATCAGACATTGTGCGCGAGAACTTCTGTTTTTTCAGTATAAGACAGCATTTAAACTGACTGTATGTTTAAGCTACATTATGCCATCAAAACATTGATTTTAATTTCTAACAGTATTCATGTCACTCTCCTTTTCAATCCACACCATGATCTGGTAATAGACTATTGGCAATGATATTTAGTCAACGACTGTGTAGGAGGGAGATGTTCTGGGGTAACAAATTAATTGGCAGAAAACTTTCTCTTGCCAAAAAGTTTGTAGAGCAAAAGGGCAAGTTAATTGGTATTCTTGCCACCAAACCTAACCGCCATCGCTCTGCTCCAAGGCCCTCTATACCATGTTTTCTGAGTCTCTTTGTAGTTGTTTTGAGTTTCTTAGTAGTTGTTTTATGTCTCTGTGTAGTTGTTTTAAGTGTCTTTGTAGTTGTTTTGAGTGTGTTTGTAGTTGTTTTTAGTGTGTTTGTAGTTGTTTTATGTCTCTGTGTAGTTATATTAAAGGTCAATAGCATAGGTCTCAGATTTATAAAAATATATAAAAAACATGTCTATGAAGTGTTTTGCTCAAAATACCAAACAGATCACCCATTCTAGCCATGCCTCATATCCAAGCGGCAAACTCTGGGGAAGAGCCGGGACGCCAATACGGAAGTGCCACACACTGCAGTTCATATATTGGCCGATAGGGACTGACTGCAGAAAGGAGCAATTTCCATAGACCCCCATGTTAAAATGCCCAACTTTACAGCAGAAAAAACATGTTTCTACCCATGGATGCAATAAATATTATTATGAATATAGTTAAGTTCCACCTTCATGATTATGGATCTGTGAGTGAATTGTTTTCTAACACGACCCTTTTATTTATATTAGGTCTTCAAGTTTTTGCATAAATTAGGGCGTGGTCACATTGAGTGACGGCTCTGTCAAGTGACTGCTGCTGTTAGCTTCTTGGCTCTGCGGTTAAAACAGACGGTGCATGCATGCGGTTTTGCGGTAAGTGAAAATCGAGTACTTATTTATGTGTTAATGATTTTAATCGGCTACGTAATTAATGTTAAGGCTTGGTTTAGTGTGTAAGCGAGTGGTAGCTAAATCGGTGCTAACGATGCTAATCGTAGCCTACAAGTTAAAATCATAGACTGTATATATAAAGGTTAAAACGAAATAGACAAGTGTTAAGCGTTAAGTGGGATAATACTGTAGAACAAACGGCTTCTGTTTGAGATTGATCAAATAAGGTCATCCTTGTAACTTAGAGATATTTTATTATGTAGGTAGGAACTGTATGCATCGCTAAGGTTAATTTAAATTGGCTATGCTCAAGTATGTAGACAAGCTAATGTCGAAGTAGTGTATGTGAAATCAACCTCACAATAAGATGTGTGTATATTACAATTTATTAATGTCATATTTCAAGATGATTAGTTAGATACTACAATATGGTTGGTTGAGCTGGAGTTCATTATTGAGCTTACACGTTAACGTCACAGTCATCTGAAGAACAAACCCAAACCTTGTTGTTTGTATTAATTGCATTACCAAATGGGTATCAAATAAACAGTAAGCATTGGTAACACAACTTCCAAAGTTACAGTAAAATAAAAAGGACCCTGACTCAGACAATACACAATCCAACATGTTCAACAGAAGATAATCAGTTATATTGTTTGTACACATGGTACTTTACATATATATCTGTTTGTTTAAGGTGTCCAGGTGATGCAGACAGGCTGGACCAAAGAGTGAAAGACAGAACTGGACTCCTCACAGCAGTGAACTTCAGCACAGGTACAAATACTCTTTTTTTCATACTGTACAAAGAATCAAGAAAGATATTGGTTTAAATGAATGAAGTATTGACTTTAATACACTGATACTGTATATATTCCATTAAACAATACTAAATACTAGATCACCTACACATCAGTTAAGTTGAGGGTTTTTTCCATGCAAAAAGTTACATTTTAGATATTTAGCAATATGACTTTGTCAGCTTCCTAATTTAATGTATTGAAGGCAAAGATATTTAACACATAGTGAGAACTGCTACTATTTCAATATCTCAATATTGTCTGTAAAAAACGTGGTAAAAGTTATTATTTCAGTGAGACAACAGAGCAAGCTTCTACAGTTGCACTACGTTTTGATAACAGTTAAATATTATTTTGATAACATATATTTCAATGTTGATGAACTTCATACTGTTCATTCATAATCTGATTGTCTTTGTAGCTCTGTTGAAATTAAAAAAAAACATTACAATTACAAAATAATTATATCTACAGCCCCTAAACACACAAACACACCGCTTTCATAAATAACACACTTGTTCTGCAATAATATGTTTTATGTTTCCTGTCATTTTTGTTAGGAAAGGACATGCCTGAAAGACACGACATGTTCTCCTTCTCTGAGGGTCAAGAAGAACATCCAAGAGGAACATTAAAAGCTGATGTTATGAGATTTTAAGACCAGTACAGGACATTCACTAAGAAACTACTTTTATTGTGAAAACACAGTCAGCTGATTGAATGCAGCTATTTCCACATCTACACTCCATCCGCTGATTATTTCTATTTGCCTCGCACCGCAGAGTTTGCAATGTCACAAATAAATGGGGCCAATCTTCAGTCAGATGTGAATGTGTAATCTAACATTTTCAGTAAGAATAATGGACGAAAGGAGTGCAAATACAAATACAATTTACTGAAATGTGAACCAAATGTTTTAAATAAAAAGCACATATGGACAGAAGGTGTAAACCTATTAAATGTATAAGTAAACACATTTAGTCAAATAACGTGACAGACTAGGCCTGTGCAGTTGGTATCAGCTGTGCCTAGCATGGGCTCCTCCATCAGGCCTAGTCCTCCTCGCAGAGGGAAGACCCTCAGTCCTCTCCAAACCAACAGACAGGACGTCCATCACACGGAGGTTTCTCCCTGAAGTCTCTGCTGCTCTCTGGACACCACGCTGTCTCAATCCGTCCACATTGAATATGAGAGGGGGAAAATAATAAATGCTTTAGACAATAAGAAATATAAAGTTGACTGTTGAGTTGCTCAGTTTTTTTAGATTGTCAATACTATTACTGTATAACTAATATCTCAGGTTAAGAGGCACATTCAAATAAAGATTGGTCTTTAAATACATTTTGTCTTTTGAATTGTTTGTCTCGAGTCAAGGATCTAGAACTGGTACTTAGTTTTAATGATACAGTCTGATTATTATGCTGTTTGGAGGAGGCCTCACATGTAAGAGCACTAACTAGCTACCATCACATGTACCTGAGCTTGACTTAAATGTATTAAACGTAAAATTAAGTGATATCAAAATATAAATAACTAATGTCATGCAAACATATTAATATTTGCTTGATTCCAGTGTTGAATTTAGCACAATTGCATACAAACGTTAAGATTCTGAAGTATTATGCTAAAAACTCAATAACTTAGATTATTATTTATAGGTTTGCTGAATAGTTTCATGTCCGCTTACCTTAGAAACGTAAAATGCCACGGCAGTGTGTAGATGGGGAGCATGTTAGCTTAGCTTGGTAGCTTCAGCTAGCTCCGGAACTTCCAGCTCGGTGGCAGGAGGTCCCGCCTCGGCTCCGCCTCTTTGCCCTTATTTGGAGCAGGCGGGAGTTGAACTCTGACGTCACTGTCGAGCCGTTAGTGGCCGACTCCGCCTACTAAGGGCTTCTCGGCAAGTCTGCAGAATCCTATGGGTGACGTCACGGACCCTACGTCCATTTATATATACAGTCTATGCTCATATCCCTCTATTTCACTTCCTGTTTAAAAAGTGCTGATTTTGGGTTTCAAGCTTTAAAAAAAAAAAAAAGAAGCCTGCTCATGCGGGAGATTCTACCGGCAGATACTGCCGTGATGAAACGCCATATCATGGATTATCAAGGATTATTTCTGAAAGAGTATGGAGCTCAAAGGCTTTCTCTCTTGCCGGTCATACTACAAGTTGAGTTCCTTTTTATTTCCTGCTTCTTCACACACATGCTCTCTCCAGTACAGGTTAGCTCTGAGTGTTAGCGATGCTAATGTAAACACCGACCATATTACGTCCAAAACAGTCGGGCATTGTTTCTGATGGCAACGTTTCTGATAGTGCTGTGGGTCTGTATTGCCGATATGACGTCATATCGGACACAAATCTGGATCAGCTCTGTTGTTCCCCCGTTTTTAGAGATTTGAGTACGGAGGAAAAGAGAGAGGGTTTTATTTTCTGACGCTGCTTGAGTTCCCTGGGACACATATGTACACATGCTGATCAAGATCCCTCCGCTTCGGGCTCCTGAACAGCCTGTCGGGTGTTATTTTCCCCATAATGACCGCCTCGCTGCACATTATCCCGCTTATTACAATGCCACATTCTCAACAACGTAACGACATGACTCCCAATATTAATTGAAATGCTTTTATTGATTTAGAAAATGTTTTTATTGATTGACAATCAATGACATGCATCCGCTATGAAAAATAGTCCGTTGTTGCCATTTGAACTAGGCTACGTTGCTACGGCAGGAACTGCTTCGATAGCAATTAACTATGTGCAGGTTAGCATTTGAGCCTTAGCTGTAATTAACATGTGACATGGTGAATGGGAAATCTTTAGGGATATTCAGATAGACGTTTCTGTCCTCGATCCTCTCTCCTTGCGGGGGTTTCGCAGATGACAAGTGTCAAAAAAGTATTTAGTCAGCCACCAATTGTACAAGTTCTCCCACTTAAAAAGATGAGGCCTGTAATTTTCATCCTAGGTATACTTCAACTATGAGAGACAAAATGAGAAAAAATACTCCAGAAAATCACATTGTCTGATTTATAAAGAATTTATTTGCAAATGATGGTGGAAAATAAGTATTTGGTCAATAACAAAAGTTCATCTCAATACTTTGTTATATACCCTTTGTTGGCAATGACAGAGGTCAAACGTTTTCTGTAAGTCTTCACAAGGTTTTCACACACTGTTGCTGGTATTTTGGCCCATTCCTCCATGCAGATCTCCTCTAGAGCAGTGATGTTTTGGGGCTGTCGCTGGGCAACACAGACTTTCAACTCCCTCCTAAGATTTTCTATGGGGTTGAGATCTGGAGACTGGCTAGGCCACTCCAGGACCTTGAAATGCTTCTTACGAAGCCACTCCTTTGTTGCCCGGGCGGTGTGTTTGGGATCATTGTCATGCTGAAAGACCCAGCCACGTTTCATCTTCAATGCCCTTGCTGATGGAAGGAGGTTGTCACTCAAAATCTCACGATACATGGCCCCATTCATTCTTTCCTTAACACGTATCAGTTGTCCTGGTCCCTTTGCAGAAAAACAGCCCCAAAGCATGATGTTTCCACCCCCATGTTTCACAGTAGGTATGGTGATATTTGGATGCAACTCAGCATTCTTTCTCCTCCAAACACGTCTAGTTGAGTTTTTACCAAAAAGTTCTATTTTGGTTTCATCTGACCATATGACATTCTCCCAATCCTCTTCTGGATCATCTAAATGCTCTCTAGCAAACTTCAGACGGGCCTGGACATGTACTGGCTTAAGCAGGGGGACACGTCTGGCACTGCAGGATTTGAGTCCCTGGCGGCGTAGTGTGTTACTGATGGTAGCCTTTGTTACTTTGGTCCCAGCTCTGTGCAGGTCATTGACTAAGTCCCCCTGTGTGGTTCTGGGATTTTTGTTCACAGTTCTTGTGACATTTTGACCCCACGGGTTGAGATCTTGCATAGAGCCCCAGATCGAGGGAGATTATCAGTGGTCTTGTATGTCTTCCATTTTCTAATAATTGCTCCCACAGTTGATTTCTTCACACCAAGCTGCTTACCTATTGCAGATTCAGTCTTCCCAGCCTGGTGCAGGTCTCCAATTTTATTTCTGGTGTCCTTTGACAGCTCTTTGGGCCATAGTGGAGTTTGGAGTGTGACTGTTTGAGGTTGTGGACAGGTGTCTTTTATGCTGATAACGAGTTCAAACAGGTGCCATTAATACAGTTAACGCGTGGAGGACAGAGGAGGCTCTTAAAGAAGAAGTTACAGGTCTGTGAGAGCCAGAAATCTTGTTTGTTTGTAGGTGACCAAATACTTATTTTACAGAGGAATTTACCAATTAATTCATTAAAAATCCTACAATGTGATTTCCTGGATTATTTCCCCCCATTCTGTCTCTCATAGTTGAAGTGTACCTAGGATGAAAATTACAGGCCTCTCTCATCTTTTTAAGTGGGAGAACTTGCACAATTGGTGGCTGACTAAATACTTTTTTGCCCCACTGTTTGTCGATCCTTGGCTGACATATTTCAGATGGAGTATCAGACTTGTAACTGCTACTTTTCTTTTTTCAGCTTTGTTCATAGCGCTTTTTGCAGGTCCATACCAAGAGGGTCGTCCGGCTTTCACCCATGCTTCTTGCTGTTGTAGGTATTCTCCATTCTCATATTCAACTACAGCTTGTCTATGGGCTTTTGTTTGTCCAGGTTGATCTGCTGGAATCAATCCTCTGTTTCAGCAATTCCTGTATTTGGTTCCATATCTTCTGTCTTTCATTTGGATTTGTTGTAGCATCTGATCCAATGTTTACCCTCTCCTTAATATCTGCAGTTGAGCCTGGCACTGCGAGTGCTCTTAACTTAGTGTATTTTGGTGACATGTTTCTTAAATACTTGGATATAATTATTAAGTTATCAAAGATGAATTACTAATCCTCTGAATAGTATCTTTGTATTTGTTATACAAATATCCTATGTATAATACTTCAAAGTGTCCACTAAAGTGTACAAAAAGTGTTATATGGGTGCTTTTAACTGTTAGAAATGCAAATGCAATTTATAATGTAAAAACGCTTTAAATGTAATACATAAGACTCAAACAGCAGTGAATTAAATGTATTTTAGAGTCTGTGAAATAATATCTGTAATGTACGCTACTTTAAAATATGAATTTAAAATGTAAATGTTCTAGGTTTTTAGAATGTATTAATTGCAATACATTAAATCAAAGACCAGTGTGTTTATAGATGCAAGAGTTTATGAAACAGTCCTAAGTGTGATGAATCTAACTTTAAAATCTGAACAAATAATGACTATCATTATTACTAGCCTAAAATATTTAAAATGTGAAAAACAAAAATTGGAAATCTAAATTCAAATTAAGCACATTAAAAAAAATATGACATTTTTAAAATTAAAATAAAACAGTGTATGGTTCTGAGTTTAAAATATGAAAATAGGAATATGGTGAAAATCCAAATATACTGTGTACAGTGTATACTCAAGTTTATGAAATTATGCAAATGTCATAAAATGTGTTAACTTCAATACTTCAATAAAAAACAATGTGTTTGTGTACTCTACAGTCTAGGTCAAAAACCTATTATGTAAGGATTCTTATTTTAAAATTAGAAATTGTAATCTCTATCTGTGTACGGTGAAGTATGTGTTAATTTATAACACTTGAAATTAAACTTCAGCATATAATAATAATTCTGACTAAAATGTGTTATGTGTCGTATTTATACGTTTTTACTACTGTAATGTGCAACAATTTAGTACAACCAGCAGAGTGTGCTGTTGTAATTTGCACTTTCATCCACCAGAGGTAGCTGTAGTAAAACTGACTTCTGTTTAACAAGAGTAAGCTTCTGTTTCTTAAAAATAACGATAATAATCGATTCTGTGAATTTTATAAATGGAAGAGCTTTGAATCAAATGTCGATTTCCCTCTCTGCCTCGATGCAGCTGGACATCCATCCACACTTTCCAGACCAGTCCGCCGGCTGTGTCCACAGACAGCGCCTGAAGCCCTGAGCAGTTGCAAATCCGCAGCTGAGATAGGCGGGTGGTGCTGGCTGACATCTTTCCCGTTTTTGTGGAGCTTTTTTACAACAGATGTGAAAACATCTTTGCTTGCTTTAAAAGTAGCGCAATTCATGATGTCAAACCTTGGAAAGTATCTTGATACCCCTGCCCTAATGCCAAAGTAACTGGCAACTGAATAGGTTTTGCCGTTTGAGTTCTGGACCGTTGCGTAAAAAGACCACCGCTGCGTGTTGAGGGTTTCTGCCCCGTAGCTGTCAAACTCTGTTGGTTGGTCAGCCACTCTTTAAATAGTTTCATAGCCCATAATGTGTTCTGTTTTGTATTAAATTCATGCCTGTCCTCTTCAATTTGTGTCTTTTCGCCTCTCTTACTTCTCCTCTGTTTTCTTGTCCCGCTTGTCTTTTTCTTTTCTTCACTGGGGACTCATCAGCCACTAACCATTCCTCCAAATTACTGTGCTCTCCAAATATATTAAAAATAATGTTAAAATCCTCCATGTTGCTATCACACGACAGCGGAAAACTAAAGACAAGCAGACAGTTTGCTTTGCTTTTCAAACTGTTACATTTGAAAAACAGTTCAATAGAGCGAACTTCTTTCTGCAGATGTGAGCGTCCTTAACAACGGTCAATACATCCTTGACAGCGGTCTGTCTATTCTGGATTAACAACGTGTCACGTGTTCTGAATTGACCAATTAGAATCGAGTATTCAACTAAGCCATGTAATAGTTATGTATAAAAGACATACAAAAGTGCATTTTGCATGAAGTTTATTTTTTTGTAGTTGTTTTGAGTCTATCTTGTCCTTATTTTGAGTCTCTTTGTAATAATAGTAATGCGTTTCATTTATATCGGCGCTTTTCAAGGCTCTCAAGGTCACCGTACAAAATGCAAAAACACAAAACAAAACACCAGCAGAAAAACAAGACAATCAGTAAGAACAGAGGTCAGAGAGTGTAATGAACAGGGATCAGGGCGGATATGCCAGTGTGAAGAGATATGTTTTGAGACGTGATGGGCGAGCCAATGTTTGCCCTGCTTGTAGTAATAGGCTAGTAATAATGATAGTCATTAAAATGCTATTCCTTTTAAATCCCCTCCGTAATTTATAGTTGTAGGCTTTTATTTTATTGCCTTACAGTTTATGCTGTTTAAAGTATGTTCAATATTGTAAAGTTTAAATCACTGTTAAAATGCTCGTCACTACTGTAAATATTGCACACCTTATGCTGCGTTCACACCGGACGCGATGCGATTTTTGTGGGCGGCGCGATTACATGTAAAGTCAATGCAGAGATGCGGACAGACGCGAATTCGCTCCGACGGCGCGCATGAAGCGGTGGACGCGGCGCGAATTACGCGATTGAGGCGATTGAAGGGGGCCGCGTCAAACGCGAGAGTTCAATTTTTGCTTGATTACAGATACGAACAGGCCCGGTTCTACGGGGGTGCATAAGGGTGCATTGCACCCTCAGTTGAGTCGTTATGCACACTCATTTGAAAAATGAAAAGTGAAAAATATTACATATATAATAATAATAATAAGTAATAATTTAGTTGAAATAAATTGTAATTGTGGTTAAATAACATTGTCTGCTGCATTTATTTGGTCAATTTAAACGGTAAGTAACGTTATTATGTCAGGTGTGTGTGACCTGTGCCGCTGCACGTTCGTCATCTGCAAGGTGCTTACACAGCAGTCAGTGATGGACATCAGAAAATGGTTAAAACAACCAGCCCTAATCGCCAGCAGTAACACTGCATCTACTGCAGGTAATAACAGTTCAGATCATGGGGACATTACGTTACCCAACGCCTGATTCGCCGGCTTTGCCCGCCTCGCCCACGGAGGCGGAGCAGCCGCAGCCGTCTTCGTTGCCCCAAACACCGCCACCCCTCAGCGGCCCGCAAGTGCCAGAGGACCTCGGCAAAACAGAGCCTGCCCAGGTATATTTCAAAAAGTATACTCAACTTGCCTAACCAGGCGCTCATTTTGCAGCTCATGGTTTCAAAACAGAGATTGGCTGGAATATTCATGTAAAAAAGATGCCATCTTCTGCATTTCGGTTCAAGTAAGTCAGATGCCTTCACAACTGGCGCCATGCTCTTATAGGCTACTTGATAAGGGACTGGGAAGGCATGAATCAAGCAAAGAGCACATAGATCCATAGATCTCTTAATGTTGCTCTCAAAGTGCACCAGATTGATGCTTTTAACTTCAATATTTAAATCGTCCCGGGGGAGCATGCCCCCGGACCCCCCTAGAGGAGGTGAGGACCAGAGATGGGGTCGTTACTAAAAAAAAGTTATATATTACATTAAAAAAAAGCAATATATTACACTACTTCGTTACTCTCTACATAAAGTAACTTGTTACTTTACTCGTTACTTTACTCGCAGGGCTTGCCCGCCCCTCCCTACAGGCAGATCACGCAGACTGCTAAAGTTTCAAATGTTCTCTTTAGTTCAGTTTCCATTGTCGCATAAGACTGATCCAGATAGCTCCTGAATCGGGCCCGGCGCCACGAGGGGGCAAAAGGGGGCATTGCCCCCTCAGTTGTCTTATTTGCCCCCTCACCTTGAGCATCATTGATCCATCAAAAAGTACAATAAATGTCACGATTATTAAATAACTTTAAATAATGATTTGCCCCAACACACGTTACTATGTTTAGATCAGATGTGTGGGTCAAGCAACGTGTAAACAAGCCTCAACCCTAAGTGAGCTTGTACTCTTAATGTTAGCATGTGTGCTTAGCTGTAAACACAGTTGGATGGGTGACCAAAACGTCCCCGTTTTCCAGGCAAAGTCCTCGTTTTTGGTGGCCGGTACCCGGTTGAAACTCCAGAAAATGTTCCCGTTTTTGAATGTGCGTTAAAAAACTGAGCAAGGTGATATAAAATGTTACATGTCAGTAAAAACAGAGTAACAGTGTTGTGCCTTTTTGTAGCGTTAGCGTATTTATTCTTCTTCTTCTTCTTCTTCTTCTTCTTCTTCTTCTTCTTCTTCTTCTTCTTCTTCTTCTTCTTCTTCTTCTTCTTCTTCTTCTTCTCACCTGCCCGCGAGATTTTGGACAAAAGAAACTCGGCTAGTAGTGTCAACTAAATCCATATTATTACAACAAAAGTACTTTAAACGAGGTAAATTACGAATGTATGTTCTCAATCGCCAAGTATGGGATTGAATATTACATTAGATTTATTGTCATGTAAATTCATTTGCACAGCTCTGTTGTGGTAATCTGTATTATATAAACTGTATTGGTACAATGAGCGACATCTAGTGGTAGATTGTGGAACATTGATTTGATTTTTCTCATGGCAGTTTGACTCTAGAGACAAATCAGGGGACTTTACTTTTAATCTGTGTATGTCCATTTGATGTTGTGTTTTATCCAATATTACATTTGGTTTATATATTAGTCACTTCCTTATGAAATACCAGGTTTTAGGCCTTGGTCTGAACATTCAATCCTGGAAATAAAAAATCAACCAGATACATTTTTCTAGATAGATACTAAGTAAGTAAATCTGTATAGAAAGACGAGTTAAGGGGTAGAGGAGAAAAGGTTATGGTATAATTACAGAGCCAATTGAGCCAAAGGAGGAAATCAATGTTAGTCTGTTAACCAAAGTGCAGCCATCTAATAATGTACTATCTGTTATTAAAGATCAGAGGAAAAGAACAGAATGAGAGGGGTAAATCCGGAATACAAATAAAGAAGCAAAGAGATTGTAGAGCAGTGAGAAGGAAAAAAGCTTGGTGTGTCAATTCATTACATTGCCAGTATTTTTCGTTGTTGTGAAGAAAAAAAAATCGCCCCCTCGGATTTTTTAACAGCCCCCTCAATCATTTCATCCTGGAGCCGGGCCTGTCCTGAATGTTTTCCTATCTGACCATGGCTGTCCTTTGTCTCCTGCTATCTGTATTTTGCGCAGTATATCGCTGAACGATGGTGATTCCACTGTGCAAATGGGCAACATTTCCTCTACTATGAAGGATGCTACAAGCCTGTCCATCTCTGCTTTGGTTTCCGGTCCTACAAATTCTAATTTGTGTTGCTTCGGGGTTGGCGGCGGCGCACTCACAACATCCTCACTCTGGGTTCGGGGGTCCTTAGCTATTAGCTTCACCTTAGCATGTGTTCTTAGCAGGTGTTTGTTGAGGTTTGATGTGGTGGTTACAGCAGTGGATAACAGCTTCTAGCCTGGACACAGTTTGCACCTCACCGTCACATTCCTGTCTATTCCTTGGACAAATTCAAAGTAATGGGCATACCTCCACCCCTCGAAAGTTATCGCTGACTCAGCCATGTTTATGCAGCACTGCACGTAATGATGTGGACGCGCAAGTTGCGCAGATTACGTACATATAAACCTGCGGCGGAAACCCCTCTTGTCTGTCAGTGTGATTATGACTGATTTGAGTAAGTAACGTGTGTCGGGGCAATGTTAGTAACTGTAGTGTGATTACTGAATTATAAAAGTAGCGCGTTACACTACTCTGTTACCGACAAAAGTAATATTATTATTTAGTTACTTTGTAACGCGTTACACCCAACTCTGGTGAGGACCCTCCTAGAGGAGGTGAGGACCCCCCTAGAGGGTGTTAGGTCCACTCCCCACTTATAAAATTAGCACTTTACCACTGCACCCTCTCTAATCTCAGATGCACCCTGAGTCATTTTGTTCTGGAACCGGGCCTGGAAACGAACAATACATTAGCATTAACCAAGTTAGCTCAACCGCCGGTTTAACGGCAGATAACGGTTAAAAGTGACCGTTTGTAAATGTTTTTTTCTTTTCAGAGGAGGTATGCCAACTGCCAAAAGAACAAGTGAGAATGTTCCTTTCTAATTAAAGAACTGGGATCCTGTGTTTTCTGGGGCTTTGAGGACAACATGTTTCCCATCCAATGCTCCACAGCAGAGAGGAAAGTTCCACCGCTCCTCAAACTTCTCTGCTATTGACCTCCACTCCTCTGTAGAGGGCACAGCCATGATCTCCTCCACAAGGCAGTCCCAGATAGCAGTGGCCACATCAGGGATGACATTAGAGACAGTTGAGACACCAACACGGAAGCTGTTGGCAATTGTCCTGAATGAATCTCCAGTAGCGAGATACCTGCAGCACAAAAAAATATATATATATATATAAAATAAATCAAACAAGGTTGTATGAAGATGTAAAGTAACTAAGTAGGCTACATTTAATGGTGTACTTTTCCTCCACTACATGTATATACCTTCAGTTACTTTACAGATCTGGATGAATGATGTGAAATATAATCAGGTCTTAAATCAGACTTTAGTTCCACCTGGAGTAAATTCACAAGCTACCCTGCAGTATACAAAGTCATTCAAACTATCATGATGGGAGTTATTTCAGCATCCCTTTTAAACGTTTATTACAATTAAATAATAACAACAAACAGTTCATTTTGATCCATAGTGCTGTGGCATTGATTCACCAATAACGTGCAAGATTCATTCAATATATCCGATTAAAGCTGAGACTCCACAGATTATATAGGTATAGTATCATCACTGAGTGATCCGAACTCGCGACAGGGGAAGCAAACATAGACATCACATTACAGAGCTTTTACGGGAGATCGTCTCACCGTAGCTGTCAATCTGATCAAAAGGCGTGTTCAATGGCATTAAAATGAGAAAAAACGCGGCTGAATCGGTTGATCCATATGTTAATAATGTATCTGTGGCTTTGAAAAAATTATTTATAATCCATAATTCCATTTGTATGTAAAAGTCAGAGCAAAAAAGTTAGCTGCTAATGGTAGCCAACAGAGTGTATGCAGCTTCCGGTTTTGGCCACGCATCACTCCCACTCCTTATTTGTTAATGTGTTGGTGTGTGTAGAGCTTCCCCTTGATTCCATTGGCTCTAGCGGTTATAAAGAGATTTCATTCATCAAAATCGACCAAGGGGGGCCAGAGATATGGACAATCCACCCAAATGACCCCAGAAGTGGGTTTTTTGGTGCTAAATCTCTCTAAAAAGGTAAAATATCACTTGTTTTGCATCAATCTTGATACAGGGTATTTATTATATGTTGTACTTTGGATTCCTAAAGCTTTTAGTCTGCCTTACCATCATCCAAGGGTAGTTTTCACAATAAGTAAAACATAATTTTTGGACGGACACTATAATTTACAGTTTTTTTACTATGTTCAATCTGAATTTTCTTTAAAATAAAAAACATCTATATTGATTCTGACTTTTCTACATCCAACTCACAGGTTTATCATTACTTTGAGAAAAAAGATTATTAATTTAACCCTTTTAGAAGATATGGTCATTTGTTCTGGGAATGTCATTTTCGAGCCTGAGACCTGAAAAACAGGCTCAGGGTGGAACAGGTTAATCAAACAATGATATTTACCTAACTGTGTGCGACACTTGATTACATCGTGAACCCAGACACAACGGCGTTTGTTGCTACTGTACGTTTGTAGGACTTCCACAGAAGGTACAAAGCAGAAATAGTTGTTATATCCTCCATAGTCAAGGACAGAAATAACCAAAACGATCCTGCATGGAAGTGTAAACAACCTCAACTGTCCGTCAACGGTATGTCTGTTTTTGAATGACGCGATAAAACAAACTGCAAGCCGCGGTGAAACTAGAGCATTTAGAGCGATGCGAATATTCGCATCATGTCCGGTGTGAACGCAGCATTAGCCTTTATCTTTAATATGCTATATTACACTGTACGTAACTGCTTCTTTGCCATCTGGTAAGTCACAGAATCTACAGGTGCATCTAAAAGAATAACTATATAATAGAACTGTTTTTCTTTAATTTAAAAAATGAATCATCCATATATTCTAGATTCATTATTCATAAAGTGAAATATTTCAAGCCTTTTTTGTTTTAATTGTGATGATTACAGCTTACAGATCATGACAATCAATAATCCTGTATCTCAAAATAGTATAATATTAGATAAGACCAATCAAAACAGGATTTATAATACAGATATTTCGACCTTCTGAAAAGTTTGTTCATTTATGTAATCAATACTTGGTCGGGGCCCCTTTTGCACAGATTTGCATACATTTTACATGGTATATGGAGGCAATATATGATATTGTGAGCTGCTCCTGTAATCTGATTTCTATAATATTTCTTAGGTCTAGCAATATAATGCATCTCTTGATGGTCACATATACTTATCTTCTCTCTTCAGATGCACTTTTGAAATATGTTGGGCCACATACCACCTCAGCAGAGCCCAGCACTGCAGCAGCATCAAACGCTCCTGTCCCCTCCACCTCAGCAGAGCCAAGTGATACCATGTGGTCTCAAAACAGCTATTTTATGATGATGATAGATGACTTTGCTTCAAGAAATGTAAAATAGTTCTTTTTTTTAAATAATATTTTTTGTTTGAAATTATAGGTTTTAATTTTGTATTTTTGTTCATTTACAATAAAACCAGACAAAATCTTGCCTATGGCAGCAAATTGGTCAGGCCGGACCTCAGTAACTGGCCTATCTGGGGAACCTATAAGGCAAGGCAAGGCAAGTTTATTTATATAGCACTTTTCAACACAAGGCAATTCAAAGTGCTTTACAAAAAATGAAAGACATTAAGAAAAAGGCATTTAAAATCAGTCATTAAAAAGAAAAGCTAATAAAATAAACATTAAAAGAAAAAATACATGGATAAAAGTTACAGTGCAGTCTAAGATATGAATAGTTCAATTAAAAGGTTGCGTGAATTTTTGTTTGCAGAGCATAAATACAAAATACAAATATGTGCTCTGTTTTTGACACAATATTTCCCTGCAGTAATGAATGACTGTTCAGAATGATATATTATCTTTGCTGTGATAGTTAAACAATAATTTTCACACTGAGAGAAAACAAACACATGTTGAGAGGAAACTGCATATTCAAAAAAACATGCATACAAACAAATTCCAAACTTCACTGCACCACAACAAAAGGTGTTATCTGTGGAATAACTGTAATGATGAGCTGAAATACTGTATAACTTTATCCTGACTAAAAAACTATTCTGAAACAAAATCCTGAATGGATATGAGCAGGACCGGTGATTTCCTGCTTGGTATGTTTTGTTGTTGATGGTTTTGGTTTACCTGTAAAGATTATTTGTTTTATTAGTTTTTTAGTTTTGTACAAGGGGTGATTTGTTTGAAACAACGAATCAAATATCACGGATGCTGATGCTGATGCTGATGACGATGAACTGAACTTTTATTTTCATAAACAATGTATGCTAGAGTTGGTAGGACAAGAAACATTTTTAAGCTTCTTCTTGCCCCTTTTGAACATGAAGGAAACTTTTTGAGTTTTTATTTTTATACCTTGAAAGTTTTTTGTTATTTTGCTTCTTTTTATTATTATTTGTTTTCTTTTGTTTGTTTAGTTTTGACATAAAAACAAACTAAATACAAGAAAAAAGAAGAAAAAAAACAACAACATTAAAGATTAAAATTGTGAGAAATCTATTTGTGTCTGTTGGACAGAGCAAATTGCAACACAGAGCCATTTTCGTTACCAGCTCTTACATCAATACCAATAGACATGTCACAAGACGAAGCCACATGAGCGTTATTTAGAAATGTGTTGTTGCAGCAGACTAGATTACATACATTTGAAAAACATGAACTAGTTGACAAATTAGAACTATAACACTTGCTGGTTATTTCATGTATTTATAATAATCATTTGCCAATGTCACTTCATTTTCTGTTTTGCACAAATGTGTTAGCAATATTGTATTAGTTGATATATATTGATGCATGACTTACTGCTGTGTTCATTAATGTAGACAAATAATTGATTTACATTATTATGATTGTCATTACATTATTTATTAGATAACAGCAGAGAGGGATCAGGCGATGTCCTTCACCAAATTTAACTTACATCAAAATACATAAGTATAAATGTCAAAATATATTTAAAGTACGAAAAGTATAAATACTCAGAATGCAGAATGGCACATTTCAGATTAATATACGGTATATTACATATCTAGATCCCAATTCATATTGTGTTTATCACATCAATGTTGCAGCTGGTTAGGTGGGATTTATAATAACATTACTTCATATACTATTGGGTAGAGAAATAACACATTATAATTAAATAGATCAATTCATTTGACCATCCTAAAAGACATTTAATAAATACAGTTATCACATAATATTTTCTATTAATTATGTGAATTTGAACTGGTCAAATAGTTTTTTATGAACATATATATTACTTTACTTCTTTTTTTATTAAAGCCTTTTTCCTTTAGTCCTTGTTCCTGTTTTTGAAAGCCTGTAAGTAACATTTTGTGACTGAGCCACAATATGGAGAAATCATACACACAAAAGGCTTTGGTAACTCGGCACCTCTACTTTTAACCACACAGAGGGGTTGTGTAAACACCAGTCCTTTCTCAACCTGGCAAAATATATTTCAACAGTCTCAGAAGTGTAAATGATTTGGTATCTGTCAATAAAACCATTAGTTATAACTCGTAAATCTTAATAAAGGCTGCCCAATGCTGGAATTCAAGCTTTAAAAAAAAGGTGTTTCTTTCCTTTTTTTTATAATCCCTAAACTCGCAGTTTTGGCTTGTAATATTCCATAGGGTTTTAAAACATTTATTAACATGCTTATTGTATTTGTACATGTATGTACATCATGTGTGGAAGGAACAAAAAAGAAAATCAACAGGCAGCTCTGCAGGTGGCTTAGAATACCTCCAAGATTCACATCAGGACTGTGCATAGAGGCCTGCCAGCTACGATTTACTGTCATCCGTGGTGCAGGAGTTCAAGGTGGCAAAGTGCAGATTCATGTTGACCATCACAGAATCTAAGCACAGAGGCAGAGACATTAAAACAAGATCTCTGTTTTGCTATGTGTGAGATGATCTACTGCATTGTAATAATGAGTTGTTTGTTCTTCTGTCTGTTTCCATTAGCTTTAAATCTGAGATGTCTTTGGGAAGAACAGATTAGATTTATCTGGATAATGAAATCAGGATTAAAAACAATCCCTACAGATAAAGAAACAATAAATCAGATACCTGTTGCATTTATCTGCATTGTGTATAACTAGCAGGATTACAGTGTTAGTAAAAACCTAAAAAGATGATATAGTGTTTGTTGTAAAGGATCAGATGTTATCTCTTCTCTGTATGCTGTACTGTTCTGTAGGATAATACTTTAAGTGTGAATCTATACTGCCTGAATCTGCTTTATGGTTTTCACTTTCTTTGCTTTATTTGTTCAGTTTTTAATTCAGCAGGTGAATCTATATGTTCATAAAATAGTGTGTATGTTAAACTTAAACGGAGCATTTTCTGTCAGCTCAGATTTTATTTCTGCTTTTCTAAACTGTGGTATGTGCTCATGTGTTTCATTGTTGGTGTATAGGCTACTGCCCGAATATGCTGAATGAAAGGCAGGTTTTCCTATAAATTAAATTATTTTGTATCCTAAATATCCTGGTTTCTGCTCTTCTAATGTCATATTGTTCTGTTGTTGCACATAATACAGGAAAAAAAAAACATCTTATTGTAAATTATTTTCTCTTTATTTATTTGCCTTGCATTTGATATTGAGGTAATCCAAAAGTCGAGTAAAGTAATCAGGTTACATTACTTTTACTTAACTATATCGGCTTTTTCCGTGTTCGTGCTCTGAGTGTGTAGCATTAAGGTTTATTGCGCTCTGGATAAAAGCATCAGCTAAATGAACATGATTTGCTCTGTTAATTCATCAATTAATGTTTCATATACCATTGACTGCTTAAACATGTATCCTGCTGGGAAACATCTTACACAAACCCCAGTGGGTTTGAAGTAATAACTGCCACTTCCAGTTCAGCTGGATTTGTCAACGTTTGTTGAACAGAATACCTTATAAGGATGGGGGTTAGTTGTTTTCCCCACATATATAAGTTGGACCCTTCTGTTTCAGGTACTGTATCTCTCTGCTTCTATCCTGTAACCAGCCATGATCCTGCAGGCAGCTGCGCTCAGCGTCCTCCTCTGCTGCGTGCACACTTACACTCTATGGGTAAGCATCAGCACACACTTTACACACAATTAACTTTCAATAATAACAAAATACATACACATTTTTATGAAACACTTTGAAATTACCTATGATACATTTTGAACTGTAACAATCCAATATAGAAATGTCCTTCAACAATACACATCAGCATGACATTTAGTTTTTAAGTTTGTGGATTGCATTATGCATGAAATAAGATTTCTCTGTATCAAAAGATGTACATTTATATTTGAGAAATCCTAATACCGTCTTTATAGGACCTCCATCAGTCGTCTCATATTTAATCAAAATATATTTTTATGCACTGGTCAATTTTGAGAGTTTGCTTCCATAACATGTCTTCTTTATAGTGGAAAGAAAATATCAAAATAGACGTTAAGGTGTTTATTTGACTACCTTTTGTGCTTCTGAACATTTACCCTAAATTCACCACAAAATCAGCATTAGAAAATGTCTCATTTACACATTTAAGCATGCTTGATCAGAAAACTTGCAAACAATTGTTGTCTTAATGTAGGTCATCAACTGGGGTAGTTTGATTGTGATATCTATAAGCTATTATTTTATTACCCTATTTAGTGTCTCCTCTAAACCAGCTTTTACTGTTTATTATTACAGGCTCCTTTTGAAAAGACTGAGGAGTCCTCTGGTAAGACAGGGCTACTTTTCAAACTTTAAAATGCTCTAACTATTTACTCAGACTTTTTAACTGATTGTTTCTATTCCAAAGGCAACACCATTGAGGATGAGACCCTCAGTGTCTCTGAGCTGTTGGAGAGGGCCAATGTGGATGTTGGTATGTATATGCACTGCAATCATTCATTATGTATTCCCCTTGGCTGCGAACGTTCATTAAAGATAATCTTACATTCATTTGAAACAAATCAAATCAAGAGACAGTGACACCACACTGTCTCTGTTTGACACTGTTCATTAGAGCAATAATCTGGTTTCAGCACTAATATATATACTAACATTTATTTTGTTTACACACATTTGTACTTATTAATTGTGGTTTTATAGTGTTATACACTTTGAAAATGTTTCTTTAACTTTAATTTGATTTATTTTGTATTTAACTTTTATTTCAAAATGAAGCCTCTGTTATGCAACCCTGCTTCCCCCGGGCTGATTAAAAGTATATCTGATTCGGATTTGAAAGAAAGATGAAGGCATGTTCTTGATCATGCTTGCGTCATCTTGCAGGAAAGAACTTTGACGAGCCGATGGTGATGTTTGGAGACATCGCCGTGCCCACAGGTCTGCAGAACGCTGATCCCTGCACAGCACGAGGCTGCCTGTGGCCCAAAGCCACCGACGGAAACGTCTACGTACCCTACCGCATCTCCAACCAGTACTGTGAGTACTGAAGGCAGGGTCGTATATGATTACATTACATTACATTACATTGCATTTAGCTGACGCTTTTATCCAAAGCAACTTACAATAAGTACATTCGACCAGGAAGACACAACCTTGAAGAAAACAGAATCATATAAGTACATCAGGTTTCATAGAGCCAAACATTTCAAGTGCTACTCAACTGGCTTTAGGTAAGCCAGTCCTTTATTAGTATAAAAGTGCTTCGTTAATAGTTCTAACGCTCGAAGTGGAGTCGAAAGAGATGAGTTTTCAGTTTGCGCCGGAAGATGTGCAAGCTATCTGCCGTCCTGATGTCAATGGGGAGCTCATTCCACCATCTTGGAGCCAGGACAGCAAACCCACGTGTTTTCGCCGATGGGAACTTGGGTCCCCCTCGCAGCGAGGGCGCAACGAGTCGTTTGGCTGATGCAGAGCGTAGTGCACGCGCTGGGGTGTACGGTTTAACCATGTCCTGGATGTAGGAAGGGCCAGATCCATTCGCAGCATGGTAAGCAAGTACCAGTGTCTTGAAGTGGATTCTAGAAGTTACCGGAAGCCAGTGAAGGGAGCGGAGGAGCGGAGTGGTGTGGGAGAATTTAGGAAGGTTGAAGACCAGACGAGCCGCTGCATTCTGGATGAGCTGCAGAGGTCGGATGGCACATGCAGGTAGACCAGCCAGGAGGGAGTTGCAGTAGTCTAGGCGTGAGATGACGAGAGCCTGGACCAGAACCTGAGTCGCTTTCTGAGTCAGCTGGGGACGTATCTTCCTGATGTTGTAAAGCGTGTATCTGCAGCAACGGGTTGTAGCAGCGATGTTTGCAGTGAAGGACAGGTTGTTATCTAGGGTCACACCCAGATTCCTTGCAGTCTGAGTCGGGGAAACAACTGAGGTGCCGATGTTGATTGTTAGGTCAAGAGTGGGACAATCTTTTCCCGGGAGGAAGAGCAGCTCAGTCTTGTCAAGGTTGAGCTTGAGGTGGTGAGCAGACATCCACTGAGAGATGTCGGCTAGACAAGCAGAGATGCGTGCAACGACCTGGGTCTCTGAGCGGGGAGACCGCTAATGTGATTAGTGACCTAGAAATGTGATTAGTGTTCACATTTCATGCACACAGTATGCATTTTTGATGGCTCAATGTCCCTTTTTCTTGAATATTAGGCAGTACTGATACCAATACCAATATGTATCTCTTGTTAGGCATCATTTTAACATGTTAATTTGTATTGAAATGAACTTTTCTCAACTAAAGATCCAGTGATTGACCAATACGTAATATTGAATCGGCGCATCCACCATTACAAGTAGCAGATAATAGAAGCAGTAGAAGTAAAGGTAATAATTTATCTAGTGGTAGTATAATTAAAGGTGTCCTCCACTGACTTTAAAGAAACATTTATTAAATTAGATGTGGAATTTTTGGACGATTTTGGCTTTTCTACTGTACAAATGTATCTGCTGCTTGATGGCATAACTTGCACTGAACTTTAAAGTTGTTTCCATTTTCCTAATGGTAAAAGCCATTTTGTATGATCAGTGTCGTTATGTGCATAGTGTTTGGCTCAAAATACCAAACAGATCATTGCAGCATCCCATAAACCCCTCTGTTTCAGCCCTGTTTAAAAAGTGCTGATTCTGGGTCTGTTACTTTAGATGAAAATAAGGAGCCCCTCCCCACGCCCCTCTGAGAGATATTTGATTACTAAAAACACAATGATGCTCTAGGAGGAGATACAGGTGATAAGGGGGGGGTTACCTTGGTTGGTTATTGGCTAATGGTTACACAAGCCAACACATTGTTATGACATCATAAAGGGGCCAAAATCTGATCAGCTCATTTTCAGACAGGTTTTTATAGAAATGGATCAGGACAAAAAGAGAGCAAATCTTTTTTATCTGAAACTTTCAGAATCTCTTTCCACAGAGGGGACACATGTTGATGTAGAAGAGACATGAAAAAGTGGATTTTGCATAATAGGTGACCTTTAAGAAATAAAACCCACTAAACTGATATTATTTGATTTTTACTGTAAAGCCCAGAGAGAGAGACAAACCATCGTCCGAGGCCTGAGGTCTTTTGCTGCGTCCACCTGCATCCGCTTCACCCCCCTCAACAGACAGAGTGACTTTGTCGACATCCAGTCCCGATCAGGGTAATGACAATGCACACAACACACATGCATAACTAACATAATCTATTTACACCTCCATAACACTGTGTGTCCCAGGAGAGGAAGCAATTTGGCTGTTGAACTGATAGTTTTATGTCATGCTTTCTTCCAGGTGTTTCTCCTTCGTCGGCCGTCGTGGTAGAAGCCAGGTATTGTCTTTGAGTCGTCAGGGGTGTGTTTTCAAGCAGATCATCCAACATGAGCTGCTCCACGCCCTAGGCTTCGACCATGAGCAGACCCGGTCCGACAGAGACCAGCATGTCCGCATCCTGCTGCAGAACGTCATGCCCGGTGGGTCTCACTCTTTCATCATGTAGAATACAGATGATGCAATCGATCAAAATAGGGTTGTTCACTTAATATAATTGACCTTTATGGCCTTCGAAGGGGTAGTAGAGCCCCATTCCTCCAATACAATAGAACCAAATGGCACTTGGTTTGTGGTGCTCAAACTTCCAAAAATGTCATTTGGAGCCGTCTCAAGTCACGCTGGAGGTTTTCCTTTGAGCGAGGGCAGACCCCGTGCCGGCCACGGCCCTCATGTTTCAAACTGTCCGAAATGAGGTGCTACATCTGTACTTTCTTTCTATTCTTATCACCTCGCAGAAGAAAGCATGTATCTACTCATGGATGACTTGTATTTTCTTAGAGGTGTTACTCTTCAATAGCATACAAACGGAGACAATGTTTGATTGAGCCGTGTGATCTCCTGCAGGAACGGAGTCCAATTTCAGGAGGATCAGAACAAGGAACCTTGGCACTCCCTATGACTACAACTCTGTCATGCACTATGACAGGTAACATAATAATAATACAACAACATGTGATGATAATGTTTCTCTGTGTCCTCTGGATTTGTTTTCTCACAGTTTTTTTATCTAATGCAACTTCATAAAGTGATATTATGTCCCAAGTGGCCAAACGATTCCTAATACAACTTTACGACATGTTTCCAAAATGTGCAGTACGTTCAAAAAGTGAACTTTAATGAGAGATTTTAGCATATGCACAATATTTGATGCCACGGAATGTGAGCTAGCTAAACGCTACTTCATCCAAATCTGCTTTCTGTGGTCATTCAGCAGCACAGGTGTCCAGTTGTTATCACTGCTGTGTTTGCAGGTTTGCCTTCTCCAGGAACCGACAGCCGACCATCATCCCTATCCCCGACAGCAACGTAGCCATTGGGAGAGCCACCCAGATGAGTCCGACTGACATCCTCCGGGTCAACCGCCTCTACGGATGCAGTACGTACATTTTCATCAAAGTAGCCTACTGACTAAATTACTTTCTACATGTTCCTATAACTGCAGTGTATTTCTGAGCTACACTGACCCCACCCATATATGTAGTCTCTCATACTGATAGCATTCACAGAGGTCAGGCTCAACACAAATCCAGAAACCCTACATGTGACCCGCTCTATCGAAATCAGTTGGAAGTTGCAACGGCTCATTTCAAAATAAACGTGGATTTGCGTAAAAAACTAGTTTTTCGGGGTTTGGGTGTTTTGTTTGATTTTAAGTCTTGGCTTTCGGAATATGAAACTTTTATTTCCAAAATCACCCGATAAATACATTTTTGAAGCTTGTAAAGGGAAGATGAGAGCTCTCACTCGCACCCTGCTATTCTGCAGCGCCGCTCCCCCTCACTCTCCCTCCGGCTGACATTATGAATGTAAGGCGTATAGTAATCATAGATAACACAGCAGGGTCCGTTACAGTTTGTCTTCATCTGATTTCAATTAAACAAAGTCTTGGCTTTCAGAATATTAAACTTGTTTCGGCAAATTCAGATGATAAATACAACTTTGAAGCTTGTAACGGCATAATTACAAGCGGAGAACGGAGTAACTTAACGTCACAGCAGGTATAACAACAGCCGGTGTTTCTCGTGAGTGTTTTCACACACATACACACACACTCGCGAGCTTCCCCCAGACCAGTAATCCAAACGAAAATATCTTCCCTCCATAGTATTTTGATAATTTATTAGCTGCTAATAATCAATCAGATCGATGGATTCCAGAGAAGAGGAAACTTTAAAGGCCTTTTTCTCAAAATGATGACTCTGTGACAGTCATTATATAATGTGACATATTTTGCTTAATATTTGGAGTACAAAAACAATCCTGATATCATTAGAAAGCTAGGAATATCCTCTTTCCAGCAGTGTATACAACTCAAAATGTGTCTTCGGGTCAATGCGATGCAATTTCGATAGAGCAGGTCACATATACTGTACGTTTATTTAAAATGGAGCAGTACCATAAAAAGTATCAAACAGTTTTTACAGGTTTACTGTCTTTTTGTCAGATTCCACTGCATCCAGACCTCACCTGAAACCGGTGCAAAGAAAACATTTCTTGGAGAAATGAAGGTAAGTCCTAAGTTTGCATGTTTTTTCATACTTGCTATGAACCAGGGGTGAACAAAGTAGTCAGATCTTTAACTGTGGTGAAAAAAGTAATACAATGTGCAAACACAAGTAAAGACCACGCATTAAAATGTAACTCAGAAAGTACAGAAGCATTTGCATCAAGATATGGCCCTATGGCCCATTTTAGAACTATATGTGACATGATTGACTTTATTGTTTTATTTATTAATGTCTCCATTACTTCAACGTTGAAGTTTTTTTTTTATTTTTTAATAAATTCACTGGGGGCTAGCTTGTGCGGGTAGATTCTGTATTTTGTTTTTAAGATGGATGATGGATTTGTATTCATATATTTTAGTTTTTCTGGTTTTGCTTTTTGGATAGTGACAAATACAGACTGAACACATGAATGTACTTTTATTTGGATCCATGAATGTGCATATTTTCTTTAAAATCTCCTCTTCTCCAACAGGAATTCAAGAGGAAATAATACAAATTCATACAGCTTCTTATCTACAAGCAAAACCAAGATGCATCTGGTGTTGAATGAATGTGCTTTAATTCAGATTACATTAGCTTGTGTGCTGTCTCACTAAGAAATTCAAATTAAAAAATGTTCACTTAGATAAATGACTGCTAATGAGCTTGATTAAATACAAAGGATGAATAAAAATGTTTGTTCACAGACCATAATCACATGTCTGTCTGTCATTTTCCATTTGGCCTTCATGAACAGGACAAACACACACAGCTGATCAAACTCTTGGATAAACACTTATTTCCCAGTCTGAGTGCCAGACAGTACACACACACACACACACACACACACACACACACACACACACACACACACACACACACACTTGCACACACACACACACATACAAAAACACAAACACATATATTCATAATAATATTTATATATTCTACAAAAAATAGTCATAACATTTATATATTCAACAAAAATATTCATAATAATAATAATAATAATAAATCACATGTGTCCGAAAGGGAGCAGGAGGAAGCAAATGCTTATTAATTCCCACCCCTTACTTACTGCTGATCAATGATTATCCTTTAAATAATTTCTGCAAGTTATTCTTACTTACATATTTACATTTACAATCATTTCTCATCTTCAATCACCTTTCTTCATTCTCATAGTTTTCCAAAAAAGTGTTTCTGTACATCCTTTTAAAGTGAATTATATTTGTGCTTTGTTTTAACTCCTGCTCCAAACCATTCCATAAAATCACCCCACAGATTGTCATGCTCAGAGTTGTTCTGACCTTGAGTTGTTTCAAATGTAGATTTCCTCTCAAATTATACCCACCCTCTCTGTCTATGAACAATGTTTTTAATTTTGTAAAAGTAGATTATGTCTGGCTCTGTACATGATTTGTGCTGTTTTAAATTTAACCAGATCAGTCATCTTCAGTGTGTGTGACTTCAAGAATAATGAATTAGTGTGTTCAAGATATCCAACATTATTGATTATTCTTATAGCCCTTTTTTGTAATGTGCATAACGGCTGTAGGTTGGTTTTTTAAGTGTTTCGCCAAATCTCCACACAGTAACTCAGACATGGCACTATGAGTGTATTATACAGAGTATATAATGATTTATAGTCCAGAATTTGCTTTCCCCAATATTGCGATAGTCCTAGCCAGTCTTAGAACACAAATAAGAAACAATACCATTATTAAATACTTTTATATACATTATATTTTACTTTTATTTGATCAGTAATACCAGTCAAGTCCTGGCTGAGTTAACAGCTGAAGCAGTTTCACAAACATACCAATATACAGTACCTTTATAAAAAGATAAACCACATGTCAAATGTAAACCACTAGTGATATGAGCCAGACCACATTTATGTAACTTTCACACCTGTTTTTTTATATAAGAATAAATCACATTTTGTAAGTGTTATTAAGGGAGTATGACCATTCTTGTGGTACTAAAGACTCTTCATTTGGGGCCTTGCCGCATCATGCAGGATAAGGCATCATTAGGTAATTTATTAAGACGAATAGAGAGCCAACATGCTACTTATATGGACGCTAACAAGCACAATAGTTAATTGATGCCTTAATAAAGGGTGAGCTAGAAAACCTCTGCATTCCATTGCAGTTCCATTTGTTTCTTTTTAATCAAAGTACATATATGCAATTTCTGCTATAATATTTCAAATAAAAACTGAGGTCAGATAAACAGTAAGTGCTCTCATCATCACACTTTATAGTTATGAATAAATACAAATGAAAAGAACAAATCAGGCATAAAAGTGACTTTGTTCTCCTTTGTTTCAGTGTGTTTTGTACGGTATGATGGCAACATGTGTCCCTTTTCCTACTTTGTCAGATAAGGCTGTGTGTTCAGCTAATTCTTTGACTTTCTTAGAACCCTGATTGTCCATATTTGGGCACACAAAGACAGTTGAGCGTAGATAAAAAGCTGGAGAGAGACCTCCTCTGCACGAATCCACACCGAGGATTAGGGATGGGTATCGTCAGCGCCATATAGACTGAGAGTTATGTCATCTCCGTTCACTCCAATGGACCACTTTTTTACAGCAATGGCGGATCGTGGAGCCTCTCATTCGTTCCCCGGAAGTTAGCGCCAAGGCTAGCAGAGCTATAGAGTTGCAGCATAATAGACCGTTCGTGACGGACTTTTAAAGGTAAGAAGAAGTTTAAAGATTTATATTGCGGATATTATCAGTACATCTGATTCAAATTAACATGTGTATTAAAGGATGTCAGTGGATTATCCCTAAATTAGTAGATTTAGGGAACGTTTACAGATAACAGATTAAGCAAGGATACCGAAGCAAGTTAGCAACACACGTTGAACAGCCTTTTAATAGTAAAGTCCGTTCTCTTAATGTCTATTTGGTCCAACGTTGTTGAATTAGAGAAGAGGGGCTTCTAAACGGGATTGTATGCGGGGGTGGAGGGAGTTAAATATTAAATAAATATAACTTTGGTGCGTGTAAGAGTGAGTGTTTTTAGCAGGGCCATATTATGTCCTTGTGATTATGTTGATTATTACCTGTCTGTATAATGTTGCAGCTCAGCTGATTTTGGATTGATGGCAAAGGGAGAGGGACTTAAGTGAGAGTGAAAACACAAGGTAAGTTTAATACTACTGTTTTATATAAGTAAACACCTTATCTCCCCAAGGCAATTTCCCATCCAATAGGTGTGCTATATATTTGTGTATAACCAAGGGTGCACATCACTTTTTTGCCCTGGTTCTCAAAGGAGCACCTGGAGATGTTGCTTGGTGCTCATCCTTAAAATGAAATAAACTGTAACTTTTGAGGGGGTCTTGACTTTATTTGCCAGACACACGGCACAGAACACACATGCAGAGGTGAACACAGAACACACATGCAGAGGTGAACACAGAACACACATGCAGAGGTGAACACAGAACACACATGCAGAGGTGAACACAAGACAACATTAGCACGACCAGTAATCCTACAAGCTGTCATCACTACCCTCCTGACTGTTCTCCTCACTGTCTTCCTCTCTGTCAGACATGGTAGCTGATGATGTAGGCCTACTACCTCCTCTCTGGTTGAGTCTGCGATTAGCTGCTTGCATCCACAAGTCAACAGCTGGTTTTGGGTCGAAAGTCTCTGTTGTCATCTTAGACAAGTGGATGTAATCAAATAAGTATGTGAACATAACCAATAACCTACCATAGCCAATAACAAATGAATGTAACTTATTTTATTTGTGTTGTTCATTCATATCTTATTTTACCTTAACATTTATTTTTGCATTTATTTTTTTTATCTCTCCAGTTTTAAAGGATATTTTTGGTTACTGTCCTACAGTATAGTATGCATTGGAATGATTTAAAACCTGTTTATCCCAATAATTATAAAGGAGTGCCTTGGAAATATGTGTTTACATAAATTAAAACCAAACTGTATGAACTTAGACTAAAGTGAACTATCTAAACACTCAAGAGTCCTTTACCTCACTGAGCTGTAGTATCAGCCTCTCAGTCTGACTGGAGAGGACTCTCCCTCCACATTATTGTAGAAACATCTTCTTATATCCGTTAGAGCAGCTAGCACCAGATTCTAATAACAACACCGGGCGGTGCGCCCTTCCCTCTCTCTCCCTCGCTCATTCGCACTTTGGCTGTGAGCTGCGGGCGCCAGATGAGCCAACATCCCCCATTTTCATCACTTACAGCGCCCACTGTACAGGGCAAATGAAAC
Source organism: Gymnodraco acuticeps (assembly GCF_902827175.1). NCBI lineage: Eukaryota > Metazoa > Chordata > Actinopteri > Perciformes > Bathydraconidae > Gymnodraco > Gymnodraco acuticeps. The sequence continues at coordinate 599,233 of NW_022991705.1, forward strand.
GTGTAACCGGGGTGAAAAGGGTGTTACATTTACTTAATTATGAATATTGTTACATCAAGGCCGAAAATTAGAATGAGCCCCAATGGTCAAAAATGTTTTTTTCCCTCCCAGAGCTGCCAGCGCAGCGCCTCCCCAGATCTGGCGCCCTAGGCGAACATCTATAACGCCAGTGCTACGGGCCGACCCTGAGTTCATATGCAACTCGCAAATATATTTATCTCCTCTCTCCTCTCTTCTCTCTCTCCCTTTCTCAATTTTGGTACGCAAATGCGCCTTTCTTCAAACGACCCGGTGCTCTTTTTTTGGCGGAGGTGCGCATGCGCACCAGTTATGTGCAGCCCTGTGTATAACCCTTTCTCCTGTCTGTTACTCCCTCTTTCAGCACAAGAACCAGAGGGGGATTCAATGGAGCCTGAATACCTGCACTGAGACCCTCACCCTGCACCCTGAGTCTCAACTCTCAGTGTTTTTCAAGCCTTTCCCTGTTTTTTTGTATTAAACAAAACATTAAGCTTTCCCAATGGTGTGGTTTTCGTTTTGTGAAAAAGTGCAAATGCAGTGTTTGTATATAATTAAATCACATATTTTTTTGCTGTTGGTCGTGAAATTGCTCCTGCTGACTTGAGCCAGCCATTTTTACCTCCGCTCTGTGTCAGTGGGGAAGCCGTACATTCGTACTCCTTTCTCTGAGCGATTGGAGCATCCCCAGGCAGCACAGCAAACCATGGTGGCGTCTAGGAGGCAGCACAGCAAACCAGGACAACACGGAGGAAAAGGCACAGACAAACTGCATGATATGCTATTCAATGTTTATTGAATTCCATGTATTTGCAATGGATGTTCCTAAAACAACACATTTAACATCATCATCATGCTGCTGCTGCTGCTAGTCCTTTGATAGTCACCTGTCGGTCTCCTGTCCTTTCTGAAAGCCATAAAGATGACATTAGTCATTTAGATAACTTGTGTCCTCAATTACCAGGGGATTACTGAAACTACCATGAATTTAAGAAAATGGTAGAAATTAATCTAATCTGAATTTTAAAGCATTACTTTAGATCCCCTCCCTCTAAATATATCAATAAACATTAGAAAGTGATGCTCCTGACTACCATACAAGTTTAAGAAGATAATATTGGTTTTAAAGAATTCAAAGCTATAAATAAACAGCAACAGGCTCTTTAACTAAGGCACTGTTAGCCTAACATGTAAACTAGTTGTTCACACTAATCCTAATATTATCACTTAATATTAGCAAATTCTATTTTATTTTTTAAAACATATTGATGTAAATACATACACATATTGATTTGTTGTATAAATATTGCAAATCAAAACCTTTATTCACTAATAATTACCAAAAATCGTAGTTCTATCTCTTGTTATCAATGCATTCACATTGCCCGCCATGAACTTCCGGGGAACGATCCTCGTCTATATGAACCACGTGACGATAACCGTTTTTGGACTTCCGTTGTCGTAACTCTTCTATCTATATGGCGCTGGGTATCGTCAGTGGCGACGGGTCATTAGGGGCAGGTGGGGCACAGCCCCACCTAGTGTCAGCAGAAAATATTACAAATAATGATTACAAAAAAATACAAAAAAATAAATAAAAAATATTTTAAGATCAGGTTGAATCATCTGATTCGTCTGTACATTGCTGTTTTAGTCTGTGTTCTTCTAATTAGTGTCTACAGTGCCGTTTTGAGCCGTTTAGAGCCATGTGGGACAAAACCCGATCCTGCCCCTCCCTCTCACTGTCTAAGTGAACGGTGACTGTAAAAACTACACTGCGCATGCTCAGAGTATTGTTCTATTTAATGTGTGTGGCAAACAAATAATGACCATAGGGGCATTGAGCTGCCATCCCCACCATACGTCATCTCACATAATTCAGAGCTGATTGGCTGTAAGTACGTGTGCCGCAAAAAGTGTGGTGTGTGAAGAGGAGACGAGAGAGCTGCAGTGACGCATCCTAAAACCCGGAAGTAAGCTGTGCATGTCTTCCCTCGACAAAAAAGCAATGAGATTTCTCCATAGGATTTTAGAAAATAGCTCCAAATAAGATCTGTGGGAAACAAACCTGTTAGATAAATGCACGTTTTGTTCAGCCGGATAATATCCACATGTCTACCCTACTTTTCGAATCATAAATCTATTGATTAGATTAGATTTATGATAGACTTTTGAAACTACAAGAACATAAGGAGGACTTTTACAAAAAAGTAATAGAGATTTTTGTCCAGAAGGATAGGCAAATGGACTTCATCTTCAAGTCAAGGTAAGACCGCAATTTTATTGAAAATGGGATCTTACCAAGAGAGAACAATTCAATATTTAAATGATAAAATTAAATTTTTTGGGTATCCTTTGGTTGAACTGTCTGTTTAAAATTAATCGAAGCATCAGACAAAAAAAGCTTTTGAAAATGCTGCGAAACGTCACGTGTAGTTTGAAGAGGAGACGAGAGAGCAGCATATAGCTAACATCACCAGCGATTAAAAGAAGTAAAAAACTGAAATAAAATGAATGAAGTTGACCATTTACTGGAGCACACATTTGAGACACTTAGTCTCGGAGAGAAACTGGAGGTAAAGCGCCTCGGTGCCCACCATCCACCGGATTTCCAAATGGTCCAGACTGCGGGCAAAGTTAAACGTGGGTTTAACGCTGAGTGGTTTGCTAAAAATAAATGGCTAATGGCGAGCATCCAGAAGAATTCCCTCTTTTGCTTTCCTTGCCTGCTTTTTGGTGAAGATCAAGGTACTTGGTCGAGGACAGGTTACAAGGACTTAAAGCATCTTTCGGAGAGGACAATGAAGCATGAGAGCAGCAACAGTCATTTGGAAAATGCCGTAAAATTGGGATTACTGGGAAGGGTGAATGTTGCAGCTCAGATTGACAGTGCCTACAGACACGGCATTGATGATCATAATAGGACAACACACTCTCACTCCATAATCGTCCGGGAGCGATGTTTGGTCAGTGTCCGTGGCGTGCAGTTGTGACGCTCCTAGGCTCCTTCAGCTTCATAAAGGGACGCAAATAGCTTTCAACTGATTACAATGTATTCCCATCTGCGGCGGGATTTGACGCTCATGGAAGCACGGCATTCGTTTGTGTCGGCTGCCCTTAAAGGCAATGTGAGCGTCCATTCTCATTGGATAACGGATAATTGTACACCCGGAAGTAAGTATTCCCCTTACTGTCGATTGATTTTACAGTGATATCTGCACTACTCATCGACTAAAAAACACCAGATTATCCTTGTTAATTACACAACATTGATTGGTTTAAATTGTGTGCAATGCTTTTGTATTTTTCCCCTTAGATTCGGAGAAACAAATATTTTTTCGGAGTAAAGGATGGCAGAAGACACTACACATTACATTACATTACATTGCATTTAGCTGACGCTTTTATCCAAAGCGACTTACAATAAGTACATTCGACCAGGAAGACACAACCTTGAAGAAAACAGAATCATATAAGTACATCAGGTTTCATAGAGCCAAACATTTCAAGTGCTACTCAACTGGCTTTAGGTAAGCCAGTCCTTTATTAGTATAAAAGTGCTTCGTTAATAGTTCTAACGCTCGAAGTGGAGTCGAAAGAGATGAGTTTTCAGTTTGCGCCGGAATATGTGCAAGCTATCTGCCGTCCTGATGTCAATGGGGAGCTCATTCCACCATCTTGGAGCCAGGACAGCAAACCCACGTGTTTTCGCCGATGGGAACTTGGGTCCCCCTCGCAGCGAGGGCGCAACGAGTCGTTTGGCTGATGCAGAGCGTAGTGCACGCGCTGGGGTGTACGGTTTAACCATGTCCTGGATGTAGGAAGGGCCAGATCCATTCGCAGCATGGTAAGCAAGTACCAGTGTCTTGAAGTGGATTCTAGCAGTTACCGGAAGCCAGTGAAGGGAGCGGAGGAGCGGAGTGGTGTGGGAGAATTTAGGAAGGTTGAAGACCAGACGAGCCGCTGCATTCTGGATGAGCTGCAGAGGTCGGATGGCACATGCAGGTAGACCAGACAGGAGGGAGTTGCAGTAGTCTAGGCGTGAGATGACGAGAGCCTGGACCAGAACCTGAGTCGCTTTCTGAGTCAGCTGGGGACGTATCTTCCTGATGTTGTAAAGCGTGTATCTGCAGCAACGGGTTGTAGCAGCGATGTTTGCAGTGAAGGACAGGTTGTTATCTAGGGTCACACCCAGATTCCTTGCAGTCTGAGTCGGGGAAACAACTGAGGTGCCGATGTTGATTGTTAGGTCAAGAGTGGGACAATCTTTTCCCGGGAGGAAGAGCAGCTCAGTCTTGTCAAGGTTGAGCTTGAGGTGGTGAGCAGACATCCACTGAGAGATGTCAGCTAGACAAGCAGAGATGCGTGCAACGACCTGGGTCTCTGAGCGGGGAAAGGACAGAATTAATTGGGTGTCGTCAGCGTAGCAGTGGTAAGAAAAACCATGCGGGCTAATGACTGATCCACTACCCAGAATCCCCAGCTATCGTTTAGGACTACACCATGTGCTCTGTTTGACAAACCCCGTTTTTTTTCACCATTCATTCCAATGGCTGGCGTCTATGTCACATGATCTTCAAATTTCTCCCTGCAGAAAAAAAAAACATGGCCGAACTTCGTTTTATTCTCGGTGGAAAATGCCTATTTTAAAGTTAGTTTGGCCATTAAAATGCGTTTTGATGTCATTCGATGCGAGAAATATGAGTTGTTATTTCAGATTATGTGTGCAGTGGATGTACATGATCTTTAGTTTGCTAGTTATTACAAAGATTACTTCAGGAAATTGCGTCCATAGGACGTTTTCATTGTTACCAAGGTGGTTGCTAGGGACGCTGCTATCGATATTATTTCTGTTATGTTGTGTAACTGTTTAATGGTGTTATCTTTATTGCTACCCCCTTCCCCGTCAATGTATAGTGTTGGTCCACAGCGCAAACGTATTAGTTTTACAAAATCCGCATCTAAAGATACGTTATTTTCCCCTGTGCAATTCCAGTCTCACATCTCACAGCACATCGTCATTAATAAATACCGGAAACAGACCGAAAACATTTAAAAAAAAAAAAATAATACTTTATTCCGAGTGTGCTTGCTTTTCTCTTTGAAAGTCATCACATAACGGCATTGTAATACACGGTTCGGCTGCATTAAATATTACATATCTGCCGTAGTTCTGTATTTATAGAGCCCTGATGAGAAGACTTCTAGACAAACATGAGGAACTGAAAACGTGACGTGGATCATAAATATATCAGCCATTAAACAACATCTTACATTTATTTTCACACATTACGTCTCCTTGCAGTATCAACACTAATTCGGCTGACTTTTATATTTGATCCAATTGGTAGATAGGCTGCATTTACACCATAAACGTGCACACCTGATATAAAGGGGCACCTAGTGGTTAAAGCATGTTATTTAATTTCATTATTTGTATTATTAGTAGGGCTGTCAGTCGATTAAAATATTTAATCGCGATTAATCGCATGATTGTCCATAGTTAATCGCAAATTAATCTCACATTTTTTATCTGTTCTAAATGTACCTTAGAGGAATATTTTTCAAGTTTTTAATACTCTTATCAACATATGAGTGGAAAAATATGCTTTATTCTAATGTTTATTATCATTTGAACAATGACAAATATTCTCATGAATATTAAACACAACAACCTCTGAACATTACAAATATTCGCCTCAATTCAACCTGGAACCTCTCTCATACAATAATACAATACACAGTGTGTGTGTGTGTGTGTGTGTGTGTGTGTGTGTGTGTGTGTGTGTGTGTGTGTGTGTGTGTGTGTGTGTGTGTGTGTGTGTGTGTGTGTGTGTGTGTGTGTGTGTGTGTGTGTGTGTGTGTGTGTGTGTGTGTTATGGATCGTTGGAGCTAAGTGCAACTCAAGGCATATGCTCGAACGGGAGCTGCCTGGACGCTGCAATCATGTTGCGCGCACTATCCGTGCTGAGTGTGCTGACTTTTCGTACAATGTCCCACTGTCTGGCTTCCTGCATAAAGTCAAGTGCTCGGCGCAGTTGTCGGCGAAATGTCACTCCTCTGTTTTCATTTAAACAGCTCCTTAGGCGCATTCACACCGCAGTACTTTTCCCAAAAAGGTTCATGAGAACTTAGTTCATGAGAACTCTTTTGTCGCTTTCACACCAAAAAGAGCCGGTACTAAAATTAGTTCATGAGAACCTTTTTACCCCCACGAAAGTCCCTGCTAAAGAGCAGGGACTTTCGTGCGGCTCTCTTGTGAGAAAAGAGCTATATTTCTGATTGGCTGGGCGGATTACAAACCACGCCCCGTAAAACTCCCAAAAAGTTTTGTGAAGCCGCCATTTTATTATCCTAGCATTAGCATTAGCCCAGCGCAGAAACGCAGAGAGACTAACTTATGACAACACAAAATAAAACATGGGAGCGGTGGATATGAGGAGGTGTCGGTGTTCTGGCGATTTACTCGGAAGGCTTCAGTAGAAGCTGCTGGGACTCCCAGCAGCTTCTACTGAAGCCAGTCCCCAACTCCAGGGACTTCCGGCCAGGGACTTTGGGCGGCAGTATACGCCGTGAAGTGGTTTGCGGCCTGCCAGTAAACCCAAAGCAGAAGAAGAAGAAGTGACGTCAGCAGCTTCATTTGCCTATTCCACCCCCAGGGACTTATTCCGGTGTGAACGCGATCTGTACTTCATGAGAACTAAAGAGTTCTCATGAACTAAGTTCTCATGAACCTTTGTGGGAAAAGTACTATGGTGTGAATGCGCCTTATATATCCGTTAGCGCAGCTAGCTAGCACCAGATGCTAACAACAACAATACACGTAAGGTCTCTCTCTCGCTCGCTCGGGTCCTCCCAATAGCCAGTCGGTGCCTGCCGGTGAGCGTGGAAGTGTGGTCTGCTGCAAGCGGGCAGCAGGAGCGGGGCTGTCAGCATCAGCTTGTAGATGGTATTTTAAACTCGATGCGCTCTGAAACTACGGGGCGGCCGAGGAAAACAAATACACATGCGTTAATCGCGTTAAAATAATTAGTGGCGTTCATTTTTTTTTAACTTGACAGCCCTAATTATTAGATATTAATAGGATCCCTATAAAGTATATTCATTGCTCGTTATTCTCTACTAATAGTTAATTAAAGACTGTATGTAATGACTATTCTGCACATCCCTTTCGAGATTTCAAGATTTTCTAAGGTTTATTGACATATCATATAGGCCTACACAACTATGGTGTAGTTATGCATTGAATGAAAAACTTGGGTCGCAGGTTCCTCAATAGTGCATTACAAGACTCCGGCCTGCTCTCCATTCCCCATTCACGCCTCCGCACCTTCGGGGACCGTGCCTTCAGTGTCGCTGCCCCCACTCTCTCTGGAACTCGCTCCCTGCAGAAATCCGCAACGCCCCTTCTCTCAACATTTTCAAATATGTAATGACTATTCTGCACATCCCTTTCGAGATTTCAAGATTTTCTAAGGTTTATTGACATATCATATAGGCCTACACAACTATGGTGTAGTTATGCATTGAATGAAAAACTTGGGTCGCAGGTTCCTCAATAGTGCATTACAAGACTCCGGCCTGCTCTCCATTCCCCATTCACGCCTCCGCACCTTCGGGGACCGTGCCTTCAGTGTCGCTGCCCCCACTCTCTCTGGAACTCGCTCCCTGCAGAAATCCGCAACGCCCCTTCTCTCAACATTTTCAAATGTGTTGGTGTTTTTCTTGTCTTTTTCTATCTTTGGGTTTCCTGTTTTATTTTGTAAAGTGTTCACCCCCGTTTCCTGCCTCTTTGCTTTCTGTCTGTTTCCCTCCCCGATTACCCGATTGTGTTCACCTGGTACCTCTGTGTTTTCTCCTCCCTCCTCACCTGTCTCGTGTTTATGTGATTAGTCCTGGGTGTATTTAAGTTCTGGGTTTTCTGTCTCTCTTTGTCGGGTTGTCTTGTGTCATGACTAGTTCGTCGGTGAGTGTTCTGTTTTGTCTTTGTTTATCACCTAGCCTTGAAATAAAGGAATTGTCACTCTCATCTGCATTTGGGTCCTGCCTGCTTCACACACCGTAACATTACAACCCAACCTACAAATGGACCCAGCAGATGATCCATGGGAGGTAGAATTACAGCATTTTACCTTCTATCTGGCTTGCTGCTTCGATTGGTGGAAGGGAGCGTCCAGTGTTCGGCAGAAGAGGGCTGCTCTGGTAGAGGCGCACCGGTTGGCAGCAGAGAAACTATGTTTTGTGGAGTTCTTACCTGACTGGATTTTGGACTTCCTTGAAACATGTGATTCCCGGCCTGCTAGCCCCAGGCATGCTAACTCCATGTCTCCCAATTCCCAACCTGGCACCATACGCCTTGGTGGGTTCCGCCTGAAGTCAACCCGTGCTTCTGCCCCAGTTCCTGCTCCTGTCCAGGAGTTGTATTCCGGACCTCGGCTGGCTTATGGAGGTCCACGGAGTATTCAGGCGGCTGCTAAGAGGAGTCGTCGCAAGGCCAGGCTAGCAGCCCGAGTAGCCATGGTTCCGGCTACAGAACCGGCCCACACAGCCATGGTTCCAGACCCAGTTCTGGCCCCAGCAGCCATGGATTCGGCTCCAGAACCGGACCTTATAGCCACAATTCCGGCTCCAGAACCGGACATTACAGCTATGTTTCCGGCTCCTGAACCGGACCTTACAGCCATGATTCTGGCTTCAGTACCGGCCCCAGTAGCCATGGTCCCGACTCCAGTTTCGGCTCCAGGACTGGCGTACCGGCCAACGCCAGCTCCCCGAGGCCTGTCGGCGTACCGGCCGACTCCAGCACCTCGTCTCCTGCTGGCTCCCCAGCCGACGCCAGCTCCCCGAGTCTTGTCGGCGTACTGGCCGACTCCAGCACCTCGTCTCCTGCTGGCTCTCCAGCCGACGCCAGCTCCCCGTGTCCTGTCGGCGTACCGACCGACACAAGTTCCTTCTCAAGACCCTTCTCAAGTCCCCTCTCAAGTCCCCTCTCGACTTCCCTCTCAAATTCCTTTTCAAGTCCCCTCTCAAGTCTCCTCTCCAGTTCCCTCTCGAGTTGCCTCTCGAGCTACCTCTCGAGTCACCTCTCAAGTCACCCTTCAAGTCTCCTCTCGAGTTCCTTCTCAGGTCCCATCTCGAGTCCTCTCTCGAGTCCCCTCTCAAGTTCCCTCTCGAGTTCTCTCTCAAGTCTCTTCTCAAGTCCCCTCTCAGGTCCCATCTCGAGTCCTCTCTCGAGTCCCCTCTCAAGTTCCCTCTCGAGTTCCCTCTCAAGTCTCCTCTCGAGTTTCCTCTCAGGTCCCATCTCGAGTCTCTTCTCGAGTTCCCTCTCAAGTCATCTCTCGAGTCCCCTTTCGAGTCCCCTCTCAAGTCTCCTCTCGAGTTCCCTCTCAAGTCATCTCTCGAGTCCCCGCTCGAGTCCCCGCTCGAGTTACCTCTCAAGTCACCTCTCGAGTTCCCTCTCGAGATTCCTCTCAAGTCACCTCTCCAGTCAACTCTCAAGTTTCCTCTCGAGTCACCTCTCGAGTCACCTCTCGAGTTCCCTCTCGAGTCACCTCTCGAGTTCCCTCTCGAGTTCCCTCTCAAGCCCTCTCTCGAGTCCCCTATCGAGTCCACTCTCAAGTCACCTCTCGAGTTCAATCTCAAGTCCCTCCTCTAGTCAATTCCCTTGTCTCATCTCTAATCCCATCTCTTGTCCCATCTCCAGTCCCCTCCTTTAGTCCCTCCTCTAGTCCCTCCTCGAGTCCCCTCTCTAGTTCCCCTCTCGAGTCCCCTCTCGAGTTCCCTTCTCTAGTCCTTTCCCTAGTCCCTCCTCAGGTCACTTCTCTAGTCCCATCTCCAGTTCCCTCTCAAGTTCCCTCCTCTAGTCTCTCCTCTAGTCTCTCCTTTAGTCCCTCCTTTAGTCCCTCCACTAGTCCCCTCTCTAGTTCCCCTCTCAAGTCCCCTCTCGAGTTCCCTCCTCTAGTTCCTCCTCTGGTTCCTCCTCTGGTCCCCTCAGGAGTCCCCTCTCTAGTTCGCCTCTCGAGTCTCCTCTCGAGTCCCCTCTCGAGTTCCCCCTTGGTTCCCCTCTCGAGTTCCCCCTTGAGTCACGTCTCAAGTCCCGACCCAATGTCCTGGTCCGTTGGAGGTTCCGCTGGGGGTCCTGCCAACTCCAAGTACTGTCCCGTTGGAGGCCCCGTCAACTACTCCTCTGCCGGGGGTCCTACCAATCCATGTACTGTCCCATTGGAGGTCCCGCCGACTACTCTCCTGCCGGGGGTCCTGCCAACCCTTTGTCCTGTCCCGTTGGAGGCCCCGCCGACTACTCTCCTGCCGGGGGTCCTGCCAACCCTTGGTCCTGTGCCGTTGGAGGCCCCGCCGACTACTCTCCTGCCGGGGGTCCTGCCAACCCATTGTCCTGTCCCGTTGGAGGTCCCGCCGTCTACTCTCCTGCCGGGGGTCCTGCCAACCCTTTGTCCTGTCTCGTTGGAGGTCCCGCCGTCTACTCTCCTGCCGGGGGTCCTGCCAATCCTTTGTCCTGTGCCGTTGGAGGCCCCGCCGACTACTCTCCTGCCGGGGGTCCTGCCAACCCTTTGTCCTATGCCATTGGAGGCCCCGCCGACTACTCTCCTGCCGGGGGTCCTGCCAACCCTTTGTCCTGTGTCGTTGGAGGCCCTGCCGACTACTCTCCTGCCGGGGGTCCTGCCAACCCTTTGTCCTGTGTCGTTGGAGGCCCCGCCGACTACTCTCCTGCCGGGGGTCCTGCCAACCCTTTGTCCTGTGCCGTTGGAGGCCCCGCCGACTACTCTCCTGCCGGGGGTCCTGCCAACCCTTTGTCCTGTCCCCTTGGAAGTCCCGCCGTCTACTCTCCTGCCGGGGGTCCTGCCAGCTCCTTGTCCTGTCTCGTTGGAGGTCCCGCCGACTACTCTCCTGCCGGGGGTCCTGCCAACCCTTTGTCCTGTGCCGTTGGAGGCCCCGCCGACTACTCTCCTGCCGGGGGTCCTGCCAACCCTTTGTCCTGTCTCGTTGGAGGTCCCGCCGTCTACTCTCCTGCCGGGGGTCCTGCCAATCCTATGTCCTGTGCCGTTGGAGGCCCCGCCGACTACTCTCCTGCCGGGGGTCCTGCCAATCCCGTGTCCTGGTCCTCTTCCGTGGGGGTTCCTGCCGAGGCCTGTCCCACCAGCTCCGACACCGGGTCCTGCCCGGCCTCCGGAGCTGTCTGGTATTCGCCCTCGAGCCCGGCCCCCTGAGAGCCGCGGTCTTCACCCTCGAGCCCGGCCCCCTGAGAGCCACGGTCTTCGCCCTCAAGCCCGGCCCCCTGAGAGCCGCGGTCTTCACCCTCGAGCCCGGCCCCCTGAGAGCCGCAGTCTTCACCCTCGAGCCCGGCCCCCTGACTCTTCCTGCCGCTGCCTTCGCCCCTCCATGGTCCTCACCTTGGACTCTGTCTTGCCCCCGGGCCGTCCGCCCGAGTCCCCCTTTTTGGACTCTGCCTTGCCCCCGGGCCGTCCGCCCGAGACCCCTTCCTGGTCCTCTGCCTTGCCCCCGGGCCGTCCGCCCGAGTCCCCCTTTTTGGACTCTGCCTTACCCCCGGGCCGTCCGCCCGAGACCCCTTCCTGGTCCTCTGCCGTGCCCCTGGGCGGTCAGTTCAGTCCCGTCCTCCTGACCCCCTCCACCCACCCTGCTTGGGGTTTTGGACTTTTTTTGTTTTGTTTTGGGACGTCTGGGATCCGTCCCTTGAGGGGGGGGGGTACTGTTAGGATCTGTCTGTGTTGGTGTTTTTCTTGTCTTTTTCTATCTTTGGGTTTCCTGTTTTATTTTGTAAAGTGTTCACCCCCGTTTCCTGCCTCTTTGCTTTCTGTCTGTTTCCCTCCCCGATTACCCGATTGTGTTCACCTGGTACCTCTGTGTTTTCTCCTCCCTCCTCACCTGTCTCGTGTTTATGTGATTAGTCCTGGGTGTATTTAAGTTCTGGGTTTTCTATCTCTCTTTGTCGGGTTGTCTTGTGTCATGACTAGTTCGTCGGTGAGTGTTCTGTTTTGTCTTTGTTTATCACCTAGCCTTGAAATAAAGGAATTTTCACTCTCATCTGCATTTGGGTCCTGCCTGCTTCACACACCGTAACACCTTAAAACTCATCTGTTCAACATCGCCTTCCAACAATAACTCACTCCCCCCCCCCCCCAGTTACACTTCCATTTCTGCCCCCTGTTTTATGTTTATGTTTTTTATGTCTTGTCCTTGTATGTTTCTTTGTAAAGTGACCTTGAGGTTATGAAAGGCGCTATATCAATTGAAGTTATTATTATTATCAACTATGTTGAAGCACTTATTTTAACTGATATTATACATAATGTATTATACTCTTATAAGATGTATGTAGATATTAAATATAAAACACAGAATTTGTGTGATTATACTAAATGATTTACAAATAAACACCACTGCATATTTACAACTGTTACACATGCTGATGTAACGCAAATGTTCCAACTTGGGATCAATAAAGTATATCTTATCTTAAGCTGATCGATGGCTACTGCCATATTTGCAAAATTTGCCTCTGAACCTTGACAAGTGCATGTTTCAGGCTTATCAATTAATGTAATGTAATGTAATGTTATCAATTAACAACAGGGGTCACAGACATAAGACCAGCTGTTAAATAAAGCTCTTCTGACCTTAGCTGGCATGTGGGTATATATATTAATGCTGCCCATTATGGGCACAAGCAATTTTCACCCATTTATTAATTATATGTTTTAAATTTGAGTGTTTCCTATCCCCTAAACCTCCAGGGATGTACACAGTTTAATACTGGCAACTTCTTATTATGGGAAATACAAAAACGTCTTTTAAAACTACAACTCCCAGTAGATACGTGCCATAGATAGAGAACATGTTGCGAAACACAATAGCCAGCGTGTGTAGTTCTGGGGACGAGGTGGGGGAGGGGGGGACGCGGTGGACCTGTTCAAATCCAGTTTTGGACAGTCTGCCGTGGTTCCATCCCATTTCTGTAAGGGTTTAGTGTTTTGTCTATCTGTCTGTTGATGTTAATTGCTCTACTCTCTCTCTCTCCAAGTGTCGGCACTTCCTGTCCGTGTGGCACCTGCTAGGCTGATTGTTATTCCCGCCCCTGATTGTGTCCACCTGTGTCCCATTACCTAAAGTGTATATTTAGTCCTCCTCTCCCTTTGTCTGGTGTTGGTTCGTCTTGTCTTTTCGTCATGTCCATGCCTGTATACCATAGACCTGTTTTTGCACTACCTAGTAGAACCTAGAGATTCTTGGAGAGTCCTAGTAGATCCTAGAAGTTTATTGGAAAGCTTTGTATTCTTGAAAATAAAGAATATTACAAAGCAACGGAATCGAGCATCTGAGTTCTTACGAGCCCATCGTGTCAGAACGAACCAACCTAACAAGATGGACTCAGCCGATTCTGCAGCGTTAAGAACGGCCCTGCAGGCGCAGGGTACACTCCTTCACCAACATGAGGGACAGCTGTCAGCAATTAACCAAGGGGTCCAGGGTTTGACTGTTCGTCAAGACAACTTTCAAACTACTGTGTCAACGGAGATAAACCTACTGGCTGAGAAGATGCGGGAAGTACTCACTCACCTCGTGGCAAATCCTGGTGTTCCTGCGGCACAGTTTTCCGGTCCAGCGGGGGTCGGGTCTGCTGATATTCCCGTTCAAGTCCCCGTACATTCGCCTACTATCCGCCTCGCTTCGCCAGAGAAATTCTCCGGAGAATCTGGAAACTGTCGCCCTTTCCTGGTGCAGTGTGATCTCCACTTCAAACACCAGCCCGCAGCATTTCCCACCGATCAAGCTAAGATAGCTTTTATTGTTTCTCATCTGACGGGGAGAGCGGAAGCCTGGGCAACAGCGGAGTGGTCCCGGAACTCGCCTGTTTGTCAGTCATTAAGACTGTTCTTGGATACCATGAACAAGATTTTTGATCTGACATCACCCGGGAGAGAGTCAGCGAGAGCCCTGGTGAACATTAAGCAGCGGCAGAGGAGAGTGATGGATTACGCAATCGAGTTCCGTACTTTGGCAGCGGAGAGTGGGTGGAACTCCGCGGCTCTCTTTGATACCTTCCTGCATGGATTAGCGGATCCCATAAAGGATCAGTTGGCTCCATTACAGCTGCCTGAAGATGTGGACTCACTCATCACCATGGCTATCCGGGTTGATCAACGTCTAGCTGAAAGAAATCGGGAGAAAGGAAGGAATACAGGATCCACTCCACCTTTCAGACAGGAATTACCGAGGGAATACTACGCTTGGCAGAGGAATTCCCAGTCGTCATCTCCAGAGCGACCAGCGCCCCCTATCGCCGCGGAGGAACAGATGCAGCTCGGTTGAGCCAGACTCACTCCGGAGGAGCGTCAGCGCCGTCTACGGGAGCGGCGATGCTTCTACTGCGGCCAGCAGGGCCATGTTTCGGCAGTCTGTTCGGGAAAAGATCAGGTTCATCAGCGGGAAGGAAGACGCTGGTGAGCCGAGTGACTTCCTTCGACTCTCCAGTCAGAAAGTTAATGCAGGTACAAATCAAACTTGGTGATAATACTCAGGATGCATTAGTCGATTCTGGGGCTGATGAGAGTTTGTTAGACTGGGAGTTGGCTAAAAGTTTAAACTTAAAGGTTGTTCTTTTAGATCAACCCTTAGAGCAGTGACCACCAACTGGCGGCCCGCGGGCCACATCCGGCCCGCCAGACATTCTCATCCGGCCCGCACGACGGGGGTGACTGTGGCGTTGGCGGAGTGGTTACTGCGTTCGCCCCCCACCCATTTTTTTTTTTGTACAACGTCTCGTGAGTAAGGTGCAGTACCGGAGTCCAACAGAGAGGCAGCAGCTGCAGGACAGTAGACTGCGTACTGCGAAACCTTCCCTGCTTTGAAGAAGACGTGATCCTTCGTTGTGAAGAGTCTGGTTTGTGCGCTCCGCACCACAGCAGTAGGCACGCTGCGACAGAGTCCAACAGAGAGGCAGGAGCTGCGGGACAGTAGCCTAGAAGCAGGGTTGGGTTGTAACGGAATATATGTAACGGCGTTACGTAATCAGAATACAAAAATCAAGTAGGCTAACTGTATTCAGCTGGCGTTACATTTGAAAAACGAGTAATCTGATTACAGTTACTTTCATAAACCTGAAGTGAATACATTTTGGAATACTTATTGGAATTATTGGTGGAAAACTTTCCTCACAAAATGTAATCTTCATTACCGGCAGAACTGTGTGCACACTGCACGGCGCTGCAGCATGTCTGTGAGCGAGAGAGAGATGCAGCGTCTGTGAGGCCCCGCCCCCGCACGCAGATGAGAGAGAGATCTCTTAAAATATATTGAAAGTTAGAAACGGAGATGGTTGGATAAAATGTGCAAGATAACGTTTATGTAGCATTTCTTTATTGTCGAAATTATGACATTTAATAACGGGATCAAATCAAAGTGAATGGCCTGCTGCTGCTGAATGCATGGGGCAAGTGACTGGAACAAGTTATTACATTGTTTCAGATAATAATAATGATAATTCATTCTATTTAGGGGCGCCTTTCAAAGCACCCAAGGACATCTTACAATTCATAACATATTCCAAGGAAAGGTTTTAAGACAGTACAAAGAATGCAATCCGGGTGATGTTTTTGATGTGGGGTGGAGATGAGAGGGAGCTGTCCAGAATGACGCCAATATGTTGTGTTTGAGTTCTTGATAAGCCATTAAAACAGTAAAATACGTGTCTCCTGTTCACCAAAATATACCCATCTGTTATGGAAAAAGAAAGTATTCCAAAAGTATTCTAAAAGTAGTCTGAATACGTAACTGTATTCTGATACTTTCAGAGTATGTATTCAGTAACTGATTACATTTACAAAGTAACCCTCCCAACCCTGCCTAGAAGTGATCCTTCGTTAGCGTGAAGAGTCTGCTAAGCTTTATGCGGTCCACACTACCTGAGCGTGCTCCACTAGCATCCCCCCCCCCCCTTTCTGGGCTATATAAAAATCGCTGGCCCGCGATAGTGTCTATTGGACACATTTTGGCCCTTGGACAAATGTAGTTGGTGATCCCTGCCTTAGAGGCTAGTGCTTTGGACGGCCGCCTTTTATGTACTATTACTCATCGCACTGAGCCCATGGTATTAGTCATAGATCAGGAACATTGTGAGCAAATACGTTTTCATTTATTTAACTCTGCTCAACATCCTCTCATTTTGGGGTACCCTTGTTTAACCAGTAAGACAGGGTTGAGTAAATGGCATAGATCTAGTAACCCTAAGCAGGGGTCAGACAATAACAGTGACACTTTTTCTAAGCCTTCTGACTTTCCTGATTTGGCTAAAGTTCCGGCGTGTTATTTAGACATCAAGGAGGTGTTTAATAAAACACGAGCTACTTCTTTGCCACCCCATAGACCGTACGATTGTCCCATAGACCTTCTGTCGGGCTCTACTATTCCCAAGGGACGGTTGTACTCACTTTCTGGGCCAGAAAGGGAGGCCATGAAGGAATATATCGATGCTTCACTCAAAGCTGGTTTGATTCGGACATCTTCATCCCCAGCAGCGGCAGGTTTCTTTTTCGTGGGGAAAAAGGACGGGACATTGAGGCCCTGTATTGACTACAGTCCGCTAAATCAGATCACAGTTAAGAACAGATATCCCCTTCCACTCATATCTACGGCATTCGATATGTTACAGGGAGCCAAGATATTCACCAAGCTTGACTTAAGGAATGCTTATCACCTTGTGCGCATCCGGGAGGGGGATGAGTGGAAAACAGGTTTCAATACACCTACAGGACATTACGAATATTTGGTGATGCCTTTTGGACTTTGTAATGCACCTGCTGTTTTCCAAGCCCTCATTAATGATGTGTTAAGAGATTTCCTGAATATTTTCTGTTTTGTGTATCTCGATGATATTCTCATCTTTTCTCCAGATGAGAATACTCATGTTAACCATGTTCACCTTGTACTTCAAAGACTCCTGGCGAACCATTTGTTCGTGAAAGCCGAAAAATGTGAGTTTCATGTCAACTCAGTGTCATTTTTGGGCTTTGTGATTTCCCCTAACAAGGTGGAAATGGACCCAGCTAAGGTCAGTGACGTGGCTAATTGGCCAACACCAGACACTAGAAAGAAAGTTCAGCAATTCTTGGGGTTTGCAAACTTTTACAGACGTTTCATACGCAATTTCAGTGCTATTGCCTCCCCTCTCCATGCCCTTACCTCTCCCCATGTTCAGTTTGTGTGGAATCCACAGGCAGAGAAATCTTTCCTGGAACTGAAGAGGAGGTTCACCACAGCTCCCATCCTGACTGTACCTGATCGCCACCGACAGTTTGTGGTGGAAGTGGACGCCTCCAACGACGGCGTTGGAGCTATACTGTCCCAGAAGTCAGCGGGGGACAACAAACTGCATCCGTGTGCTTATCTCTCCCGTAAGCTATCTTCTGCTGAGAGGAATTACGACGTGGGAAATCGGGAACTGTTGGCGGTGAAGATTGCTTTGGAGGAGTGGCGGCACTGGTTGGAGGGAGCGGAGCAGGATTTCCTGGTCTGGACGGATCACAAGAACCTGCAATACATCAGGAAGGTCAAACGTCTGAACTCTAGGCAGGCCAGATGGGCTTTGTTCTTCGGTAGATTTAGGTTCACTCTGTCATATCGACCTGGTTCACAGAATGGAAAGCCTGATGCACTCTCCAGAATGTACGATCCTGAGCCAGTCCCCAAGAGTCCAGGTCCCATTCTGCGGCCAGACCGAGTGATAGGGAGTGTAACTTGGCCTATTGAAGCCAAGGTCAAACAGGCTAACAGCGGGAATCCTGTCCCTAAAGGGTGTCCTCAGAATCGCCTGTTTGTTCCAGAGACACTTCGTTCTAAAGTGATTCATTGGGCCCATACATCTGTTCTTTCCTGCCATCCTGGAACCAAGAGGACCCTCTTTATGGTGAAACATAGATTCTGGTGGCCTGCTATGGGGAAGGATGTGGCAGAATATGTGGCAGCATGTCCTGTGTGTGCTAGGAATAAGACGTCTCATCAAGCTGCAGCAGGCCTTATTCAACCTCTGCCCATTCCCAACAAACCATGGTCACACATTGCGTTGGACTTTGTGACAGGATTTCCACCTTCGGCAGGTTACACCACAGTACTCACAGTCATTGATAGTTTTTCCAAGATGGTACATCTCATCCCCATGTCCAAATTGCCTACAGCCAGAGAAACAGCACAGGCCATGTTGTCCCATGTATTTCGTATCCATGGTTTCCCAAACGATGTTGTTTCAGACCGAGGCCCACAATTCGTTTCACGTTTCTGGAGGGAGTTTTGTCGCCTGATCCAAGCCACTGTGAGCCTAACGTCCGGATACCATCCCCTGTCAAACGGCCAAGCGGAGAGGATGAATCAGGACATGGAGACCTGTTTGAGATGCCTGGTGTCACAGAAACCTACCACCTGGAGCAAACATCTGATTTGGGTGGAGTATGCACACAATACCTTACCCACATCAGCCACCGGAATCTCTCCTTTCCAATGTGTCCATGGATATCAGCCTCCATTGTTCCCGGAGCTCGAGCAGGAAGTTATTGTACCATCAGCACATGCTCTGGTTCGCCGCTGTCACCGGGTATGGAAGGGAGTTCGCCAGATGCTGCAGAGAAGTGTGACCGGCATGAAGAGGTTGGCTGACCGAAAGCGACGTCCATCTCCTAGATACAAGGTCGGTCAACGAGTGTGGTTGTCCACCAAGGATCTTCCTCTGCACGTCGCCTCTAGGAAACTGGCTCCTCGGTTCGTTGGTCCATTTCCCATTACTAAAGTGATTAATCCTGTTGCTGTTCACCTATGTCTCCCAAGATCCCTCAAGGTCCACCCCACGTTCCATGTCAGCAAGCTGAAACCAGTTTTAGAGAGCAGACTGGTTCCCCCCTCCACACCACCTCCACCTCCCCGGGTCATCGACAGAGGTATTATCTACACAGTGAAGAAGATACTGTCAGAAAGAAAGCGGGGTAGAGGGAGACAGTTCCTGGTCGACTGGAAAGGGTATGGACTAGAGGAAAGATGCTGGATCCCGGGCAGCTTCATTGTCGACAAATCCCTTATCAGAGATTTTGACAGACTACGGTCTCGGGATTCAGGGACGTCAGGAGTCGTCCGTAAAAGGGGGGGTACTGTAAGGGTTTAGTGTTTTGTCTATCTGTCTGTTGATGTTAATTGCTCTACTCTCTTTCTCTCCAGGTGTCGGCACTTCATGTCCGTGTGGCACCTGCTAGGCTGATTGTTATTCCCGCCCCTGATTGTGTCCACCTGTGTCCCATTACCTAAAGTGTATATTTAGTCCTCCTCTCCCTTTGTCTGGTGTTGGTTCGTCTTGTCTTTTCGTCATGTCCATGCCTGTATACCATAGACCTGTTTTTGCACTACCTAGTAGAACCTAGAGATTATTGGAGAGTCCTAGTAGATCCTAGAAGTTTATTGGAAAGCTTTGTATTCTTGAAAATAAAGAATATTACAAAGCAACGGAATCGAGCATCTGAGTTCTTACGAGCCCATCGTGCCAATTTCAAGTGCTGTTCGAGGCTCGGCGTAACCCTCGGAGCACACTCTCCAATCACAGAGCTTGAGAACTATCACGGGGTTTGTCAAACAGAGCACATGGTGTAGTCCAAACGATAGCTGGGGATTCTGGGTAGTGTAGTGTCTTCTGCCATCCTTTACTCCGAAAAAATATTTGCTTCTCCGAATCGAAGGGGAAAAATACAAAAGCATTGCACACAATTTAAACCAATCAATGTTGTGTAATTAACAAGGATAATCTGGTGTTTTTTAGTCGATGAGTAGTGCAGATATCACTGTAAAATCAATCGACAGTAAGGGGAATACTTACTTCCGGGTGTACAATTCTCCGTTATCCAATGAGAATGGACGCTCACATTGCCTTTAAGGGCAGCCGACACAAACGAATGCCGTGCTTCCATGAGCGTCAAATCCCGCCGCAGATGGGAATACATTGCAATCAGTTGAAAGCTATTTGCGTCCCTTTATGAAGCTGAAGGAGCCTAGGAGCGTCACAACTGCACGCCACGGACACTGACCAAACGTCGCTCCTGGACGATTATGGAGTGAGAGTGTGTTGAATAGGAAGGTGGAAGAAAACAGGTACGTGCTGGGTCGGATCATCACCTGTATTAAACTGTGTGGGAAATGTGAGACAGCACTGTGGGGCCACAACGAGTCGGCGGACTCTCTGAATCCAGGGATATTCAGGTAAATTTTCGAGACAATGTGTGAGGGCGATTCCAGGCTTCGACGGCACTACGAAGCTCAGCCTGTTTTCAAAGGGACATCAAGCACCATACAGAATGAACTCTTGGACTGCATGTATGATGTGTACAGGGAGTAAATAGCCAAGCAAGTGGACAACACATCATTTGTTGCCGTACAGGCCGACGAGACAACCGATGTCTCCTGTAAATCGCAAATGGTGATTGTGCTGCGATACATTATGCCTGACCTCACAGTTACAGAGCGTTTTTTGGAGTTTGTGGAAGTAAAGGACAAAACTGGTGTATGTCTCTCTAACAGCATCAAGGCTGTTCTGGAACCCCTGAAGCTGAAAGAAAAGCTAATCACTCAGACCTATGACGGGGCGGCCGTCATGAGCGGTAACGTGCGTGGGGTACAGACGGTGATGAAGGAGACTGTGGTTAGGGGTGTGGTTAGGGCGCCGGCTGCTGGAGTGAAGGGAGTGGCTCGGCCGGAGGCCAGACAGCTGATCGGAATCAGGTAATCAGTGCCGGAATAAAAGCATGTCGTAACCTGGTTCTGGGCTGTTTTGCAGTAGGTGGGATCCTGGAAGGTGGCAAAAGGACCTGTGAAGGTTGCCACACGGGCAACGTTGGAGATCCGTGGATATTTTTGTTTGGAGCTAATAAACGCCTGTGTTACACGAACCTGCTCTTTCCGTCCATATTTGAACCCTGTGTGAGCGGAGAGGCTCACAGAGACGTACCCAAACGCTCAGTTTGTTCACTGCTACGCCCACCAACTGAACCTGACCCTGCAGCAACTGTGTTCAGCAAGGATGAGCATCCTGAAGGTGTTTTTTGCAGATCTAACTGCTTTTTCCACTTTTTTCTCCGGTGCTCCAAAACGTGTTGCAGCTCTTGCAGAGGCAACACAGAGACGCATACCACGGCCACCGGCTGTGAGATGGAACTTTAAAAGCAGAACTGTGAACGCGGTTTGGGAGACCCGAGAAGCACTACTTCAGTGTATGGAGCATATACGCGCACAACCAGGATGGGATGCGGTCACCATAAGTGAGGCATACGGCCTGTCAAAAAAACTGCGGGACCGAGCATTTATGCAGCTCCTGGAGTTTTTTTCGTTGCTTATGCCAGAAGTGGATGTTTTATACAACACTCTGCAAAAACGAAGCATCGATGCACCTGGGATCAACAGCGCGCTCTGCCGTTTCAAGGAAAATGTCCAGAAAATGAGGCAGAAAACTGATGCATTGGCCGCCACCGCTCATGATGGAACAGACGAGCCAGGCCGACGAGTCAGCAGCACAGCGCCGGTGATGAAGGAGGCTTGTGACACAGTCATCTCCAGTGGCGACTGGTCATTAGGGGCAGCACAGCCCCACCTAGTGTCAGCAGAAAGTATTAAAATAATGATTACAACAAAATGCAAAAAATAAATTAAAATATAAAATATATTTTAAGATCATGTTTAGTCATCTGATTCGTCTGTACATTGCTGTTTTAGTATGTGTTCTTCTAATTAGTGTCTACAGTGTGTGCCTATTGAGCTGTTTAGAGCCATGTGGGACAAAACCCGATCCTGCCCCTCCCTCTCACTGTCTAAGTCAGGGGTGCCCAACCGATCGATCGCGGGGAGATTCCCAGTCGATCGCGAGATGTGTCTAAAAATAGAACAACAATATTCTGTTTTATCGTTAATGTCCTATAACATAATCTTCCTGTGCCAGAATAATGCACTTGAACGCATCAAACCTTTGTGATTGGCCGGCGTCACCCCATGTGTCGGGGCGTGGCTGGTGGGCAGTGGGCAGTGCACTAGTTCGCTAACGTTGTCCGTGTCAACAAGAGTGACAGTCCGCACACACACAAGACCGCAATTATGGCAGAAGCAAAACATATATAATTTTCACTCCGAGTGGGAGGATGATTATTTTTGTATCTATTCCAATTCAAAGTCCATCTGTCTCATCTGCAATGCGAGCGTGGCTTTATCGAAGAAGGGTAATTTAGGAGCGGCATTTCAAAACAGTGCACAAACGCTACGAGACGGAATTCCCTCCTAATTCTGCCCTGCGCTCCCAAAAGGGGAGGGGCCTGAAAGGAGAGCTAAATGCACAGCAGTCCATTTTCACCAGGCCCAACAACAAGAGCAAGGCTGCTACCATAGCATCTTATCGTGTCAGTCACGTTCTTGCGTAACACATGAAGTATTTCAAAGACGGCGAAGTTGTGAAAGAAGCATTCCTGGAGGCTGCCGATGCGTAATAAAAATAACAGCATTTCAACAGGTTTTTGATATGATAAAAACTCAAGTTAGATACCGTTATTAATCAGCTGTAAGTTTGAGTTTGTTTGAACTTATTCATTATAATTTTTGTACAAAATGGTATAAGAATGCAAACTTAAATTGATTATAGTCTATTATCAATTCAGGTTAAGAAACTAGTGTTGCTTGCATCCTATTTTAAAAGGCATTTCTTTTTATACTCTACTAAAATGCAACAAAAAAAGGGTTTGATTCTATTAGTTTTGTCTTTTTTATTGCACTGTTGCAGCAGATTCCTGTGTAGCTTCAGATCTGATTAGTAAGCCTAATTTATACTTTTGTAGCAACACTATTTTTATATAATGGCAAAGAAAGGGTTCAGAGTCTTTTCCTTTTTTCCTGTGTCATATGTGGCAACACTGTTCGATGTTTCTTGAAAACATTACCCACTGTAGTATGTGACGTGTGAATAAACTCCAACTCTATATCAACAACATGTGTGTAACTTCAGTTAAATACTTGTATGTGTGTAGATTAGAAAGAGGTAAAATAAAGGATCTGCAGTATTTTATGAAGTATTAATCGTACAAAGGTCAGTTTTATACAAGTATAAGTGTGTATTTACCTGGTAGTAGGCTGTCAGTAATGGCTACGCCTCTCTATTTGGACTGGTAGATCTCGGCAGACTGGCAACTTTAAAAGTAGCTCTCGGTTCAAAAAAGGTTGGGCACCCCTGTTCTAAGTGAACGGTGACTGTAAAAACTACACTGCGCATGCTCAGAGTATTTTCCTATTTAATGTGTGTGGCAAAAAATAATGACCATAGGGGCACTGAGCTGCCATCCCCACCATATGTCATCTCACATAATTCAGAGCTGATTGGCTGTACGTACGTGTGCCGCGAAAAGTGTGGTGTGTGAAGAGGAGAGAGACGCGTCCTTAAACCAGGAAGTAAGCTACGCATGGCTTCCCTCCACAAAAAAGCAATGAGATTTCTCCATAGGATTTTAGAAAATAGCTCAAAATAAGATCTGTGGGAAACGTAGCTGTTAGATAAATGCACGTTTTGTTCAGCCGGATAATATCCACATGTCTACCCTACTTTTATAATTTTCGAATCATAAATCCATCATTTAGATATATGATAGACTTTTGAAACTACAAGAAGATAAGGAAGACTTTTACAAAAAAGTAATAGAGATTTTTGTCCAGAAGGATAGGCAAATGGACTTCATCTTCGAGTCAAGGTAAGACCGCAATTGTATTGAAAATGGGATCTTACTAAGAGAGAACAATTCAATATTTAAATGATAAAATTACATTTTTTGGGTATCCTTCTGTTGAACTGTCTGTTTAAAATGAATTGAAGCATCAGACTAAAGAGGCTTTTGAAAATAATATTATATTTTCATTTAGGTCAAAATATAATATTTGTAAACCTGAAGAGTCAGTGCCAGAGCCTCACCAGCCATGAACCTCACTGCAGAAGCTTATATATAGACATCTATGTTTTTTGTGCCCTACCACTTTTGTACATATAGAAACGCTACTGGTCATCTCACAGGTGGAACAGAGGTTCTCACAGAGTGACCATTTGATTGCTGTAAAGCTCGTTGACAGCTCATTCTTCCCACAGCATGTCCTGTCATTTCCTACACCTGAGCTTGACTGCGCCGTGAAACTGTGGCCTGCGTTGGGAAACAAGGAGAAGTTGAAGTCTGAGCTGACCACGCTCTACCGCCACAGTGAGCTTCACACTGGAAACACTGCCCTGTCTCTGTTGAAATCCATTCACGAGAACAACTTGGAGGATACGTTTGCTGAGACTGTTATTTTGGTCAAAATAATAGTAACAACTCCGATGACGACATCAAAGTCAAAAGGATAAAGACTTTCACTCGCAACACCATGGGACAGCCGCGACTTAACGCATTGGCCATGCTTTCAATTGAAAGCCAGTTGATCCAGCAACTATAGGACTTCATCCCCAAAGTGATAGACACATTCTGTCAGAGGAAGGACCGCCGTGCCGCTTTTCTTTTCAAGTGAGCCTTCAGCTTTGGTAAGTTCATTTATGTCATATATTTTGTTGATCTTCTGTGTTTTGCCTCTGCTGGATCGATTGATATTGTGACCTCGGTGATGAGTGTCTGTGTTTTCCTTATATTTACAGTCTATGGTGTTTTAATGCTAAAGCATTACGGTTGTTGTTATTGTTAAGAATTGCTTTGTGATGGTGCCCTTTACTCCATGTATTAAGGTACATTACTATGACATCCCCACGCTGTGTACGTAAATGTATGCGCTCACAGTGTTGCTCCGTGTGGTCTTCAGTATGTAATTTGACACTCCCCCTCTCTCTCTCTCCTCCCCCCTCTCTCTCTCCCCTCCCCCCCTCTCTCTCTCCCTCCCTCTCTCTCTCTGTCCCCCCCTCTCTCTCTCTGTCCCCCCCTCTCTCTCTCTGTCCCCCCCTCTCTCTCTCTCTGTCCCCCCCACCTCTCTCTGCCCCTCCAGTTTTGTACACATAGAAACGCCACTGGGTATCGTTAAGGTTTTAACGGTACTACTACTTTTATCGATACCGCTTATCGATCCAGTCTTTTAACGGTACTCTTATCGGTTCTTTTGGAGAAAAAAAAAGGTAAACTAACTAAACAAATTGTGAACAAAACTAACATTGCTTTTTATTTAAATTAAATACATAATATTTCACAACAAAATAAACAACAACGTTTTAACAAATCGTATTAAATAATCTGATGACAGAACTATAAACAGTATAGCTGAAACTTTAACATAATAAATAACTCAGTTACCTCTAATCATTAACCCATGTTTGTATCATTGAGTTAACTCCGTGTGTTGCTGCTAGCATATGGAGGACGGAACATGACTTAAGTATAAATAAATAAATAAATGTGTAAATAAATGTATGAAGAAATACAGGAATAAATACATAAATACGTATGCCCGAGAGACCCCGGTAACGGGGGCCTCCTGCAATATCTTGCAGAAAACAGTGTCTGAGGGAATGTTCATTTAATAAACTAGGAATATTTTATATCCATGTAACGGAAAGAAACTCATCTAACTGATCATTTAAAAAAAAAAAATCCCAAAAAAAAACAATGCTAACGCTGAGCCTCTGAATTAGCAACGAGCGAAAAATACTAACAGATGACTGCACCGAAATGCACTCACAAAACCTTATTATTTATCTTTGCTGCACATCTCAACCCATCGTTTCACATCGTGAGGGGACACAGAATCGAGGGGTACCCTCATTATCACTCAATTATACGAATTATCTGAGATAATGACAAGAACACACATCAAAATATATGGAGCTAGTTAGCTAAAAACGGCAAAATGGCACACCTGTGTGGTAGTCTGGTCAAAAGTGGTCTTCAATGGCATTAAAACGATAAAAACGATGCTGAAGTTAATCCATAGGTTAATCCAATGTGTCTGTGTGACTTTGAATGATTTCTGATAATCCATGCAATAACGGCCCGTCCACACAGCGGCGTGCGTTGACGCTTGCCGGCGGGCGTGTCTGACACTCGACCAACAACCAATCACATGAATCTCCCGCCCCTGACACACAAGCAGCGGTTTGATTGGCTAGAGCTTGTACTGGCATATGATTCGATTGGCTGACGCTTCTGCCGAGGCGTCAAAAGTTGAACATTGCTCAACTTTTGCAGCGAGCCACGCCAGCAACGCTCCGCGTCGCTTCCCACGATGCAGTTCGGCTAAAAGTGACGTCACCCCATTCAAAGTGAATGGGCAGAAGCGTTGGAAGCTTCAACGCACGCCGCTGTGTGGACGGGCCGTAAATCTGCTTTTCGGTTTTGAGATGTCAGACCTAGAGACAGCTTCACTCTGGAGCAAAAATATTTGCGCGAAGACGCCATCTCTTTTTTTTTAACATGAGTGTGTGCGGGGAGATTTCCCTTCGATTCTATAGGCTCTAACGGTCAGAAAGAGATGTCACATGTCAAAATCGAAGAAGGGGGGCCAGAGATAAGGAAAATCCACCCAAATGGCCCCAGAAGAGGTTTTTTTTGCTAAATCTGTCTAAAAAGGTCAAATATCACTTGTTTTGCATCAATCTTGATACAGGGTACTTATTATATGTTGTACTTTGGATTCCTAAAGCTTTTAGTCTACTAACCCATCATCCAAGGTTAGTTTTCACTATAAGTACAACATATGTTTTGGACAGACACTATAATTTACAGTTTTTTACCATGTTCAATCTGAATTTTCTTTAAAATAAAAAACATCTATATTGATTCTCTCTATCCCTCTCTGAAGAACCAGCACCTTACCGTGGTAGAGAGGTTTGTGTGCCCTGATGAACCTGGGGGCTGTGTTGTCTGGAACCTTGTGTTCCTGGTAGGGTTTCCCATGGCAAATTGGTCTCAGGCAAGGGGCCAGACTAAGATTGGTTCAAAAGACCTCATGAAAGACGATACAAGAAGTGAGGATACCCGGCCCGGAGGAAGCCCGGGGTCCCCTTCTGGAGCCAGGCCCAGAAGGAGGACTCGTCGGCGAGCGTCTGGTGGCCGGGCTTGCCACGGAGCCCGGCCGGGCCCAGCCCGAAAAGGCAACGTGGGCAACACCTCCGCTTCTCCGTCCCGCGGGCCCACCACCTACGGGAAACATCAATGGGGTCGGGTGCGCTGCCAGAAGGGTGGCAGTGAAAGCGGAGGGTCTCGACGGACCAGACCCGGGCGACAGAAGCTGGCTTTGGGGACGTGGAACGTCACCTCTCTGGGGGGGAAGGAGCCGGAGCTTGTGCGGGAGGTGGAGCGTTACCAGTTGGATCTGGTTGGGCTCACCTCTACGCACAGCGTCGGCTCTGGAACCTTACTTCTGGATAGGGGTTGGACTCTATTCTTCTCCGGAGTTGCTCAAGGTGTGAGGCGCCGGGCGGGTGTGGGGATACTCACAAGTCCCCGGTTAGGTGCTTCTTTGTTGGAGTTTACCCCAGTGGACGAGAGGGTCGCCTCCCTACGCCTGCGGGTTATGGGGGGGAAAACTCTGACTGTTGTGTGTGCTTATGCACCCAACAGCAGTTCAGAGTATACGGCCTTCTTGGAGACCCTGGAAAGAGTCCTGTATGGGGCTCCTGAAGGGGACTCTTTAATCTTGCTGGGAGACTTCAACGCACATGTGGGCAATGATGGAGACACTTGGAGGGGCGTGATTGGGAGGAACGGCCCCCCTGATCTGAACCGGAGTGGTGGTTTGTTACTGGACTTCTGTGCTAGTCATGGATTGGCCATAACAAACACCATGTTCGAACATAAGGATGCTCATAAGTGTACGTGGTACCAGAGCACCCTAGGCAGAAGGTCCATGATCGATTTCGTTATCGTATCATCGGACCTGAGGCCGTATGTTTTGGACACTCGGGTAAAGAGAGGGGCGGAGTTGTCAACTGATCACCATCTGGTGGTGAGTTGGGTCGAGTGGCGGGGGAAGCCTCTGGATAGACCTGGTAAGCCCAAACGTGTAGTTCGGGTGAACTGGGAACGTCTGGAGGAGGCCCAAGTTCAGGAGGCCTTCAACTCACACCTCCGGCGGAGCTTTTCGGGCATTCCTGTGGAGGTTGGGGACATTGAACCAGAGTGGTCGGTGTTCAAAGCCTCTATTGCCGAAGCCGCGGCGGGGAGCTGTGGTCTCAAGGTCCTAGGTGCCTCAAGGGGCGGTAACCCTCGAACCTCCTGGTGGACACCGGTGGTCAGGGAAGCCGTCCGACTGAAGAAGGAGGCCTTCAGGGATTTGTTATCCCGGGGGACTCCCGAGGCAGTTGCAAGGTACCGACAGGCCCGAAGGGCAGCAGCCTCATCCGTGGCCGAGGCAAAGCAGCGGGTGTGGGAGAAGTTCGGAGAAGACATGGAGAAGGACTTTCGGGCGGCACCAAAGTTGTTCTGGAAAACTGTCCGACACCTCAGGAGGGGGAAGCAGGGAACCATCCAAGCTGTGTACAGTAAGGATGGGACGTTGTTGACCTCAACTGATGGAGTGTTAGGGCGTTGGAAGGAACACTTTGAGGAACTCCTGAACCCGACAACTCCGCCCTCTATGTTAGAGGCAGAGCTGGAGTATGACGGGGGATCAACACCAATCTCCCGGGGGGAGGTCACTGAGGTCGTCAAACAACTCCACAGTGGCAAAGCCCCGGGGGTGGATGAGATCCGCCCGGAAATGCTGAAGGCTCTGGGTGTTGAGGGACTGTCATGGTTGACACGTCTCATCAACGTTGCGTGGAAGTCGGAAACAGTACCGAAGGAGTGGCAGACCGGGGTGGTGGTCCCCCTATTTAAAAAGGGGGATCAGAGGGTGTGTGCCAATTACAGAGGCATCACACTACTCAGCCTCCCCGGGAAAGTTTACTCTAAGGTACTCGAAAGGAGGGTCAGGCCGATTGTCGAACCTCAGATCGAGGAGGAACAATGCGGATTCCGTCCTGGTCGTGGAACGACGGATCAGCTTTTTACTATCGCAAGGATCCTGGAGGGGGCCTGGGAGTACGCTTATCCGGTCTACATGTGTTTTGTAGACTTGGAGAAGGCGTATGACCGAGTTCCCAGGGAGTTACTGTGGGAGGTGCTGCGGGAGTATGGGGTGAGGGGGTCTCTACTCAGGGCCATCCAATCTCTGTACTCCCAAAGCGAGAGCTGTGTCCGGGTCCTCGGCAGTAAGTCGGACCCATTTCCGGTGAGGGTTGGCCTCCGCCAGGGCTGCGCTTTGTCACCAATCCTGTTTGTAATATACATGGATCGGATTTCGAGGCGTAGTCATGGGGGAGGGGGTCTGCAGTTCGGTGGACTAAGGATTGCACCACTGCTTTTTGCAGATGATGTGGTTTCTAATGGCTTCATCGGTCTGCGACCTTCAGCACTCACTGGATCGGTTCGCAACCGAGTGTGAAGCGGCTGGGATGAGGATCAGCACCTCCAAATCTGAGGCCATGGTTCTCAGCAGGAAACCGATGGACTGTCCACTCCAGGTAGGGAATGAGTCCTTACCCCAAGTGAAGGAGTTCAAGTATCTCGGGGTCTTGTTCTCGAGTGAGGGAACAATGGAGCGTGAGATGGGCCGGAGACTCGGAGCAGCGGGAGCGGTACTGCAGTCGCTTTACCGCACCGTTGTGACGAAAAGGGAGCTGAGCCAGAAGGCAAAGCTCTCGGTCTTCCGGGCCATTTTCGTTCCTACCCTCACCTATGGTCATGAAGGATGGGTCATGACCGAAAGAACGAGATCGCGGATACAAGCGGCCGAGATGGGTTTTCTCCGCAGGGTGGCTGGTGTCTCCCTTAGGGATAAGGTGAGAAGTTCGGTCATCAGGGAGGGACTCGGAGTTGAGCCGCTCCTCCTTCGCGTCGAAAG
Source organism: Gymnodraco acuticeps (assembly GCF_902827175.1). Taxonomy (NCBI): domain Eukaryota; kingdom Metazoa; phylum Chordata; class Actinopteri; order Perciformes; family Bathydraconidae; genus Gymnodraco; species Gymnodraco acuticeps. The sequence goes on from NW_022991705.1 coordinate 629,185, forward strand.
GAGCCAGTTGAGGTGGTTCGGGCACCTAGTTAGGATGCCACCTGGGCGCCTCCCTAGGGAGGTGTTCCAGGCACGTCCAGCTGGGAAGAGACCAAGGGGTAGACCTAGGACCAGGTGGAGGGATTATATCTCTTCGCTGGCCTGGGAGCGCCTTGGGATCCCCCAGTCAGAGCTGGTTGATGTCGCCAGGGAAAAGAAAGTTTGGGGCTCTCTGCTGGAACTGCTACCCCCGCGACCCGACCACGGATAAGCGGGAGAAGATGGATGGATGGATATATTGATTCTGACTTTTCTACATCCAACTCACAGGTTTATCATTACTTTGAGAAAAATGATTATTAATTTAACCCTTTTAGAAGTGTAGTTATGGTAATTTGTTCTGGGAATGTCATTTTCGAGCCTGAGACCTGAAAAACAGGCTCAGGGCTTAACAGGTTAATGTAATTCAATTATAATTTACTTACCATTTATGGTAGGTGAAAGGTGATATTTTGCATGCATGTTATGTTTTTTTGTTCACTTAGCAGACTAAAGCATTCCACTATAGTACTTCGATTATTTATTCTTCCCCTTATTATTATTATTTCAGCCAATAATTTAGCTCTCCATAACTTCAGCTTACTTTCAGCTACAGAAACCATTCAAATATTAAACTATTCATCCTGTTCAGCAATTGATGGGAAACTTTCAACTTTTTCAAAATATTTCATACTTTTCAAAATATTCAGCTTTTTAAACTCTTTTTTTTTAACATTGAAGTCAATGGGAGATGAGCCAATACTTTGACTCTCCATAACGTCAGCTTATTTTCAGCTACAGAAACCATTCAAATATTAAACTATTCATCCTGTTCAGCAATTGATGGGAATCTTTCAACTTTTTCAAAATATTTCATACTTTTTGAAATATTCAGCTTTTTTAACTCTTTTTTTTTAACATTGAAGTCAATGGGAGATGCCTTCAAATCCACTTTTCCTACACTTTGCACCAAATGCTTCTCCTTCCACATAATTTCAGCCAGACACTTCATTCCAACTTTCAAATGATCACAATACCTTCAGCTATAAAACTTGTATAAAACATGTTTGATATCTTTTACACTTTTTGAGATATTTAACTTAGTTTGGAGCTTGGTAGAGAGGCCTTTTTCAGATTTTAACATTAGAGTGGATGGGAACAGCTCGTTAACTCTAGAGTGCTTTGATCTCAAAACAGAGTGCAGGAGAGCTTGAAATTCTCCCTGGAAAATGTTTTAAACTTGCCATAATTCCCAAACCCTACACTCCTCAGACATATTTTTTCATGAAAAACGTAGGAAAACCTCTCCTAGGTTGGAAAATAAAAACAAATAAGAAAAAATATTAAAACTAATGCCTCTTGAGGGCATGAAGAGAGAAAAAGTCCAGCTAGCTCCCAATTGATTCCCATGTTAAATTGTTCCGGATCTTTCTTCGGAACAGAGAGAAGTACACTTTAGATAAACTGCTCCCATCTCCACATTTTACACACAAAACCCAAAAAAAAACATATTTCACTTCATTGGGGTTCCCTGATGCTCACGGTCTGAGCCATAGTTTTTGAACAGGTGGCAAAATTGTCAGATATACTCCTCAATGCATTATTATGGGACTCAGTGCTGCAGTTGGTTGTCATAGTGTTGCTGGGCAGATTGGATCCCCACACACACGGAGTGACATCATCCAATCAGAGCAGACACCATGGAAACCTTTGATCTCTGGACACACACAGGTGTTATGATTGGGTGTTATGAGTAGGTGCTCAGGAACAGAAACAAACACTGACAGACTGGACTTTAACAGACTGTCTCAGCCTATTATTTTCTGTCTGATGGAGACTTCATACAGACTTCAACAGGTTCAACATATGTTATACATTATTGGTGACGTATGGTTTTAGTCGAAAAGTTTGCAGTCAAAATATTCTGCTGCTTTCCCAAGCCTTTTTACTTTCTTTTCTCTTCTTAATACAAATTAATTCACTACTACTTACATCTGATATTTAACTCCTTCAGCCTATTTTCAGCTGCAGAAACCATTCAACTATTACATTATTCAGCTATTTCAGGACACCAAGGCTATACATGTTGTTGTTTATACCTTTTTTTAAACCTTTTCTTTTAAATATTAAGCTTTTTCTGCATTTTTGTAGCAAAAGCAGCTCCCATTCAGCTAATAACATATTCAGCTTTTTCTGCATTTTCAGCTAAATTCAGCCATAAATGTTCACAGTTTACAGCATTCGCACGCATTTTCTGCAGGAAATGCATTTTCTAGTTCTCCTGACTGAAGTGCATCTCTATGCTCTGCACTGGTGCTTTGTGCCCCACATACAGAAGCACCTGCAGTTTTTCCAGCAAGGCTGGAACTGCCACCGACTAAGTACTGAGGGAAACCGGTCCCCACTGCAACTGTGGACTCGCCATGAGCGTGAGGCCCAGCAGGAACCTATACAGGTTTGATTGTATTCAATAGTTTTATTTTGACTTTGAGTTTACTTTCCTGCATGCGACCATGTGAACACTAATACCCACTTTTTCTGTCATTACACAAACTGTTTAAAACAAATGATACGAGGGAGGTCCATTCCAAAGTGCATATAGTAGCACAATGTAACAAATAGTGGCCTGTTGTCAAGGAAACTGAATGTGATGGAATTATTTTATTCTGCATATCATCGGCACTTTAAACACTTCTATGAGGTATTCCTAAAATGCTGTGATCAACCAGAACAAGCGATTCAGGAAGATAATGATACATCAGGGCTTTCTGCTCTCTCTAATTATTTGATTGATGTCATAGCTGTTCATGGGACATTAATCGGGAATTCCAGGAGATGATACAAAAGTTTAGGTTGTATAAAATGATTTAACTGACATATATACTAAAACTTTGATTTTGGTTGACTCTAACTTTAGCTCTTGCAATTGCAGGTTGACATTGAGTTTGGACTTTGGAGTTGACTGGACTGGACCATGTGCTTCCAGACCCTGATGGCCCTCTGTCCAATGTGTGGAATGTCTATGTACAAACTGTGAGCTTATTGACTGAAATGCTACAGCAAACGTGTGTGTATCAAAAGGCTGTTGCTGTGGGAAATGATTAGGACGATTAGGTGACAATATTTGACTGAGTTACATGAAGACGCTGGTACCAAGATTCAGTATATTTAGATTTGAATACAATAAAAAATTGAATGGTAATGAAATTATGTTCAGTAGTCATTTAAACATGTGTTGCACTGAACCATATGCTTGTGAATCAACACTTACTGTAATGCATCAAGCAATATACATTTGTTACAGTTAATGAACATTTTGTAACCAATATCAATTTAAAACTATATATAAAGATAAACATGCTTTCCTTGTTATGTGCAATAACAAGGAAAGCATGTTTATCTTTATACATTTTCAGTGTTACACAAACTGGCCGGAGTAGGCATTAACTGCATTTTTGTTCCTCTCTGAAAACATACATTTTTGTCCGGCCAAACAAAAGACAACAAATCTTACACAAGTACTAAGGTGTGTCCGTCTCTTTTCAGACCATTCCGAACCCATACCAGTTTCAGTGCTCCAAATAGCAGCAAGAATGTCCCTTTCAAACATACAGTACTCTTTGTAATGTCCTGGAAGTTTCAGCTGGTGAAAGCATGTGGAAGAGCTGGGGAAGTTGCTCTCCACCACGGTCACATCCAGGTCATGTCTAGGAAGCACATTCCATCCTATCCAGAACTGCACAAGTTTCCCAAGGATATGGCAGGGTTGCCAACTTTGGGTACCTGGCTGGAGTGAGATTTTGATATCATGGGTTTAATTACACATATGCGCACTACAGATGTAGCGCTTCATTTCAGACAGTTTGAAACGCGAGGGCCGTGATTGGTACGTGATCTGCCCTCGCTCAAGGGAAAACCTCCAGCTTGACATGAGACCTCACCCGTGATAAATAAATGTAATTATAATGAAGCCAGCTGCAATGGATCATTGATCCACCAGGGGATGCAGTGGGGTTCCACACTGGAGCTCATGTGAAATAAAGTCAGATACAGTACGGTAGATTTATGTCTGGCAGGCTACTACTGTATAGCGGATCTTTGTTAAGATCCATATGTCACGGATAGGATCATACTCTGTGCTAAATAAGAGACATGTAATCATTTACAAAACATCACCATGTTGTTATTTAACAAAATAATGTTGTTTAGTCGAAAAAAACGAACGAGAGGAAATGCAGCTCGGCTCTCGATTTTTAATCCTAATTTAATCATCATCTTCACCACGATCATTTATGTTTATGTTCACCGAATTGACATGAAATCACTGACACATATGAATATACTGTATTCAACTTCATTAAAACGTTATTAACGTGCCTAAACTCAGTAATTCACTAAAAATATTTATATTTTAATGGAGCCTCGTCGGCAGATCAGGATCCCGACGCGTAGCGGAGGGATCTTGATCAGCTGAAGGGTGTTATTTTCCCCATAAGGAAGTCGCCGCAAATTATCCCGCTTATTACATGGCCACATTCTCAACAAAGTAACGACATGACTCCCAATATTAATTTAAATGCTTTTATGGATTTAGAAAATGTTTTTATTGATTTAAAAAATAGTTGTATGTATTGATTTAAATTGACATGCATCCGCTAAGAAAGATAGTCCGTTGTTACCGTTTTTTAAACAGTCAGAATGAAACGGCAGCTCTCAGCTGTGTATTTACACAACTAATGGCCCATCAACCACAGCTCTCTCCCCCCCTCCCCCCCTGATCTTTCTTCTCCAGCAGCTAAATTAACTGTAGGTTACTCTGAGTGACAAGCTTACAGTTATGGCGCATTTCCACTGCAGCGGGTAGCCCCGTTTAAGCGTCCTTAACCGTCCTCAAGCAGCCAGGCCAGTTTTTGGTGGCGTTTCCATATAGCCTAGTACCGGCTAGCGGGTACTTTTTCCCTCTTTTTCCGGCCCCATAAAATTGTGGTTCTATCAGACCAGGGCCAGGGCTGAACTAGTGACGTCAACACTCTCGACTTCTGATTGGTCAGAGAGAATCGTCACAAGATCGCGCGCGAGATCATCCCTAGCGTCGCATATATATCTAGAAGCAAGCTTGCAGCATTTTTATACACAGCATTTTTGTAAACGGAGGAGCTACAAAAATGGCAACGTCAAAGAAAAGCACACCGTGGTCGACCGAGGAGGTGACGACGTTCCTACATCTCATTGGGGATGATAAAATCCAGCGGGAGCTCGACGGAACAACGCGAAATGTGAAGCCGATCGCCCCGCCTACACTGCGTTGCTACCCCAGGTCCTAAACTGTAATGGAAATGTGCCACGGCCTCGGACGGCCAGCGAGGCAGCCCGAGGCCTGAGCGAGGACGCTTAGGGACGCTTAAACGGGGCTACCCCGTTGCAGTGGAAATGCGCCATTAGACACAACACTGTCATTGCAAGTGACCCTCAGTTAGTTGACTTTTATGTTCAACTGCTAAATTCGTTACTGATAAAAAAGGACTTCTACTGTACCTAATTACCTTAACACTAGAACCGCCAGAAGTTTTTGTATAGGCCTACCTAAAACCGTCAAATCCCGCTATTAGAATGCAATTTGTAACAACATAGGTGCTACATAACACACTTTCAGGAAAAGTCACGGACTGGGAGACTTTAATATTTTATTGAAAAAAAGTTACATTGCACACACACAACACACAAATTGACCCGATTGGCGGTTCTAGTGTTAAATAAACTCACTAATTAATGAAACCAGTTCAATACGCATTATTCTTATTCTTATCATTCTTTATGAGCGCAGAAATAGTCTTAAAATCAGACCTGTTTTTTAAATGAAATCTGACGGCAGGCAGTTAGCTCTAACCACCTATGATAAATGCGCCACACCTAATCGCTGGCCATTCAGCCACACAGCTCCCTCTATACAAATCAAACTGTAGACGGTGTGAAAGCACCTATTGTTTTAAATAATGGTCGGAATGTGACCTGTGAGCCTTCTGAATTACCGTGGGACAGCACATTCTAAACTAAAATGTTCAATCAATAAAGTAACATCTTATCTTATCTTAATAATATCTTCATATTAATAATAATAATAAATCATACAGTATGTGTCCGAAAGGGAGCAGGAGGAAGCAAACACAAAAATATACAAAAAATATACTGCATATTAAAGCAAATTATTGTAAAGGTAAAAGTATGAGCATAACAAATAAAGAAGTGTAATGTAAACATTTACATTATTATTATAATTATTTTATATATGAAGACTATATATTATTGAATTACAAGATTAGATATACTTTAGTTGATCTAAAATATTGATGTGTTCAAATGTTCTTCAAAACACAACTGAAAGTCCATGAAACTTGTCTTTCTGTATTTGTGAATTAAGCGCCATCTCCTGGTTAAAACCTGAAATTGAAAATCTGGCAACGCCCTCTTGGAAAATAGTGGGAGGGCTTAACATTCCTCGATACTGGTCTTAGGCAGGAAGCTGTAAGCTGGAGTCTGCTATCGTGTCAGTAGCGGGACCTTAGCATATATATATGATATATACATGGCCGCCCCTCCCTACAGGCCAATCACGCAGGCTGCATGGGGCCCCGCCTTGCGCAGGGGGCCCCGCCCAGAGGGCCTCAGCTGCTGTGCGCAGTTCTCCGCTCAGTTCTCCGCTCAGTTCTCCACGCACCCCCGGTTGACACGCGAGAGTGAGAGGTAACAAGGGGAGCACGTCTGTAACCCGACACCGTTGCTATGAATCGACATCTGACCAATCACGGCTTTGATACGGCCACTAGTGCAGATGAAGAGATGTCGGTGAAAAGACAGTTTCAGTCCGGCGCAAAAAACAAAACATATGAAGAAACTAGAGCATCACTCGAAGGTGGGTTATTGTATGAGTCAAATGTACAACTTGCGAATGTTGTATAAGTCAAATTGCCAATTGCCATATTAAAACATCAGCTGCAATTCACGACATGAAGAAGGCAGTCTCTGCATAGCATATACTATATGCTATGCAGAGAGAGGCTAACCCCCAAAACACAACAGGAGCGTCTGCGTCGTGTTACGGCCGCGCCGCGGCGGTCGTAAGGATCGCGGCCACTCTAGTCAATGGGTGCTATTACACCACACGCACCGCGTTACGGCTCAGACGCGTCCCAGAAGCGGCTCGACGCAGCGCTTCTCTAAAATTAGGATGAATCCTATTTTTGCCGCGGCGCAGCCGTAGGGTAAACTCCTCCCCCCATCCCCCCGTAGTCTTTCAAGTAGTAGAATACATGCCAGCGTTCTCCTCCGGTTTACAGGCACTGTAAATGATATATATATAGAATAATTATGATGATGAATGCATATTTTTTTACCACTAAAATACAGCAACACATCTTTGATTCATGTCGTTTATAACTGGAATATTACAATTATTATTAACTGTGTCTGTAGTCTACAACACAACAAAATAGGAAATAACAACAATAAACACGATTTAAACAGACACAAACATAAACCATTTAACTACGTATAGCCTACTTACTTGTAGAAGTACAAATGTCCAGGAAATATTCCAAAATCAACAACAACTGCGAGGCTGCACACACGACGCTCCGCTTCCGCAACGTTTTGAAACGCGTCTGGTGTGTGTTGTCGCAGGAGGAGGTCGCAGCGTGGCGCAGCCGCAACGTAACGCGGCGCAGACGCTCCTGGTGTGTTTTGGGGGTAATGGAGATGCAGTTATTTCCAGCATTCTTTATTTACCATTCATTCAAGTATGTGATGCCTTTTATCTGCTAATGTGGAGGAAGAGTGATAAACTGTCTGTCTAGTTGGCTTACATAACAGTTAAAGTTTACAGCCTAAAAAATATGGAGCATTTTTCGCCCTTATATTCATTTTTATGTCAATTTGCACATTTCATGGTGATGCTCAGCCTCTCCCCTTAACTCCTAACAGTCATCATCATGTCAACCACAACACAGAGAAATACTGTACTGATAGAAATGTGTGTGTAGTTGTTGATACATTGCTGACAGAGGGAACTACATTTGAATACAGATTTAAGAAATATCAGTTTTTGAGCATGTCATAAGCATGTTTTGTCTTGACTATACAACTATATTATAATAAAATAATATAGTATTTACATTATTGAATTGATTATGATTATGATTATTATTAGTAGAAGTTGTTTATTTGCATTAATTATATTTTAATCTTTTTGAGGCTAGTATTTGGCAGGAAATGCAGACATATTCACCTGTAAACGCATACTGAACGACATACATGCACAACCATTTACCTCACTGCATAAAAAAGTGTTTTGTATAATAATAAACAGGAATTATATTTGCAAAGTAGCCTACTTTGTTTCCAAACACATTTTTTTTCACTCCTGTCGGTTGGGGGGGGGGGGCCTCATCTCACAATGTCGCTTGGGGCCCCAAGTTGGCCAGGGGCGGCCCTGGATATATATACAATATATACAAATACACAATATTGGACACAGACTATAAAGGGCACAAAGTTTCATTCACTAATGAAAGTCAAACACATGTTTGATTCCACTGTTTTATTGTGTGGCTGTCGCGATAAGCAATTAATTGACTTATCGTACGATAAATGAACTCGATAATTTTTCTGACCTCGATAAATTGCCATTTACATGAGGATGTGACTAGCAGTTTGAAAGGATGTACTTGAATTATTATTATTATTTATTATCATTATGTCAGTGGTCTAAAATGGTCATACAACGGTGCCGACAATATTATTGTTTATCGCAATAATTTCCGGGAAAATGTATCCAACAAAATTCATTCTCGTGAGAGGCCGATACATGAAACACACACACACAAACAAATCTACAGACTTACTCCAAACTGCCAAATATATTAACGCACAATTAACGCACTCTCACTCTCATATACTCTTTGACTCTATTTTGGCCTAGTAGAACAATAAGCAGCAGACTTTTAATTTTTATCATTTCTACTGGATCTTGGATCTGTGCATGCGCAATACGGGTCGGGGATTGACCAACCGGCTCCCACTGCTCTGCTGTCTGTTAACGTTGTTAAGAGTGGTGGGGGCGGCGAGGGAGCAGATCGACAGCTTGAGCAGCTGTCAACTCAACATTGTAAATAACCAACCAAAAAACGATCGCCTGTTCATCTTGTTTTTGGCGCGAGAATAGTTTGGGCAGCGTGAGAGCGTGAGATTGAGAGTGAAAGCGTGTGTCACGCCAGATGCGTGAGAGTTGGCAACCCTGAATATGGGGAGATGCTTTATAAAACAGAGAATACATTCATTTTATTATTATTGCTTTCAGTTAATAGTTAAATAACAATAATGTTACTTAAATTACGCCTTGTATTGTTACTGTAGCTGAAAATCTACGGTTAAACATAAAAACAGAGGAAGCGCAGCTTTCGTTAGAATAATTACAAACTTTCAGTAAACAAAGCTTGAAGACGTTGTTTTACACATCTCAATAAATGTGCGCAGGAATCCTGTGATCCTACAGGAATCCTCCAAAGAGACTTCACTGTCTTCATCCTCAACTTGTGTGGGCCAGTTTATCTTCTCCAAGACCATCTGACAGATTTAGTTTTGAAAGGAGCCCAGTGAAAGCACAATAATAAACAGAACATACAAGAAACTGCAGGTTTTGCTGTGTAGCAGAGTAGTCTAAAGATACAGTTGTTCTATTGGTTTAGCTCCTTTTAAGCAGCAAGTAGCATCATTTCATTTAAAAATATGTTTGAGTAGGTGAATGTTTGTTATAATAAACTTAAAGCAATGGAGGTCTGAGAGTAGTAAATAAACCCAATTTCTAACTCCTGTGAGTTAGGAGGAATGATTTGACTGAGCAGCATGAAATCACTTACCCGTGGTGTGCAAATCAGATGCTCTTGGAAAGAGAAGGGGAATCGTGTCTTTCCTCTTCGTTAGCAGAGGCCAGATCAGTGTCTCTTTTAAACCCCTTCGTAACTGCTTGACTTGTCTGGAGGTTCTTCCGAAGGCCTGCACAATATTTGCATCACAGTAGAAAAGCAAAGCAGCCTGATTGATCTAATAAGCATGTTTTAATACACTATTAACATCCAAATATGTATTTAACAAAAAAGCTAAAATGTGAAATGCCAAAATTAGGTCCTACTTCAAAACTTCAACTCTGATTAGTCAGTCTGATTCATATGACCTGTTAAGTACAGAATACTCACAGCATGGAGGATCAGTTTATCAAATAGCCTTCTCCTGTTGTCACATGTGACTAGAGGCAAATCCCAGGACAGTGCCAACTCACTCGAGTTTTTTTTCTTCTGATGATAATTCTGCTGTTCCCTCCAGCTAATAATGGCAAGTAGAATGAATTTGATAAGAATCGTTCATTTCTCAATACTTGTATAAACATTCAACTTTGATACAACATAATCAATTACCCATCAATTAGAAGTTGATAACACTTGTGCTCAAACAACACACCCATTTAACTTGTAATCAGCATGTTAGTAGTTGATAACCTGTAAAAGCTATGTTTTGTCAAAAAACATCTTATAGGAGGACATCTGTAAGTGTTCTAATGATATTTAATATATTAGTGTATGGTGTTTAATAATGCTTCAGTAACCCCTGCTGGTGCAAAGTGTAGCCACATGATGTTAACAGTATCTGAAAGTAGATCAGCTAAATAAATAATATCCAAAGGTTGAATAATAAAATAGGTTAGAAAAAAATTGAACATACCAACTTGATTGTCTCACGGATATCAAGGTCAACACAGTCCTTAATATCTTTTGTGGCTTCTTCCGGGGATCCACCAAAGAGCACATGCAGGACAGCTGGGCTCAGTCCACCTAGGCATGGCCCATCATGGAGGAATGAATGTCCAATCATTCGGCCAGCAACAACAAAGAAGTCACTCTCCAAAAGGAGATGAGAAGTGGAGGGAATCAGATGATCTTGTTCCCCTTCAAAAAGAATAGTTCTTCCAGGCACTTCAAATATAGGAAAACAGTCAAAAATAAATTGATAGAAAAGGACATAGATATTCAACTATCACAAAGCATTAGTAAAGGAATTATCAAACCGCCACTGGATACTGGTTGATCCTGTAGAAACCTACATGTTCACAGCAGCTACAATCACATCAGGTTTTAGGAATACGTTTTGTTTTCTGGGGTTAAGGGACAGATCTGTGTTCAGCCTGGAACTGGTACAAAAACACACATAAGTTAGTGGGTGAGACCCAGCGATCAGCCATAGTAAATATTTGGTAACACTTTATATTAAGGTACACAAATTAACCATCAACTAGTTGCTAATTAACATGCATATTAGCAGTATATTGGCTCTTTATTAGTCATTTTAAAACACTTATTAATGCCTTATTCTACATGACCATATTCTACAGCTAATAAGCCATTAGTTGAGAGTTTTTCCTCAATAACCCTCTAATTAGTGCTTATTCATTGCAAGTAAGGAAGTTGTTGTACATGAGTTTGGGTCTTAATATGCTCTGCTCAATATGGGCCTAATAAGGCAGTAGTAGCACAAGAATAGTAATTCTCCCTTAATAACACTTAACAAATATGATCTATTCTTATGTAACAGGACATGAAACTATAAGTGTTAATTGTGTCTAAATAACTCAAAATTAGGTATTTCTATCTAAGAACATGTTCCCTATTCTAAAGTGAAGTCTTGTTCATAACCAATAAGCTAGTAGTTTGACTCTAATTGACCTGAACAGGTTCCCTATTCTAAAGTTGCCTCCTCTTCACACTTTGTAAATACATTATAGCACACAACTACTGAAATTAATCTCAACAGCACATGAACAAAGTAGGCTCACGTTGAAATATCTGTTTTATTCAAATGTAACCACTTAAGAGAGGTTCAGACACATCACAAACATTTAATTAAAGTGTCTCCAAGGCTCACAACACACCTGTACTTTTTAATACAAATAGATAGGTAAATATAAAAGCTGAACTTGCTCTTGAGGGTACTACTAAACTCACATTTAAATATACAACTCTTCCAGTACACCTTATCTAAACCGATAAAACCATCCCTTTAATACTTCATCAGCAAGGGAAGAAGCTTGCCTTTGGCTTTCATGTCCTCTATTTTGGCCTTTTTATCGACTGTAACATTTGTTACACACTTCTTGGCAAATGAAAGCAGGGTGTCTATTGCAGGATCAAACTTGAGGGTCTCGAATGTGTCTGGGTCCACAATCTTGAGCTCTGCAATTGGAGCAGTCATCTTTATGGTTCCCCGATCCACATTATTTCTCCTGAAGGCTTCAGACATTGTGCGAACATGTCCGAAGGTTTTCAGGACCTTTTTATACCTATGGACAACCTCCGCTGGCCCTTTGACTGGAAAAAAACAAACAAACAAATACACAAGGGATGAGTACACAGACTAATAATTCTGTCCAGCAGATGGCGCTAATAATGGCCGAAACAACTGACTCTTTAAGGCGAGACACCCCAGGTGAATAGGGTCCCTTTTTAACTTAAAGGTATCAGCTAGAAATTTCTCCAGTTAATTACTTACAATAAGGCAATTGTCTTTTGTATTACACGTTTCTGAAATAGCATGTTTAAATATGCAAATTATCCATTATCTCATTAAATATGCACATATTTTAACACATTTCAGGAATCGAAATCTGAACTTTGGATATAGCCAGATTCAAAATTCTTGTTTCATTTTGTAGTCATATTAGTATCTAAGGCTTTTACAGAAGGGATTTTGGATATCTCTTTTTATCACTCCATAAATCAGAAAATACTGTCAACAGCCCTAAAATATCCATTTTCGCCATGTTTTTAGGTATACAATGTTGTATAATTCAGGCTATGAATTATATATGAACAAACCCTTCTGTAAAAGCCTTCATAATATTGATAGGAATATAACTGGAAGGTTTGGTGTATGTACGTGCTACTGAAGTTGAAATGTCGAACTCAGAGTAGGAGAAAAAACTCATTTTGAGAAAACGACCTTTAAAGATTGCAGTGAGGCGCTAGCTAAACCCTCCTGTTCTTTGGATGACAGCTTGAGCATCGACGCACTCCGTGAAGGTATTTCATGTTCAGGGTCATTTTTTTTTATATAACCTTGCTTCGTGCAAGTGACAATTGTTGTCGTCTTCTCTGTGAACGTTTTTTTCGCCGTTCTTTTGGCATTTTGAGATTTCAATTTCTAGCTGAAAGCTAACCAGGAAGTGTTTTAGCACACCACGTAACGCATCTGAACGAATCACGTTGTCAGAAATTGACACCAGCCAATGAGATTTCGTTTCTTGGTTTAAGACCCCTTTGTGCTTTCACGATTGGTTGCTGATACAAAGGAAATGACCATATTTGGATCCGATGAGATTGTGTAGGAGAGACGGAGCTTTCCAGCGATACCTCTGTTGACATGGTGCACACAGCGGTCGCGGTACTTTATGTTACGTTAGAATGCTAACTTTTGGTGAATTTAGACAAACAGACAAACTATAGTAAAATAAACACTTAAATGTGTATTTTGTACGTTTTCCCTCCAAAAGCCTGAAAGAAAACATGTTATGGAATCAAAATAGCACAAAATCTCAAAATTGACCAGTACTTGAAAAACGATGTTTTTGCCTGCCGTGTCTCGCCTTAAAAATAACTATAAAGCATACTCTAGGGATGGCAACATCTGCTTATCTGATCTTTATCATTATTACCTTTCATGATATTTAGTTGTTCACCTCTCATATGAGCTCGCCCAGGCACAGCCACATCTGGAGATGCAGGATTCCGTGTGTTACGTTGCTTCTTTTTTGGGATGACAACATCACTGTCTGAGGAATCACTGAGGTCTGCAGGACTTTGGGAAGTGTCATCTTCGGACATGCTGACATCCTGTTCCAAAGTAGGGACTTTTGATTGAGCTTAAATTCAACGGATGACAGATGACACACTGATCAGCTTGTTATGAGGAGATACATAACATCACACCTTCTATAACAATTGAATACAAATGTGCAGTTTCTTCTCGAATCACTCACTTGATTTCTTCTTCAACCCCAAGACTTGCTCGCGTAAGAAATTGCCCTCTCCTTCAAGATCTTTTATCATTTTATCTTGCCATTTGATCTTGGCCTCTAGGAATTCCAATCTTGAGATTGATCCTTAAAAAACAAAAGGACAGTTTGAGAGAAGATTACAATAAAGATTATGATACAGTATTGAGTAACAGGAAACGTATTGGAGAGACAGAGAGAGGGATGGCGAGCAACAAAGGTCATGGGCCAGATCGAACACAGATGATTGCGATTATGGTTTGTGCCTTAACTTGATGAACCTCAAGGATTTTAAAACCATAAAGTAGCAGCCGATAAAGTAAAAAATGTATACAATTATCCACTTCCCCTCTCCCACAAGAGACAACAGATAATATGTGGTTTCCCTAGTCAACATCGGCCATGTCAGTTACAGTGTACTGCTTATCATCACCACTGTGCGTCATATTAATGATCAGATATTAATTAAATTACAAGTATTTCTTTGCAGCTCCAAATCGCAACTTTTCCTATAGAGCAGGTCAAGACTGTACTCTTACAGTTTACAGAGACCCAACTTTTACCCACATGAGCATGCACAGTGGTAAGGAAAAACTACACTTTTTATGTATTAGTGATCACTATGTTGTGAATATGTAAATGTATCATTGAGTGGCCAAACATGAACATGGAGGCGATGTGTGCTTTTATTCTATAAAGCACAATATAACAGCAACATTTATTTTCATGTTGGGTTCTCTTTTAAGCTTACATTTGTCCTTGGAAGGCTACTGAAGTGAATTGTCTCTAACCTATACAGTCTCATAATTTTGACGAGCTATTTATTTTTTACCATAACTTAAGGAGGTGCATGGGCTAAATCTGGCAACAATTTCCATCTCAGGATGAACGAGCCATATAGTTTAATGTTTATAAACTACCAACACAAAGAATCAATGCAAGAAAAAAAAAAACACCTGATCCAAGGCTGGTACTGCAACTTGGGGCCAAGCTTTCTGTATCTTCAGGACCTATAGCATAAGAACAATAAACTCACAAAATGAATAGGGGACATGAATGT
This sequence comes from Gymnodraco acuticeps, assembly GCF_902827175.1. Classification (NCBI taxonomy): domain Eukaryota; kingdom Metazoa; phylum Chordata; class Actinopteri; order Perciformes; family Bathydraconidae; genus Gymnodraco; species Gymnodraco acuticeps. The sequence goes on from NW_022991705.1 coordinate 644,355, forward strand.
TAAAATCAAGTTTGACAAGGAAATCATTTAAGTTGTACTTCTTAGTTAAGGGATATACAATTTACCATCTAGATCCTCTTTGATCAACTCCATCCTTGACTCCTCTTTTGGGACCTGATTCTTCTTCTTTGCCTTAGGCTGTAAAAAAAATAAGAATAAAGCTATTAAATATTGTGTAAAAGGCTGAATATGTACATTGGATAACAGTTACAGTGCACAAACATGAGTCTAAAAGGCAGCGAGCTGGCCAAATGAAAGCGACTGACCCGGGGGTTAAACCAAGTAAAAGATAACCACGAGCCTTCGCGCCAGTTGTTGGCTAGCTAGCAAGCGGGGCTAATGTTGGCTGTGGTGATTAACTACAATGTTTAATCGGCTTGCAAGATAGCTATAATTTACTTTTGAAAAGCAATGGGTCCCTATTAATTTATGGACTAACAATAATGAACATTATACGAATTATACAGCCAAGTAGTGGGTAGGTTACATGACGATATTGAGCTAACGCGGCCAACAACGTGAGTTGGTAATAATGACTTTATTAAGCACACAATTCAAAGAGGTCCAGAGTGCACATGAAAGAGAGCATTTTCAACAAATACAATACAATGAATACAAAAATAAGAAAGCGCGCACGTAACTTACCATTGTCGATGCACAACATTTCCAATGTCCCTCTTCAAGCTCCAAACAACACACTCTCACTCCCTAAGCGTCCAATAACGACGTTTGGTCAGTGTCCGTGGCGTCCAGTTGTGACGCTCCTAGGCTCCTTCAGCGTCATAAAGTGACGCAAATAGCTTTCAACTGATTGCAATGTATTCCCATCTGCGGCGGGATTTGACGCTCATGGAAGCACGGCATTCGTTTGTGTCGGCTGCCCTTAAAGGCAATGTGAGCGTCCATTCCCATTGGATAACGGAGAATTGTACACCCGGAAGTAAGTATTCCCCTTACTGTCGATTGATTTTACAGTGATATCTGCACTACTCATCGACTAAAAAACACCAGATTATCCTTGTTAATTACACAACATTGATTGGTTTAAATTGTGTGCAATGCTTTTGTATTTTTCCCCTTCGATTCGGAGAAACAAATATTTTTTCTGAGTAAAGGATGGCAGAAAACACTACACTACCCAGAATCCCCAGCTATCGTTTGGACCACACCATGTGCTCTGTTTGACAAACCCGTTTTTTTCACCATTCATTCCAATGGCTGGCGTCTATGTCACGTGATCTTCAAATTTCTCCCTGCAGAAAAATAAAACATGGCCGAACTTCGTTTTATTCTCGGTGGAAAATGCCTATTTTAAAGTTAGTTTGGCCATTAAAATGCGTTTTGATGTCATTTGATGCGAGAAATATGAGTTGTTATTTCAGATTATGTGTGCAGTGGATGTACATGATCTTTAGTTTGCTAGTTATTACGAAGATTACTTCAGGAAGTTTTCATTGTTACCAAGGTGGTTGCTAGTGACGCTGCTATCGATATTATTTCTGTTATGTTGTGTAACTGTTTAATGGTGTTGTCTTTATTGCTACCCCCTTCCCCGTCAATGTATAGTGTTGATCCACAGCGCAAACATATTAGTTAAACAAAATCCGCATCTAAAGATACGTTATTTTCCCCTGTGCAATTCCAGTCTCACATCTCACAGCACATCGTCATTAACAAATACCGGAAACAGACCGAAAACATTTTTTAAAAAAAAATAATACTTTATTCCGAGTGTGCTTGATTTTCTCTTTGAAAGTCATCACATAACGGCATTGTAATACACGGTTCGGCTGCATTAAATATTACATATCTGCCGTAGTTCTGTATTTATAGAGCCCTGATGAGAAGACTTCTAGACAAACATGAGGAACTGAAAACGTGACGTGGGTCATAAATATTATATCAGCAATTAAACAACATCTTACATTTCTTTTCACACAATACGTCTCCTTGCAGTATCAACACTAATTCGGCTGACTTTTATATTTGATCCAATTGGTAGATAGGCTGTATTTACACCATAAAGGTGCACAGCTGATATAAAGGGACACCTAGTGGTTAAAGCATGTTATTGAATTTCATTATTTTTATTATTAGATATGAATAGGATCCCTATAAAGTATATTCATTACTCGTTATTCTCTACTAATAGTTCACTAAAGACTGTATATAATTACTATTTTGCACATCCCTTTCAAGATTTCAAGATTTTCTAAGGTTTATTGACATATCATATAGGCCTACACAACTATGGTGTAGTTCTGCATTGAATGAAAAACTTGGGTCGCAGGTTCCTCAATAGCGCATTACAAGACATCTATCAATATTTGTGCATACCTCGAGCAATGTTAACTATGTTGAAGCACTTATTTTAACTGATATTATACATCATGTATTATACTCTTATAAGATGTATGTAGATATTTCATCTCCGGCCTTGTCAGGTATTGAACAATCAATACATAAAGAACACAGAATTGTTAAATATAAAACACAGAATTTGTGTGATTATACTAAATGATTTACAAATAAACACCACTGCATATGTACAACTGTAACACATGCTGATGTAACGCAAATGTTTCCAACCTGGGATCAATAAATTATATCTTATCTTAAGCTACTGCCATATTTACAAAATTTGCCTCTGAACCTTGACAAGTGCATGTTTCAGGCTTATCAATTAACTGACCTTCTGATCTGACCTTAGCTGGCATGTGTGTATATATATATTAATGCTGCCCATTATGGGCACAAGCAATTTTCACCCATTTATTAATTATATGTTTTACATTTGAGTGTTTCCTATCCCCTAAACCTCCAGGATGTACACAGTTTAATACTGGCAACTTCTTATTATGGGAAATACGAAAACGTCTTTTAAAACTACAACTCCCAGTAGAGACGTGCCATAGATAGAGAACATGTTGCGAAACAGAATAGCCAGCATGTGTAGTTCTGGGGACGGGGTGGGGGAGGGGGGGACGCGGTGGACCCGTTCAAATCCAGTTTTGGACAGTCTGACGTGGTTCCATCCCATTTCAAGTGCTGTTCGAGAATCGGCGTAACCCTCGGAGCACACTCACCAATCACAGAGCTTGAGGACTATCACGGGGTTTGTCAAACAGAGCACATGGTGTAGTCCAAACGATAGCTGGGGATTCTGGGTAGTGTAGTGTTTTCTGCCATCCTTTACTCAGAAAAAATATTTGTTTCTCCGAATCGAAGGGGAAAAATACAAAAGCATTGCACACAATTTAAACCAATCAATGTTGTGTAATTAACAAGGATAATCTGGTGTTTTTTAGTCGATGAGTAGTGCAGATATCACTGTAAAATCAATCGACAGTAAGAGGAATACTTACTTCCGGGTGTACAATTCTCCGTTATCCAATGGGAATGGACGCTCACATTGCCTTTAAGGGCAGCCGACACAAACGAATGCCGTGCTTCCCTGAGCGTCAAATACCGCCGCAGATGGGAATACATTGCAATCAGTTGAACGCTATTTGCGTCCCTTTATGACGCTGAAGGAGCCTAGGAGCGTCACAAAAGCTAGCAGGCAGTTTATTTTTGCTGATTGGACGGGGATTTAATATGATAGTGAATGATTGGATGAATTTGCCGTTTGCAACCTGTCAGGTGACTCCGGTTCCCCTCTACGTTACTGCACTGTCAAACTTAAACTACGCCACAACTTATCCTAAAACACATGTTTACACAATATCAGAGTCAAACCGCTGCAACAAAATCCATACATTTAAACGTCTTGGCCAAACGAATGAATGTAGTTGAAAAACCAGGGGTGGGGGGGAGCGGGGACAGAGAGCATGCTCATGCACTGTCAACGGGTGGGGGAGGGGGGGGGACATGCTCGCGAACTGTTAATAAGGTCCCATAGGTCCGAAGTAAATGGGCGGGACTTCGCCTCCGGAGCTTCGCTGTTAGCGGAAGTAACCGGCGGATAGACAGATGAGAACATGGATTGGTGGATCACTTTGTCAATCATTATTCTCCCAAAGGGTAAGTCCCGCCTATTTCATTTCTTCTCCCTCGCTGTAGATTGTGGAGGTATGGCGCAATATTAATAGCTGAGAATGTAATATTATTTCAGATAATTTTACAAGTATGGTGTCACATTACACGTTTTTGAGGCGAATCCATTTTAGACAGAGCCCCAAGGAAAACCTTAAGTTCAACCACTGGTTAATGAAAAAAGGCCTTCTTCGAAAATCAATGAAATGCCCCTCTTGTGCTCATGTCATGAAGTTGAAACGGCCTTATGCTAAAAAGGAGGCATCATGGTAAGTAATGCTAGAACACTTAGCCTGTGCTTCATTTATTAATTTTGGGCATATCATATTGTTAGCTCTGTAGCTGTAAGTTCATCTGAATGTTGGATGCAGACTTGTCACCTTTCAGAAACATTTACCATTTTGAATCTACATTATGTGACTTATGTGATTCATGCATATCTGATGGAAAATGATTATATAATTCATATTATTAAACCTAATTGTTTTTATTAGGAGGAATTATCAGCTAAATCTCACCTAGAAAGTCATAATTCAAATCACACTGCTGATAATTTATATGTGCATGTGGGCTAATTTTTAAGGTGGTAACACTACTAAATGCACTCAAATATCTTCCTTATTCAGTTAATTATTGTAAATTAAATTCTTCTTGTCAAGTATACCTAGAAATGTTGAATAACACAAAGGACTTGCGCCATATTCAATCCATGTCTTAGATGTATCAACACCTTACAAATCTAGACTTAATTTATCAGAATTCTATTCAACCAATTTGTTTAATCATCAGGATGTGCCGGGATTCATGTCACAAAGGGAAAACATATTCAAGATCCATCCGAAGTGGCTCCATGTTTGAGAATTCCCATGTGCGACTGCAAACATGGATGCATTTCATCTACAGGTGAGTGGTTCTAAATCATTCATGAAATGTGTATATATGGAAATGTACTGTACACCCATGACCACTTCAAAATTGGTTTTAACCTCCCCTCCTAACTAACTGGATTGTTTACAGATTTGCCCAAGGCCTTCGATTGCGACAAGTGGACATGCTGCAGGAAGGAATTACTCGTAGCTCTGCAACTCTGACTAAGCTCGCAGACAAGCTGCGGAGAGTTTGTAAATCTGCCATGAGAAGAGTGAGAAGAAGAGGCCAGCAGACCATTGGAAGACGAAGTGAAGTTGTTATGATCGATTAAAGAAAATTTGGCCATAAAAGAAAGGTGTGTAAACTATGCAAACACTTTAAGATTGTTACCTTGATGTCCAAACAATACATTACATTACATTGCATTTAGCTGACACTTTTATCCAAAGCGACTTACAATATGTACATTCGACCAGGAAGACACAACCTTGAAGAAAACAGAATCATATAAGTACATCAGGTTTCATAGAGCCAAAACATTTCAAGTGCTACTCAACTGGCTTTAGATAAGCCAGTCCTTTATCAGTATATAAGTGCTTTGTTAAAAGTTCTATCGCTCGAAGTGGAGTCGAAAGAGATGAGTTTTCAGTCTGCGCCGGAAGATGTGCAAGCTATCTGCTGTCCTGATGTCAATGGGGAGCTCATTTCACCATCTTGGAGCCAGGATAGCAAACCCACGTGTTTTTGCCGATGGGAACTTGGGTCCCCCTCGCAGCGAGGGCGCAGCGAGTCGTTTGGCTGATGCAGAGCGTAGTGCACGCGCTGGGGTGTACGGTTTAACCATGTCCTGGATGTACGAAGGGCCAGATCCATTCGCAGCATGGTAAGCAAGTACCAGTGTCTTGAAGTGGATTCTAGCAGTTACCGGAAGCCAGTGAAGGGAGCGGAGGAGCGGAGTGGTGTGGGAAAATGTAGGTAGGTTGAAGACCAGACAAGCCGCTGCATTCTGGATGAGCTGCAGAGGTCGGATGGCACATGCAGGTAGACCAGCCAAGAGGGAGTTGCAGTAGTCTAGGCGTGAGATGACGAGAGCCTGGACCAGAACCTGCGTCGCTTTCTGTGTCAGCTATCTTCCTGATGTTGTAAAGTGTGTATCTGCAGCAGCGGGTTGTAGCAGCAAGTACATAATTAAAACAAGTTTATTTCCTATGATCTTGCATAAGCCTGTCCTTAACAGAGCTACTTAATGTAGAGACACTATACATACTTTTAATACACATAAAGTTAACATTTATTTTCACCATTTCTGCTGTACAACACTGTGTCTATCATAGACTATTATTGCTAATTATACATAAAGTAGTAGAGTGTATTGTAAATTGTAAAGCATTTTAACAACTGTTCTCAACATGCTCGAACAGTTCACTGCTGTGTGATTAATAATTGAAAACAAATGCATACAGTATTCCATGTAGAAATATACAATGGTAAGGCTCTAAGGAAAATATTTTAAAACATTCTTAATTTAAAGAAACTGCAGACAGAGCCATTTTAATGTAGTCATTCCAAGTGTATGTAAACCTCTTTTACCCATCCCACTGTTTGTGGCTCAGGTGGTTGTGCATTATTCTCCACAGCTCTATGTGGCCATGGGTTGCATTAATATACAATTTTTTCTCCCATGGAACAAAGAGAAGGGTCATTTTTGTGTGTCAAAACTAAATACTGTAGTGGCCTTTTGTAAAATTGTGTCAGTATCCTTATCTATGAGAAATGACTGTTGCGTTTTGGAATAAGATATGCAGTTCAATTATGCCATAAAGGGAAATGTCACGTTATTCCTGCACCTCAGGACAGTTGAATATTTGTAAACATGCACTGCTCCATAATACTCTTGTCATTTTCAGTACAACAGAGGACGGGCGAGCAATAGGAGTTCCTGGGTGTTCGGAATGCTTGGAATCAGAAATGACAGGAGAAGACCCATTCTCAAGATCGTGCGTCGCCGCTCAGCCAGACATCTTATGCCTCTCATAAAGAAGCACATTAAGACCGGAAGCTCAGTCATTTCAGATGGATGGAGGTCTTACAGCCGGCTTCAGGATGAAGGTTATAATCACCTGACTGTCAACCATCAAGAATCTTTTGTTGACCCTGTTACAGGTGCACATACACAGAACGTAGAGAGATTTTGGGGTATTTGCAAGACAACTATCTGGAGACTTAGAGGAAATCGGACACAAAGTTCGTTAAAAGATCATTTGGATGTCATTGAGTGGACTTACTGGCGTGGAAAACATCACAGATATGGACCACTTGAAATGCTTTTGCATGACATTAGAAAAATATATAAAGTGTGAAGCCTGTGAAAGGTAGCATATGTTGCAGATAGCAAATTTACACTGTCAGTGAAAAGCGATTGAACGATTAAAGACACTTTAAATGTTTGTGATGTGTCTGAACCTCTCTTCAGTGGTTACATTTGAATAAAACAGATATTTCAACGTGAGCCTACTTTGTTCATGTGCTGTTGAGATTAATTTCAGTAGTTGTGTGCTATAATGTATTTACAAAGTGTGAAGAGGAGGCAACTTTAGAATAGGGAACCTGTTCAGGTCAATTCGAGTCAAACTACTAGCTTATTGGTTATGAACAAGACTTCACTTTAGAATAGGGAACATGTTCTTAGATGGAAATACCTAATTTTGAGTTAATTAGACACAATTAACACTTATAGTTTCATGTCTTGTTACATAAGAATAGATCATATTTGTTAAGTGTTATTAAGGGAGAATTACTATTCTTGTGCTACTACTGCCTTATTAAGCCCATATTGAGCAGAGCATATTAAGACCCAAACTCATGTACAACAACTTCCTTACTTGCAATGAATAAGCACTAATTAGAGGGTTATTGAGGAAAAACTCTCAACTAATGGCTTATTACCTGTAGAATATGGTCATGTAGAATAAGGCATTAATAAGTGTTTTATAATGACTAATAAAGAGCCAATATACTGCTAATATGCATGTTAATTAGCAACTAGTTGATGGTTAATTTGTGTACCTTAATATAAAGTGTTACCAAATATTTACTTACCAAACTTCATCTCAAAACCAGCCTGAAGTTTTGACATGATGGTTGCAAAGAAATGCCGAGTCACACCATCACCAATTGCTGGATCTCCTGAAAAATGTAAACACACACTACAGACATCAATTTAACGAAAATATGGTTTGTTCATTTTTTTATCTTCGGTTTTGTTTGTAACCGAATTGCCCTTAAGTGTGCATGTCAAGGGGCAAGCCCACTCAACATTTGCCTTCTTATAAAAAGTAAGGACTGCTCTTTCCCTTTCCTCTGCACTCTCTCCAAGATCCATAGTAAGACACAAGGATTTTCCAGTTACATGCTGGCTTAAAATGTCTTCTTTAAACATCTTTACTGCCTCTGTGGGATCTGGCGCTATTTTCCAATCTAAAAATAGTTTAAAAGGTTTCCAAATTCATATTGGATCAAGTGAAATGTAGAGAGCAACAACTTATTGCAATACATCCATCCATCCATCCATCTTCTCCCGCTTATCCGTGGTCGGGTCGCGGGGGTAGCAGTTCCAGCAGAGAGCCCCAAACTTTATTTTCCCTGGCGACATCAACCAGCTCTGACTGGGGGATCCCAAGGCGCTCCCAGGCCAGCGAAGAGATATAATCCCTCCACCTGGTCCTAGGTCTACCCCTTGGTCTCTTCCCAGCTGGACGTGCCTGGAACACCTCCCTAGGGAGGCACCCAGGTGGCATCCTAACTAGGTGCCCGAACCACCTCAACTGGCTCCTTTCGACGCGAAGGAGGAGCGGCTCAACTCCGAGTCCCTCCCTGATGACCGAACTTCTCACCTTATCCCTAAGGGAGACACCAGCCACCCTGCGGAGAAAACCCATCTCGGCCGCTTATATCCGCGATCTCGTTCTTTCGGTCATGACCCATCCTTCATGACCATAGGTGAGGGTAGGAACGAAAATGGCCCGGTAGACAGAGAGCTTTGCCTTCTGGCTCAGCTCCCTTTTCGTCACAACGGTGCGGTAAAGCGACTGCAGTACCGCTCCCGCTGCTCCGATTCTCCGGCCCATCTCCCGCTCCATTGTTCCCTCACTCGAGAACAAGACCCCGAGATACTTGAACTCCTTCACTTGGGGTAAGGACTCATTCCCTACTTGAAGTGGACAGTCCATCGGTTTCCTGCTGAGAACCATGGCCTCAGATTTGGAGGTGCTGATCCTCATCCCAGCCGCTTCACACTCGGTTGCGAACCGATCCAGTGAGTGCTGAAGGTCGCAGACCGATGAAGCCATTAGAACCACATCATCTGCAAAAAGCAGTGGTGCAATCCTTAGTCCACCAAACTGCAGACCCCCTCCCCCATGACTACGCCTCGAAATCCGATCCATGTATATTACAAACAGGATTGGTGACAAAGCGCAGCCCTGGCGGAGGCCAACCCTCACCGGAAATGGGTCCGACTTACTGCCGAGGACCCGGACACAGCTCTCGCTTTGGGAGTACAGAGATTGGATGGCCCTGAGTAGAGACCCCCTCACCCCATACTCCCGCAGCACCTCTCACAGTAACTCCCTGGGAACTCGGTCATACGCCTTCTCCAAGTCTACAAAACACATGTAGACCGGATAAGCGTACTCCCAGGCCCCCTCCAGAATCCTTGCGAGAGTAAAAAGCTGATCCGTCGTTCCACGACCAGGACGGAATCCGCATTGTTCCTCCTCAATCTGAGGTTCGACAATCGGCCTGACCCTCCTTTCGAGTACCTTAGAGTAAACTTTCCCGGGGAGGCTGAGTAGTTCGATGCCTCTGTAATTGGCACACACCCTCTGATCCCCCTTTTTAAAAAGGGGAACCACCACCCCGGTCTGCCACTCCTTCGGTACCGTTTCCGACTTCCACGCAACGTTGATGAGACGTGTCAACCATGACAGTCCCTCAACACCCAGAGCCTTCAGCATTTCCGGGCGGATCTCATCCACCCCCGGGGCTTTGCCACTGTGGAGTTGTTTGACGACCTCAGTGACCTCCCCCCGGGAGATTGGTGTTGATCCCCCGTCATACTCCAGCTCTGCCTCTAACATAGAGGGCGGAGTTGTCGGGTTCAGGAGTTCCTCAAAGTGTTCCTTCCAACGCCCTAACACTCCATCAGTTGAGTTCAACAACGTCCCATCCTTACTGTACACAGCTTGGATGGTTCCCTGCTTCCCCCTCCTGAGGTGTCGGACAGTTTTCCAGAACAACTTTGGTGCCGCCCGAAAGTCCTTCTCCATGTCTTCTCCGAACTTCTCCCACACCCGCTGCTTTGCCTCGGCCACGGATGAGGCTGCTGCCCTTCGGGCCTGTCGGTACCTTGCAACTGCCTCGGGAGTCCCCCGGGATAACAAATCCCTGAAGGCCTCCTTCTTCAGTCGGACGGCTTCCCTGACCACCGGTGTCCACCAGGAGGTTCGAGGGTTACCGCCCCTTGAGGCACCTAGGACCTTGAGACCACAGCTCCCCGCAATACATGATGTACTTAATAAAAGATGTTACACACCAGAGAAGCCACTTTCCTCAGTGGGATCGATGTCAACTACCTCAGGAGAAGGCACAATTTCCTGCGAGTGTCTTGTGTTCCTGGCCCTTGTTGTCTCATTTCTCTGTGCTCCTGTGAACGTGCTTTCAAATCTAACTTGACTTCCGGAGGCCCTTTCAGTTGTCAACTCAATCTGTACCTCACCGCTGCTCTGTGATGGTCTAGTGTAAAAAGAGGCAATTTATGTTACTCGGTCTAGTATACTTTACATTACATATCACACTCTAGAAAAAGATGGGCTTATAAATAGAATGACAAGTAAACCAAATGTTACTTTTCCTCAAAACCAACATCCAGAATGTATATCTTTCATATTTAAATGTATTATAGAGGACAGCAAAATATGGCGTAACAGAGGGATTGTTGGAACAAAAAGTACTAATATCTGGCCCCATAATTATAAAACCTCAGATGTGCTGATATGTCAAAATGTTTTACATCAATTTGCAGCATCCCACAGCCTTATGCTTATTGTGTGTCTACACATGCAGTTGCAGTGTGCCTGGCGAATGTGATGTTTAGTTCTGTAGAGAGTAATACCTCATTCAGTTATTGCTGTGATCCTTGATTCTTGAAAAGGGGAACTCCTCTCCACAGATGACACATTTCTGATTTGGTCCAATTAACTTGTTGTCGCCTTCTGATCGACATGCCTGTAAACAAAATAGTTTTAAACTACATCACAAGCGAACAATTATGTTACTGTAAGTCACAGATTCAATTTGTAATATTGTTACACCACTATAGAAGTGAGGAACCTACAGGGTCCAAATTCAGGGTTCTTTGCATTGGTCTAATGAAAACCGTAGCATGGCCAATCTGGGTCTGAGGGTCCTTCAAATATCTGACATAGTAACCCTCATTCAGGGGATCACAATCAAGTGGCGACTTCTCGTAGTGCCAGATATTTTTAGCAACTCGAAACCGCCACCGTTCCACAGTTTTGGATAGGCATCCATCAAGAATTCGAGGAATTCATTTGAATCTGTATGGCTGCCTAGAAATAGATTATACACATAAGAGATCTAATATAAAGATAATGTTATGATTGTAAGGGTAACTCAATATATTTATATATCACAAATGTACATTTACCATAACAAATACACAGAAAAGGAAAGAGCAGTTTGATAATCGTCATTCTAATGACTGACAGACCTTGAAATGTGAGCCGTTTTTCCCCTAAGCCAGCAGCAGCGAGTCTTTCTTTGGCATATCGGTTGGGGACTTACCCCCAGTTTCCACCGCGTTACGGCTGCGCCGCGGCGGTCGTAAGAATCGCGGCCACTCGAGTCAATTCCACCACACGCGCCGCGTTACGGCTCAGACGCGTCCCAGAAGCGGCTCGGCGCAGCGCTTCTCTAAAATTAGGATGAATCCTATTTTTGCCGCGGCGCAGCCGTAACTTAAGGTCGAGCAGGCAGCCCCCCCTCGCAGGAAGTGGAAAGGTGAGCATCCGGGCCAGGCCCATCCCCCACATATACTAATTTAGCAGACCCCCCTCCTTCATCACAACACCTCCACTACGATACGCACAATGGACGACGAGGTTTTCATCATGGAAGTGGAAAAACACACTATTTTATATGATGTAACCAATGCTTACTACAAGGACAACATCAGAAAGGACAAGGCCTGGTTTTTAGTCGCTGCAGTTTGTGGAGTGGAAGGTAACAACTACATATTAATGTTTTAAAGTTAATTAATACTTGTAGGTACAGTACAGAGCCATTCAATAAACACAATTTAAACAGACACAAAAATAAAACATTTAACTACGTAGCCTACTTACTTTCTTGTAGAAGTACAAATGTCCAGGATGCCCGAATCAATAACAAAACTGCGAGCCTGCACACACGACGCTACGCTTCTGAAACGCTTCTGGGACGCGTCCGGTGGGTTATGGCACTAGAGCAGGTCGGACCAAAACGGCGACGCGGCGCAGCGCGGCGCAGACGGACCCAGTGGAAACTGGGGGTAAGGCTGCATTCTTGTCCTCAAGGCAACAGAATGAATGAGTATAAGAATGCAGGTGTGCAGGACCAGAAAGGGTTTGCCGCCTTGCCGTCCTCCTCCCTCCCATGTAGGGGCCAAACAGTCTTGAAACTTCGGCTAGGATCAAGTTAAGAAGATAAGCAATATTGAGTGCAAGGAAACTATGATTCAACGAGAATCCAGGAGGAAAATGTTGGTTAGCATTAGCATCACACACTATAAATAGAATGATCCATTCAAGCTGGTGGACAGAAACTGAATCAAATAACTTGTCATTGGCGATATAAACTTAGTACACTGATCGGATTTGCATTAAAAATAGTTTGATGCAAAGACCTACCGTCCACTGGGTGTCTGGGAGTCCCGTTATGTAACGGAGGAGGAGGAGGAGGAGGAGGAGGAGGAGGAGGAGGAGGAGGAGGAGGAGGAGGAGGAGGAGGAGGAGAGGAGGAGGAGGAGGAGGAGGAGGAGGAGGAGGAGGAGGAGGAGGAGGAGGAGGAGGAGGAGACAAAACGAAACGAAACTTGCGCGTTAGTGGTCCTTGGTGCTGCACAAAACATAACATAGCGCCACACTTTTTTACACTGTCAGATCAGTCTTACATTATACCTAAACATGAGTCACTTACAGTTTTCAAGCTGGTTAGCCGCATCCCGCAGAAGGTCTGCCAGCGCCCTTCCAGCTGAAGCCATTATTAGCGAGTTGCCGTGGGTGTACACTGTACACAGAATGTACAGATGTGACTTGCCACGAATCTCTTGCTTCTGCCTGGCTCCAACAATTGGCGAATCCTGCTTGAGACTGAGGTTAGGACCGCCCACCTCATTAGCATACGGACACATAAATAAATAAATGTATGTCGCATAAATGTAGAAATATATGAAAGATTTATAATAACGTGTGTATTGTTTTATTTTCGACTTTTATTTATTTATACATTGGTGTATTTATTTCCATATTTATTTATGCATTTATTTATTTATTCTTTTATTTATTTATTTCGTCATTTATTTCGTCATTTATTTATTTCTGTATGTATTCATTTATTTACGTATTTATTTATTTATTCCTGTATTTCTTCATACATTTATTTATTTATACTTATGTCATGTTCCGTCCTCCATACGTGCAGCAACACACACACACACACACACACACGGAGGAGATGGCGGAGAGAAACTTTACCCGTCTCGATGTGGACAATGCTCGTTACAAAAAGTGCAATAAGAGTTTAGCATGTAAGGGCGGTAACACAAGCAATTTGTCTAAACATTTAGCAAAAGTGCTCCACATTCAGACAGAGGAATGCACCGTTTTCGACTGTCTTCCTAGTAGCTCTGCAGCCCCATCCACGAGTAACGTTTCCACGTCAGGTGGTATGCTAGCAGCAACACACAGAGTTAACTCAATTATACAAACATGGGTTAATGATTAGAGGTAACTGAGTTACTCTTTATTTTGTTAAAGTTTCAGCTATTCTGTTTAATTTGTTAAGCCCCAAAGCCCCGGCGGGTTTTTTTTTCACAACACTGTGTCTGAGGGCTTCTTAATATTAAAAAAACGATGAATGTGTCATACCCGCCTAACGGGAAGAAACTCAGCTAACTGATGATATGAACCATTGTTACCGAAACAAAACACAAGTCTCACAAGAAGGGTCTAAATCAGTGGTTCTCAAACTTTTTACTTTGAAAAGAAAATTCAGCCAAGTACCCCCTGATCAGCGCAAAAAATGCCTATATAAAGAGATACAGTACAGCGCTGCACCATCAGTGTCTGATTTATGAAAACAACAACCTTGTAACTGAGAAACACTTAAATGCTACATTTCAAATGTTTACAATCCATCACTAATTCATGGCAAACCAATTTTAACATCATGCAATAACACTAAGACGACATTAGTTGCATTGAACTGATCTGTTTAATAAGTTGTACTTACAATTTAGTAAGAAACATGGGCTTGTGCTTCACTGAGGATCTTTGTCATTCTGACAGGGAGGCAAACTGCAGTTATTACACTTAGCGTTTTGAAATATGTGTAACTCTGTTAACCTCTTAAGCCCTGAGCCTGTTTTTAAGGTTTCAGTCTCGAAAATGCTATGCCCAAAACAAATGACTATAACTTAACTTCTAAAAGGGTTATATGAATAATTGCTTTTTTCAAAGCAAGGTTACATCTGTGAGTTGGATGTAGAAGTGTCAGAATCAATATAGATATTTCTCAGTCAGAGTAAATTCAGATGGAACATAGTAAAAAAAGGTAAATTCTTACCCCCGCCTAAAAAAAAGACATTACTTATAGTGAAAACTACCCTTGAATGATGGGATAGTAGACTAAAAGCTTTAGGAATCCAAAGTACAACATATAATAAGTACCCTGTATCAAGATTGAGGCAAAACAAGTTAAATTTGACCTTTTTAGAGTGGTTTAGCTAAAAGTAGTCTAGGCGTACTGACCTTTGAGCACATTTTGGCACATTTGGATACCATCAGTGCCATTTGACATTTTTCAGGTACCATACTGTAAAAATAATTGTATTATCACTACAGGTAATCATTCCATCCAAATACAAGTGTTTTTAAAAAAATATATATATATTTTTAAATTACATTTTTTTTGTATGGTGTGTGTGTGTCTGTGTGTGGACTTTGCCACAGTCCTTACATGTTTATCACCCGACTAACACTTCTAGGAAGGTTTACTTACACAATAACAATTAGGAAACATAGGATACACTTGTCTCTTGTCTTGAGCAGATTTATTTAAAAAATAACACTAAAAAAAACGACACTAAAACCGAAATAACACCACAAGCATTTTTTTTGTAAATACTGGCAAAAAAAAAAAAATGTACACAACCTGAATGTGTTTAGTGTTTTTGAATTGAGGAACCAGGCACTTAGTGCAGTAGATAGGTCTTCACCGTTGTGTTGCCAGCATCATAGCACCACCCGGGGTCACCCCTCATCTTGTGCAGCTCCTTGTGGAGAAGGAAGCTGTTCACCACTGCAATGTCCAGAAAATGGTAAAAAAAGGTCTTGTACCATTTCATGGTTTTGTGGTGAACACTGTAGTACCCAATCAAAGCATCGGACACATCCACGCAGCCCATGCTTCTGTTGTAGTCCATCACAGTGTCAGGAACGGTAACAACCTTAGTCTTCCACACACCAGCCCGTTTCACTTTCCTCCTGACAGTCTGTCCACTGAATCAGAAGATGCAGAGGGAGGCTGAGTTAGTACTGGTGCAGACGTCCAGCGGCGTAGCTTGGATGTTGATGGCTCTGGGGCAACTGTATGCTGATCTGATGCACGTCGTAACTCGGATGAGGCAGATGTTGATGGCTGTGATCCAGAAGCCATTTAATACTTGTCTTCATCACTGTGAAAACAAATGTGGAAAAAACAATTACTTTGATTACTTCACTGGCTTATTCTTTCAAAAATGTAACTCAAATCAGAAATAATTCCTCCATTTAGCGTGTGTGAAATAACAGTATACACATATATATATATATGTGTGTATACTGTTATTTCACACATGCTATAGTATATATATATATATATATATATATATGTATACTGTTATTTCACACACGCTATAGTATATATATATATATAGATATATATATATATATATAGACTGATATACAATACAGCTTTATTTATAAACTGCTATTAGTCAATGTCTGTAGAACTACAAAACAGCATCCATTTGGCGTGTGTGGAATAACAGTGTATATATATATGTGTATATATATATATATATATATATATATATATATATATATATATATACATTTATATACATATACTGTTATATATATACTGTTATTTCACACATGCTATAGTATATATATATATATATATATATATATGTATACTGTTATTTCACACACGCTATAGTATATATATATATATATATATATATATATATACTGGGTTGATATACAATACAGCTTTATTTATATACTGCCGTGTTATAGTCACGAAATACAATTAATCTATTTATACGTTCACCAACATGATGTTGCCATTGTTTTAGTTTCTCACGGAACGATAACGCTACAACAACAAAGCGGCGTCCATTTTGTATTTTGCGAGTGTGGAATTAATATAGATTACACCAAATACACAACTAATAGATACAAACAGAGAGAGTACATACCTTTCCTGAAGTTCCTAATCAGGGTTTCCTGCTGTTGTCGCTTCGCTGTGTTCGTTGCTGCTGTGCTGGAGCGGCTGTGCTTCTGCTATGTCTGTGCGTAAAGCAGCCGCTGCTGGCATTATTCATACTACGCAGGATCCTATCTCTGGAACCCATTGGTCGATTTGGGTGATTGACACCTTTTTTGAAACTTTGGAGCCAATAGAATCGAGGGGGAGTTAGTAAATCCCGCTTTACATTTACGTCAAGGAGAGAGAGGCTTGCGTAAACAGCAAGTGAGAACGCCTAAACCCCGGACTGCAAAACTTTATACCTACGATGCGGCCATGAATGTAATGATGGATTATCAGGAGCAGTGACTAAGAGACATTGGATTAACCTTGAGCAGCGTTTTTATTCCCTTGAACACGACTTTTGATCACAAAACAGCAACGGTAAGACATCATTATTGTTATGCTTTAAAACACTGTTGTTGTTGTTTTCTTGCTCTTTTCTGGCTGCTCACTCAGTGAGTTTGTGTCCTACAGTGATGATACTTATATCAAAATAATCTGTGGAGTATCAGCTTTCAGCTGATATGTAGTTTGTGCAGAACATATTACGTTTTAAAGATCGTTGTTGCTAGTTAGCACCGGAAGTAGCATCAGCCTGTTTTCACTAAGGGCTAATGCTAACGCTTCTTGTGAGACTTGTGTTTTGTTTCGGTAAAAATGGCTCATATCATTAGGTTGCTGAGTTTTTTCCCGTTATTTGAGTATAAGACATTCATAGGTTTTTAAATATTAAGAAGCCCCCAGACGCTGTCTCCTGCAGTGACGTGTTTTTCCGCCCGGTATCGGGGGGGGCCGGGTTTAAGAGGTTAAAGGTGGGGTAGGTAAGTTTGAGAAACCGGCTCGAGATACACTTTTTGTTATATTCCATGGAATGCTCTTAACATCCCGATAGCAATGAATATCTTAAGTGCTTTGACAAAAAATCCATTAAAACATTTCATCTGTGGAAGCCGTAGTACTGTAAAAAGCACGACCAATCATTTTAGCCGGCCCGGCTAAAGTAACTGGATGGCCTACCTGCCTGTCAGCCTTCCATCTGTGCATAAATTTATCTCGTGCCCTCATTGGTCATGTGCACGTGGCAGATTTGTTCCGGCTGTGTATTTTCAAATTCTAGCGCACTCGAGCTGGTGTCTCCAAAATTACCTACCCCACCTTTAATATAAAACCCACACTGCTCAAACTTCGTTACTTTTCCTAAAATTGGTATATTTATTTATTTTGGGGCTATGGGAATGAAGAGAAAAAGATATAGGAGCATTTTATGAGCATGGGATTTTGACCCCTCATATAAACATATGTATAATGCTGCGCTATACTTTGCGGCCACACGCCGTTGCCAAGCAACGCTTATTGTTTAGGTGTCCTTTGATAAGCAGGCAGTCATATGATTAACTAGAACTAGCTAGATCTGATAGATTTGGACATAAACGTGAGTGAAGTATAACCGGACCCGAGAGAGAGATCAGATCAGCTGCTGCTGACGGAGAACACGCAGCTGCATGATCACAGCTCCGCCGCGGACCGTTGAGTGGAGCAAAATTAAATACACTAAGAGTTAGATCGAACACACTTAGCTAGTTTATCTACTCTGGAACTAGCTATACTAGTTATAAATATGTGTATTATTTACTGTCGGGTCACTTATTACAGGTTCAGCGAGCTGCATGCGAGTCAGGAGAGGGAGAGGAAAAGAGAGCACCCCGTTTATTTTTCCCATTTTATTATCCAGAATTACTGTAAATCTTTGAATAAAGTAGTTAATCTACTATTAGTAGTTTGTTTAAATGCATTACTTATGTTGTTTTTTTTCATTAACATAAAATAAATGTCATGTACCTCCTGCAGTACGCCAACGTACCCCCATTTGAGAACCACTGGTCTAAATGAGCCCTGAGCGAAAACATGCTAACGCACTTAGCACAAAACTCTAGGTATAAATCGATCGATATACTTATTGGATCTGCACAAACAAGCTTAGCTAACATGCTGAGATTCCACAGATTATAGAAATATAAGTATTATCACTGAGCGATCAGAACTCGCGACAGGGGAAACAAAAACTCTGTATTTGCTTCCCCTGTCGCGAGCTGACCAATCATAGCACAGTGGGCTCATAGGGAGGGGGGGGGGGGGGCAGGAGCTCCAACAATTCCATTGTTGAAGTCTACTAGAATAGATTTACATTGTTCAATGTTCCAAAATCACATTGGTCTTCTCATACAGCATCTCTGTATAGTATGTGTATTCACTCTGTCCGACACACCTCGTTGGAGCTCCTGCCCCCCCCCTCCCTATGAGCCCACTGTGCTCTGATTGGTCAGCTCACCCACTCTGTTCTGATTAGTCAACCACCGTTACAGCTGAACATCAGTGTTTATGTCTTACAATGGCGTTTGTTAGCAACCAGAAAATGACACCAGTAAAGACAAACAGATGAGAATGCTGCGTGGAGTCTGGGTGCCGTGTTGGCGGGACGTTGCAGGTGTCGCTGCTCCGCCCTTTGAGGCTCGAGGAGCAGACAGTGTGAGCTGGATTACTGGTGTCGTTGCCTAGTTGCTGCGTGGGGTCTGCGAGACACCGCGGAGCTCAGCCTGAGCACACACACACAGAGCGGAACACCTGAGTAAATATAAGGCTGAGTGAGTGTGTGCGGTCCATTTGAAAAATAAAAATCTACAACGAGGCGTTCTGGGGCAGCATGGACACTTAATTTCTGTGTTAGAGTTGTATTCGCTACAGGGTGTACTTTGAGGATTTTCAGACCGTTTACATGCAGAAAAAGCTACATAACACACACGGGGACGGGTAATAACCAGAAAAGCATGCGATGGGACCTTTAACTTGTTTATTTTAAAGTAAATTCAGATTGAACATAGTAAAATAATTATAGTGTGCGTCAGGGTAGGATTTTCACCGACGGCCATACCGTCATTGCCCCTTGGTGAAGCCCCGAAAATAATTGTACGTTGTGGTAATTGAAGATGTTATCACCTGATATATAAGAAGTGTTACGTTTGAATGGCAGAAAGTCTTGTTGCAATTTCCAGATATTGAGGGAGGCCCCTTGAGTTTCCCTGTTAATTATAAATAGTCTGTGCAAAATAGCGGGGGAAGCCAAAGGGAGATTTTCCTCAGATATAATGGTTAAATTCTTCTTAAGTTAATAATGCACAGCCTGCAGGCCTTGAGAATTGAGTCACACAGTTAACAAGACAATAGTCTGTCTGAATTGTCAATGAATGCATTCATTCCAGTAAACGCTGACTTCGAGGTGAAAGGAAGTTCACAGAAGCCCTTAAAGCAACAAGAACAATTAACTTCTGTTAATGCTAAGGAGTGTGTGTCTATTTGAGCAGCTATATGTGAATTCTGCTCAGACAATACCTGTGTTTGTGGTTTATTGATTTATTTCTGTTTTATTCTTTCATGTTGTGAGTACTAAAATTGCCACAACATTGTGAAGAAGTGGGCTTAAATGTGCTTAAATTACTCTATGTGAAATAAGGTGCAGTTATGCAGGACAGGAGACTAGATGGGGGAGGGGAGCCGAGAGGGAAGTCTGAAGAATGTGTGTGTGTGGAAGCTGCAGGAATACGAGCCAGATGTGTTTGTTTTGCTTCAAACTAAGACTGTTTCCGGATCATCTCGGCTGGCACGCGCTGATACGCTACGAAAGCCCATCGTTTATATATGGGCCAATAGATGACCTGTATGGGGTTAGCATCCACACAGCTCCTCCCTTGTTTTTACAATATCTCCTGTTGAGTCCTGGTGTTCGCTCTCTTTTTCTCCTGCCGTCAAGATGATAAGGTTCTCCCGGCATTTGGACCAGAGCAGGGGGTTGTGTATTTCCCACCCCTTTGAGAAGTGTATTTGTATTATTACCGTTTATCATTAAAACAGATTATTATTTAACCCTGTATCTGGTGCTTTGAATTCCTTCCTTTATGATTTTACAAGATGCTCACCAAACGAACACGCGGAGCCGAGGTGGGTTTTAAAACCACTCTACTCCAACAAGTGGCGACCTCCGACGTTTGGGAGTGGGGTTTCGAAGGAAGGAGCAACATTGGGTCCAGGTGTCCGCACCAAGAATATATTTGACAACTGACAACAGGGCCCTGACAACGAAAGAGGTAAAACAGATGCCTGTTTTATATCAAAAATCTGTGATTGGCTGAACTAAACTACATTTTAGAAGTTGTCAAGGACATTCACAGTGTTTTGGTTTTATGGTAAAGAATGCAATGCATAGTTTACTATAGGTAGGTAAGTTATACAATAAATAAAGCAACGAGGTGTTAAGAGTACGGTGAAAGGCCCCGTAAGTTTTTCAGAATCATACGGCTAAACTCGTTAGCTACAAGTGAAGCGATGGGGTGTGTAACACTAGGTGAAAAACCCAGTGGATTTTTTCAGAAATCAATATTACTCATCGGGGCAGTTCAGTGGTTTTCTAAAGACTCCATCCAGAACAAACCAGAATAATAATTCCAGTATCATATGAGCTGCAGTTGTATTATATGTAAACAATCCAAGAGGAGAAACGCGAACTTCAAAAACCATTGAAATTAACGGATTTCTCACTGTCTTGTTCTGTTGGGTTTAACGCCCATTCTGTTGAAAGAAATATCGCATCTTAAAAGCTGAACAGACAGCGTGGAGGATATATTTATGTGCTTGTGGATGAATACAATATATTATTGAACATACAATAGCCTTAGTCAGATAAAGAAATACGAAGTCATTCTTGTTTCAAGAAAGCCCCCCTTTCTCCACATTTCTGCTCTAATTGCTGTGCAGCAGCCCGGAGCCAGACTGCTTGTTCTTTTTCTCTAATGCCTGGAAAATGGCTGCTGAGCGTTGAATTTAAAGCAAGGAGTGAAAGATCAACGAGTGATCTGAAGTTGGAGTGAATAACATTGAAAATTAATAGATCAATGTGTGATTTGAGGTGGTAGATATTTAAATAAATAAGAAACTATAATTTGTTGTTTTTAGCATAGTTTTTGTGGGATACAGTTACGTCACATTGTGGTTTTTATGAGAAGTTTTGGGAACTGATTGTTACTATTGCATTGCATTGTGAATTTTGTGGTATTCGTCATTAACTGAGAATTGTACTTACCGTAATTTTCGGACTATAAGCCACGCCTTTTTTCCCATTTTTCGACCCTGCGGTTTATATAACGGTGCGGCTAATCTATGGATGTTTACAGCTAACGGCCACTAGGGGACCTCCTAAATCTATGGATTTTACAGGTTACAGTCCACTACCTTTAACTCTATGGGCTCTATGGCCGGTCCGCGCCCCCCACCTTTAAGCGGCGGGCTCCAGCAGGAAAAGCTGGAGGCCGGAAAAGAGTGAGACAGGTAGCGCGCAAAAGTAAAAGTGGAACCGAGAGTGGTACGAGAGACAGAACGAGAGCAATACAGATAGACATTACGAGAGCGAGACAGTTTGTGCAAAGGAAGTTTTCATGCACAAACCCTCATTATGGAAAACAAACGTAGAAATGCATATGATGCAGCTTTTAAGTTAAAGGCAGTCAATCTGGCAGTAAAAGACGGAAATAGAGCTGCTGCACGTACCCTTGGCATCAATGAGTCAATGGTGAGACGTTGGAGACGCCAGAGGGAAGAACTGTCTCAATGCAAAAAGTCAAAAAAAGCTTTCAGAGGTAATAAAAGCAGATGGCCCGAACTTGAAGACTTTCTTGAAGATTGGGTGAACACACAGAGAGCAGACGGCCGAGGTGTTTCCACCGTGCAGATCCGACTGAAGGCCAAAACAGTCGCCACCGAAATGAAAATTGAAAATTTTAGAGGTGGACCATCCTGGTGTTTCAGATTTATGAGACGAAAGGGACTGTCCATCAGGGCGCGGACGACTGTGTGTCAGCAACTCCCTCCCGACTACCAGGAAAAAATAACAAACTTCGGCGAATTCACACAAAGAAAGATAGAGGAATATTCCATCGGATCGGACCAGATCATAAATACGGATGAAGTGCCTTTGACGTTTGACCTGCCTCTCACTAGGACTGTTAACAAGAAAGGTGAATCGTCCATCACGTTGAGAACCACTGGCCACGAGAGAACGAATTTCACTTGTGTTCTTGGCTGCACAGCATCTGGATTAAAGCTTCCGCCAATGGTGATTTTTAAGCGGATTACAATGTCAAAAGAAAAGATCCCGAACGGCATCTCCTTTAAAGTCAACAAGAAAGGGTGGATGATGGAAAGTGTAAGGAGTGGCTGAATGAGTGCTACGTCAAGCGCCCTGGAGGATTGTTTCGCCAAAAAAAAGCTTTGCTCGTTTTGGACAGCATGAGGGCCCATATAACAGATTCTGTGAAAGCAGCCATCAAGAGCACAAACTCAATTCCAGCTGTGATTCCTGGGGGCACAACGAAGCATCTGCAGCCACTCGACATCAGTGTCAATCGTGCGTTCAAAGTGGCACTACGCGTTCAGTGGGAGGCGTGGATGACTAGCGGCGATAAATCATTCACCAAAACTGGTCGCATGCGAAAAGCAACTTTCGCTCAAGTTTGCGAGTGGATCCTGACAGCGTGGAGGAGTGTCAAAACATCCACGATCACCAACGGGTTCCGAAAGGCTGGACTGCTGCGTGATGAAGAGGAGGACGCCGCCACAGCTGAGGCCCTTCAGAGGCTGTTCGATTCCGACAGTGACGAAGAGGAGTTCGTTGGTTTTGAGAGTGACAACGAAGGAGAGAGGAGAGTGGCTGACGAAGCCACCCTGAGTTTGTTTCCGACACTGAAGATGAGGACTTTGGTGGTTTTAGTACGCAGTGTGGAAATTGATGTAGAGTATTATGCATAAAATGTGATGTAGCATATTTTTGGTATATTCATTTTAATGTCACTCATATATAATGGGTATTATTATTATTATTGCATCATGTTATCCCTAATATATGTGTGGGTTTATACATTCCTGTGTGTTAATAGTTGAAGGAACAAAGTACATTTTTCCTCTTAAATATAGAGAGGTTTTTTATAGATTCCTGAAACAATGTTCCCTTTTTCTTAAAAGTAGATTAGCGCAATAGTCTTTTTCTTTCACTTTTACCCTTTTATCAAAAGGGTATTTTTAGGCTATTTTTGAGGAGGTAAAATGCAGAATTACTTGTGAGTTCTGTTTTGAGTGAAAAGATTACCCCTTTGCGTGTTTTTCTTGGTTAACCATTAGATATAATGGTTAAATTCTTCTTAAGTTAATGATGCGCATCCTGCAGGCCTTGAGAATTGAGTCACACAGTTAAGAGAGACAATGGTCCTTCTGATTCTGGGTGAGCTGACTTCGGGTGGATGGAAGTTCAGAGAGGGCCTGGGGGTATGAAGACAGTTAGGCGTTGTTGGTGAGCTGGTCCTGAGGAGGACATGAGATGATGACTGTTAAATTCCCAACAAGTATGGCTTTCATAAAGAAAAACCTATGACTTGTGTGATAAGCTACATAATAAGATGTGTTTTGTTGCAAAGTGAGCCTGTTTTGTTCTCTGCTGGCACGCGCTGATTCACGGTGACACAGCATCTTTTGCATCTCCCAATGAGATGACCTGAAAAGATTACCAGCTGACCTAACCCCTCCTGTTTATTCTTGTATAGCTCCTGTTGGGTCCTGGCGTTCGCTCTCTCTTCTCGGGCTGCCAGGACCGAAGGATCTACGCAGCACACGAACCAGGGCAGGAGTGGGCCTACTCCTTACATTACAGTATAATTGTATTGTATTATATTGTATTGTAATGTATTATATTGCATTGCATTATTACCTTTTATAATTAAAACAGATTATTGTTTAAACTGGTATCCTGGTGTTCTCTGATTTCCTTCCTGTTATGATTTTAAGCAGGACTCGCCAAAACGACACGCGGAGCCGAGTTGGGTTGTAAAAACCTCAAAACTCTAACAGCAGGAAGAAGATGAGGATTAATGACTTGACTTTTCTGGTTACAGGCGTGTACTGCACCTTAGCCTAAAAGATGAAGACGAGGATTAATGACTTTTCTGGTAGGCTGATTACCGTATATTTTAAGCAGCCGTGTTACTGCAACTTTAGGCTTACGCGCTTACTGTCGTGTTACAGGCACTTTATTTTGCACTTTTAAAAAAACACATTTAATTTAGCCATTGATATTGCCTCGTCAAGCGCTGTAAGCTTTGTAGGCTATAATGTAGATCAGTGGTTTTCAACCTTTTTCATGCCAAGGACCCCTAAATTGATACACATTTGGCCGCGGACCCCCAATTGAAAATATTTTGTGCCAGGGACCCCCAGAAGCAAAGATATCAGTTAATTTTCGCTTTAAAAAATATAAATATTCAAAGATGTGCACACTTTTTCAAGGTTTTTCAAAAATAGCCAAAGCTAAGTGGTTAAATGATTGTGACGCTATTAACTAATTTTGCTGGGGAACCCCTAGCACTCCCTCAAGGACCACTGGTGGTCCCCGTACCACTGGTTGAAAACCACTGCTGTAGATCACTGCCGGTACGTGCGCTGGGAGCGCACCGTTTAAGTTTGAAAGTTGAAAAGTTTGTGTGTCTGAAACGCTATGTGATACAGTACAGTTTACACAGCACAGTACATGTTCTGTAGCTACTATTGCACTAAATGGTAACACTTGAATACGTTATGCAAATATGCAACTTGTTTGTTGAAATGTTAATAAATGGGAGCTTCCTCAAACAGCCATCTCTTTCCCGACAATCCCCTCTGTGCACGAACCCTTACATATGGTAATTAAACATTAAAACACCTGCGGCTTATAGTCCAGTGCGGCTTATATATGTACACATCATTCAATTTAGCTGCTGCGGCTTATATTCAGGTGCGCCTTATAGTCCGAAAATTACGGTAATTATATTTCAGAGGAATTTAATTACATACAGTAACGTTGAGGGAAGGTAAAAAGAGGTTTACTGAGTATATGAAGTACATGTAGGTTAAGGTTCGATTCAAATTAAATATAATAGTGGATTATTCCACCTAGATTAGACATAGAAAGAGGAGAATTTGTTAAAACATTAGATAACAAACTCACTGTAAGAAATATATATTGTAATGTTATTTAGGAGTTGTATTGATCATACAACAGTGAGATAGGAAACTGAAAGCGCAAACAATTCACCACAATTGTGTTTTTAAGGTTGTGTAAGTTTGTCAGTCAGAGGGAAGCTGTTAATGTTTAAACATTACAGAGGTGCTGCACGAGGCTAAAAGCCATCTCACACGGTTTGATAACACATGGAGGTGATTGATGAGAGAAGCTTGTGGATGGGAGCAGGCAGCTGCAGAGAGAGAGAGAGAGACAGGGAGAGACAAGGAACTATGATCAAATGATAGGAGATGAGATGTTGGGAACTTTAGGCTCAGCTCTAAGTGTTATGAACTGGCCTTGTCTGGTTACATTTTTATTGAAGCCAGACTACAAGTCATATGGTTTAATTTGTATTGAACTCAGTCTCCAAGCAGTGTGGTTTTTATCCGCATGTGTTGAGTGTTCCCCTCCCCATTCCCCCAGTCACATGGGGCCAGTGCTATACTGCTAAGCTAGTTGGCCAGCCAGTTGGCATACTAGATGGTGAAATAGTTGGAGTAAAGATGTACACGAACAATGAGAGTAGATTAAGTTGTTTTGTTTTTCATGCTTTTCACCAAGGCTTATTTGAGTGGTTATTGTTTTAATGTAGTGTTGTTTTGTGTTATATTTCCGAACTATAATGTACCCACACGCATGTGGTTTATTTGGCACAGTTCATTTTAAAGTCAGCCACCTCATGGCTAGATCTCATCTCTGAGAGTCCATTGTGTTAATGTTAAGAGGTCCTTTTGTTCTTCAGGCCACATGTTCAGGATGATCCACATCCAAGTTATTTGACCCCATGAGGTCAAGAGTCATTCTGTTAGACCACAATCTTGTGTAAGACAAATCATTGTTCTTTTGTCACATTTTGAATTACATAAGATTTCATTTTGCTAAATCAATTTATCTATAAATGTTGTAGTTGGAGTTTGGTGTTTGCTAACATTTTTAGGAACGACATAGGCCTACACTTGGGTCAAATTACATTACTGTGATCTGATTAGTGTGCTCTGCAGGTTTACTATTGTTCTAACCAAGCAGTGGGATTTTTAAGTACAGGGGGGTTCTTTCATAGTGTGTGAAATATGCGATGCTGGAAACATGTAGGTGTTGAAAAACTTAGTTTGGGTAAATATGTCACAATGGATGAAACGATTATTAGAGGGAGTTTTTGTAATATCATTAGTAGACATTAATTGTGTTGTTTAGATGGCAGTTAACTACTAAGACAAATAGTATGATTAGAAAGAGACAGAGTGGAAAGGGTTGGATTTATTTAACCTCAGTGTGCTAGAATTTCTATAGGTAATGCGTCCCGAGACCTGGACTCTCTCTCTCTCTGCCTGTCAGACGGCTAAGACCCCGATCCGCTTGAGCAAGCAAAGGCCTATCCCAACCAGGAGACTGCTCCTTCTCAAGAGACCAGACAGAGAACCAGAGCTGAACCACCAACAACAATAAGAACTGCATCCAGAACTATCTCCACCTGTGGCATCCAGAACCAAACAGCTTGCTGACAGGCAGAGATCTACTCTCATCAGTCCCTCAGGCAGGGCATGAAGTTCCAAGCTGAGCCACGAGATTTGGCACAAGAGCAAAGTGTGGGACATGAGAGCAGAATCCGCCCTCCATAAGAACAGCAAAGAGACTGTAAAGGAGGAGATGAAATGCAAAGCAGTACAAAAACCGCGGCATGATGGGGGCTGCAGATGTAGCTGGGCAGATGGCTGCCTCAAAGAGTTACAGCTGATGGATAAAGGGGGAGGAGTCAGAATCAGAGGAGATGGTGGAGCAGAATGTCACGGTGGCCGGGGTCGCGGCTTGAGATAAACCAGAGGAGAGAGGAAGGGAATCAACGGGAATGAGTGAGTTTACACATAAACACACTTATTATAAGCGCACATTTAAAGAACTTGAATTGACTTGATAAATAAGTGAAGATAAAAAGCCATACCCATGAATTAATCAATTGGTAAATTAAAAATAGCAGTAAAGAGGAAACTATTAAAGTAAAATGAGAATCATCCGAAAACACTGAGGGATAAAGGGGGAGACATGACAGAGTAGAACCATATGCTTCAATCTTTTCATCATGTTAACAAATTATTCTTCAAGAGATTTGTATTCACCTGTGAATAAAGTACTGATCTCATTTGTTACAATATTGATCACCATTAAAAGGATACTTTTAGGAACCACTCTATAGGACAAATCTTTATTTGTATGGATAAGGCTAAAGGGAGAGCTGGTGCCAAGCCAAATGAATTAATAAATTATGGCGCTCCATATATCCAGCGTGACTCCAGCGTGTCCAGAACGCAGCTGCCAGACTCCTTACCCACACCAAATCATTGCATCACATCACCCCGGTCCTCAAAGAACTCCCCTGGCTCCCCGTTTCACACCGCATCCACTACAAACTCCTGGTCCTCACTTTCAAAGCCCTCCACCATCTGGCCCCCCACTACATCACTGACCTCCTCATCCTCTACCAACCACTCCGGAGCTTCGGGGACAGAGCCTTCTCTGTGGCAGCCCCGAAGCTCTGGAACTCCCTCCCCCAATACCTCCGTGAGTCTGAGTCCCTCACCCTGTTCCAGTCCCGCCTCAAAACCCACCTCTTCAACTCTGTATCCATAAGCCCCCCCCCCTCTCAATCAACTTCCTCCTGACTGCTATTCTGTTTTGTTTTGTTTCTTTTTGGCATTGTCTTTGTTTTGTTTGTCTACCCTCCCTCCCAAATGTAAAGCGTCTTTGGGTTCAAGAAAAGCGCTATAGAAATAAAATATATTATTATTATTGTGAGAGAATATTTTAATACGATCTGTGTATCTAGAGGTCCTCAGTCTTTCTGTAAAATGTTAATCACAAAGTTATGCTTTTTGGTAAACCGCATATATTCCTGCCTGTAATGTGATCCTGTGTAGCTTCTCAGGAAGACACAGGTCAAGAGGTCATCTGATATCCTGTGGGGGAGAAGCTTGGCTCATGTGGGTTTGCAATGCAACGAGTCTTTGTCTCGACATCTGGCATGCATTAAAGGAAAACCCGCGTGTTTTAGGGCCCTCCTCTTCTCATGTATAGATGTGTTCCTGGCTCCTTTGTCTTCAGAGTTTGCTGGTATCTTACATGAGAACTGTGATATACTGTGATCTCTCCGGCCGTACGAATTCTCAATAAATATCAGTGTATTGACTAAGGCGAATCCAGTTTCCCTCATTTCATGATTAGCTCAACATTGCTGCAAAGAAGTTTTTACTTCACAATTATTATTATTATATATGACAGATTTTTGTAGACAAAGGATACTGGCCTATGCTGAAATATCAAAGTCTCTGCAGAGCACGACACATGGCCAAAAAGACTGAGACCAACTGACCTTTGACCGACAGTGTAACTTGAGAAGGCACTGTCAATGACTGACTCTGGGGTGAACCTGACCAAACTTGACTTTACAACCTGACAGTGTGAGTGTGAGTGTATGTCTGCATGTGATCAGTGCAACTGCATGATTTAAAACAATGACTAATCAAGCATGTTTTTGGACTAACACATTATTGTGGGGCTCAACACAATTCCACAGAATTGGAAAACCGCACTTGTGCACTCCCACAGGAGTTTGCAGAATGTGAAACTCAAACTAAAACATGAAGATTCTGTTTCTTTTAGGACTGAAAGATGGAGAGAAACACTTCATTTCACTGAAGTGTTTATTGTGGAAAATTATGGATGTACATTTGGGAAAAATGTTTGGTATTTTCTTATAATCCATTATTACCTGAAGGTTTTCTTCCCATACAGGATTACACATGAGTTCATGTGTAAAAAGGGGGAGTGTAAACTTCACAATGTACATTTTTAATTTAGGGACTGAAAGGAACCTGCTGCCCCAACTCGATTGTTCAATCTGACCATTGATTGACAGTTTTAGAATTGACCTGCTCCATATCTGGGGATAAGATACTGTTTGATGAATGTTGACATGTCTCTAATATTGATTGAGTTATAACAGGTAACACAGATGCAGAATCAGTGGCCAAGGGGCTACTGTGAGAGATGTAACTCCAGAATGGAATACTGAAGAAGTTGACCTGTGAGTAATGTTTCAACAGGTATAAAAGTAACTGAGGTTTGAAATGTAGAAAGAACATATTATAGTTAAAGCTAAAACATAGTAATGTAATGAGACAGAATTTAATTTAGACAACATCATGTAACTAGCCTGGTAAAGAAGTAAAATCCATAGACTTTATTGTTTAGGTCATTATGGGGATATACATTTCATCTAAATTCATAATAGAAAGACATTTGATGACAGTTTGTGGGAATTCTGTATTCATTTTTTCAGCGTGATAATATCTAAGCACTGACAGGTAGAAGCAGTATCACCAGGAAATCATTCACTTTGTCAGTATCGTGATTTTGGTTGTTTTTGAATCCATAACATTAGTGTGTTTCTTTACCAGAAACATTAGCCGTTCATATTATATTTAGATTTTAAATGGGATCTCAAGGATTTCATTTAAAAATAAACACAGATGCTTGTCAGAAATTCAGAGCTATTGAAATATGTTATTTAGTTTACCTAAAGATGTTGGGGTTCTTATTTAGTTGGCACAGTCCAAGTATTAAGATTCTGAAGCTGCACTGGCAGATAGGAGGTCTACAATTAATTTAGAAAACCTGTTCACAGACGTCTGTTGTTTTAAGACACCCCACCAACAGGCTCCAAGCAGCCTACGCAGTGGTGGGTCAAATAGCTGAGGGCCCAGGAGCCCTGAGCGTAGGCTTGAGGGATTTGTATCAGATTTCTCCACACAGGTTGGTGATGCCAAAAGGGGGACCCAGGAGGCCGACACAGCGGAGTTCGTCTGGCTGAAGGTCATCAGGCCAAAGTGGCTCAACCCCAGGCTCTCCGGCCCTGCCCGAGTGACCCAGCGGATCTCTCATGCCGTCCGCATAGGAGGAAAGGGGGACAGCTCGTACCACGGGAGCCAGTGTGCGGCGGGGAAACCACCTGCTAGGACCGGGGACGACATCAGGACGGACGTGGCCCTCGCAGAGGAGGACTACTCGGAAGCAGCCATCAGTGGACTGGAGGAGCAGGATTCTGAAGACAGCCCTACAGCAGACTACTCGGAAGCGGCTGTCAGCGGGCTGGGGGACTTGTCGAGGCAGCAGAGGAGTCTACTTCTCTCTGATCAGTTCCACCCGTGACGGGAAAGCCACATCTCCCCCTCCCTATCAGCTGCCCTTGTTGTATTCCTCTGAGGGGGGGGGCTGATGATTCACCACACAAGGAGACTGCTTTCTAGCACTCAGGTTGCCCTCTAGTGGTTCCTTCACTGCCATGGAAAGTTGTGTTCTGTTCCCAAAGGGTCTCAGTTTCTGATAGATTTATACAATGTTGGGAGACGGACACAGTAGAAAAGAATGACAGTAGATATGTTTAAAAATGCCTTGTGTAAGTTTATCTCTTGAGAATGAGATAAAAAGGGGGAAATGTGGTAATTGAAGATTTTATCACCTGATATATAAGAAGTGTTACGTTTGAATGGCAGAAAGTCTTGTTGCAATTTCCAGATATTGAGGGAGGCCCCTTGAGTTTCCCTGTTAATTATAAATAGTCTGTGCAAAATAGCGGGGGAAGCCAAAGGGGGATTTTCCTCAGATATAATGGTTAAATTCTTCTTAAGTTAATAATGCACAGCCTGCAGGCCTTGAGAATTGAGTCACACAGTTAACAAGACAATAGTCTGTCTGAATTGTCAATGAATGCATTCATTCCAGTAAACGCTGACTTCGAGGTGAAAGGAAGTTCACAGAAGCCCTTAAAGCGACAAGAACAATTAACTTCTGTTAATGCTAAGGAGTGTGTGTCTATTTGAGCAGCTATATGTGAATTCTGCTCAGACAATACCTGTGTTTGTGGTTTATTGATTTCTTTCTGTTTTATTCTTTCATGTTGTGAGTACTAAAATTGCCACAACATTGTGAAGAAGTGGGCTTAAATGTGCTTAAATTACTCTATGTGAAATAAGGTGCAGTTATGCAGGACAGGAGACTAGATGGGGGAGGGGAGCCGAGAGGGAAGTCTGAAGAATGTGTGTGTGTGGAAGCTGCAGGAATACGAGCCAGATGTGTTTGTTTTGCTTCAAACTAAGACTGTTTCCGGATCATCTCGGCTGGCACGCGCTGATACGCTACGAAAGCCCATCGTTTATATATGGGCCAATAGATGACCTGTATGGGGGTAGCATCCACACAGCTCCTCCCTTGTTTTTACAATATCTCCTGTTGAGTCCTGGTGTTCGCTCTCTTTTTCTCCTGCCGTCAAGATGATAAGGTTCTCCCGGCATTTGGACCAGAGCAGGGGGTTGGGCCCACCCCTTTGAGAAGTGTATTTGTATTATTACCGTTTATCATTAAAACAGATTATTGTTTAACCCTGTATCTGGTGCTTTGAATTCCTTCCTTTATGATTTTACAAGATGCTCACCAAACGAACATACGGAGCCGAGGTGGGTTTTAAAACCACTCCAACAATGTCCTACAGCCACCATGGCCTGTGCCCCTGATACTGATAACATCTCAAAGTTGCTTTAAAAGCGTCAGAACAGTGGTTTCTGGGCTTTTGAATCCGGCCCGCCGAATATTGGTACAAAATTGACCAAATTATAGTAAAGACCGCATTCATTTTGTCTTTTTCCTGCAATACCCGGCATTTCAGTTGATCCCACTAGATGGCGCACTCTAGACACAACTTACCTTTGCTGGAGTCTGGTCTATTCAGCTGGCCCCACTCGGCAACCCGGTGTTGTGTCACATATGCCCCCCCGTCATGAAATGCCCCCCTTGTCACGGGAACGTGCATTTCTAAATGACACGTTTACACCTTAAAACGATGTTTAAAACGAAAAGTAAACGTTCAGGGTTTTTATTAATGGTAATTTTCAGACTGTGAGTTGTTTAGTGGGAGCTCATAGTCTTGATTCTTCTGGTTTAACTTTTCGCTCCGTATTTGAGGTGTCGAAATTCATTCGTCACTTCCTTTTCAGTTTTTGTTTTCTTTAATCTTTTTTTTATCATTATTGTTACGTCCTGTCTGTATAAACGTGCTTTAAAATGTATTGTTTAATTTTACATAGTTGTCATCTAATAATCAAAATATATGTTTTCAAATGTTACATAGTCTTTGTCAGCATATTATTATATATACACGCTATGCGTACAAAATAAAAGTGTCACATTCATGAAACTTGCTCCATTTATTGGTACCAGTCCTAGAACCATACCCTGAGAAATGCTTGAGGGTTGGATTAATAGAAACCTCTTTTGGGGGGGGGGGGGGGCATTTTATGACAGGCCTGGCCATCACAATATGCCCCCCCTTGCTATCTTACAAAATAAAAGTGTCACATTCATGAAACTTGCTCCATATATTGGTACCAGTCCTAGAACCATACCCTGAAAAATGCTTGACGGTGGGATTCATAGAAACATATTTTGGGGTGGAGGCATTTTATGACAGGCCAAACAATAGTTGCATTGGTTGAAATGACAGTGGACAGTTAATGATGGTTCCTTCGGGGCATTATGTGCATCCAGCGCACAAGTACGGTTGATCCACAGCAGGCCTTGTACACATTGGTGGTGGTACCACCGCTGACAAATGTCACAGCAAATCTGAGAAAATAATAAATACTTGTTATGTAAGGTATGCATTATGGGATTTTTTTATGATAATAGAATATCTCTAATGTATTTCCCAATAACATTCTAACCATTCCTTCAATTATCAAAATCTTTCAAAAACATAAGTGTTGTGTTATGAGAAAAAAATACATTTTCAACAAAAATGTATGGAAAAACAAGCAAAACATTAATCCTTTATCAGTTAATTCTGAAGATGCCAAATATAGTAGCAATTACCAACGCAAATGTTATGTTGATAAAGTCTGGAAACATATTTCTGCTAATTTTCTTTATTTGTAATGTGCAATAGGAAATTACCCAATGTTCTTCATCCTGCTCCTCCATCCCGCAGTAAAAGCAAAGCCTGCTTAGATCATCTGTTGAGACAAAACGTAGATACATCTTCAGATAAACCACATTGCAGATTTGGGGTCAAGGTGACCCATTCCAATTTTTGACTAAAAGGTCAATTGTATAAGGACACATTTGTTGTGGTCTTTTATTATTTTGTGTGAAGAAAAGGCAAAACACACAAACACATAGATTTTCTAAATTATTAAATCTGAGCACAGAGGAGCCATCTGCTCCTTCTTTCACACTCTCCTTACCCTCTGTAGAATGGGAACCTGCACAATGTCATTACAAAACATCCAAAAACTTATTTTGCACTGTATGCATCAATTTAAGTTTGGTTCTAATGGTTCTTTTGTTGTTCATCACATGTATTAGCTTTACAGCTTTGATGATAATAAGTTCAAAGTAAAAATTAACTGAGGTTATCAGTTAGAAGTAATACACACCAAAGAGCACATTGAAAGGAGGAAGATGGGGAAATCTCACATCTTAAATAAACCGCATTATTGAAAGGGTGTGTTAGAGTGTGGTCAGTGTATGTTTTGGTCATTGGATTTTCTTTTCACAAATGGATATTCAAAAACAAAAAATGACTGGATATTTGATTTTCGTTTTCAAATTGAAAAACCAAAATTGAAATACAAGGCGTTTTTCTTTATCATGGTAAAAAATTGATTTACTAAACTTAAAAAACGGGATGATTTTCATTTTCTACTTCTCAAAACAAAAATAAAATCACTAGAAAACAGAAACAAAAAAAACCCCCGTTTTTTCATATTCTGCTACCGGAAGTTGTCTTTCAAAATAAGAGCGCAGATGAGGACGGCCAATCCGTGTACGGTCCATTTGTTTTCACAACGAAAACAGCCAAGACACATATTGAGCCCAGATAATGAATGTTATTGAGGGCTGGAAATATAATAGGCCTCTGTCTAAAATGGACAACATTGTTAGGAGATTTCAACTATACAGCGATTCTGTACTGCGGTCACTCAGCCGTCTCTCGAGTTTGTTATTATTTTTTCTGCCAATAGTTATTCGTGAGATCGATCCTGTTGGACTCAGTAGCCTACTAGTGAAACTACTCCAACAAGTACTATGAAGTACTTACTGTGTACTTTTTGAGTAATCCTCTGTCAATGTCCCCTCCCGCAACCCTGTCTCCTAAAAATTACGTTCCCACAGAACTAAACTGCATTCTCAATTACGTTTAGCGAGAAACTTATTTTCTCCCACGTTACGTTCGTTATGAACGTATCTCAAATACGTTTATTTTCTACATATCTTCTAGAAACATATTTTCTCCCACGTTACGTTTCTTGTGAACGTATCTTAAATACGTTTATTTTCTACATATCTTTGCCATTTATTGTCTTGCTTATAATAATGATAATAGTCATTTATAAATATCATTGTAGAGCACACATTTGAAATCAGTAGGCGAGGCTGTAATTTCGCCAGCTGTTACTCTCATGAGTGAGGCAGAAAATAATAGTTTTAACATGCCAAAAAGCTGCTGTGTCGTTTATTGCACCTCAAACATGAAAAAAAATCCAGAGTTACGTTTTTCTGTACTTCCTCTAAGAAGAAAGGACAGTAACAGAAGATCTCTGTGAAGCCAGATGTGGTGTTGTTAATGCGATATTATATCCGGAAAAAAAATTCAGTTTAGGATGGCCGAAGACACTACACTACCCATAATCCCCAGCTATCCTTTGGGACTACAGTCCCGTTGACAAACCCCGTGATTAATCTTCAAGCTCTGGGATTGGATGTTGGAGTGGCAGTGCGCCAAGGTTACGCCGAGCGTCAAGCTGTTTGAAATGGAACGAAACCACGGCAGACTATCCAAAACTGGACCGAACGCCCCCCCGAGAACTACACATGGTGGCTATTGTGTTTCGCAACATGTTCTCTATGGCACGTCTCTACTGGGAATTGTAGTTTTAAAAGACGTTTTCTTTTTCCCCAAAATTAGAAGTTGACACTGACAGTATTAAACTGTGTACATCCCTGGAGGTTTAGGCGATAGGAAACACATTGGTGTGTACACATTTAAAACATGTAATTACTAAATGGGTGAAAATCGCTTGTATCCATAATGGGCAGCATTAATATATACCCACATGACAGCTCATTACTTTGTAATTCTACTCCACTACAATTCAGAGGTTAACCTGGTATTTTTACTCCACTACATTTATTTTAGTTACTTTGCAGATTCTGATTAATGATGTGAAATATAAACAACCCTTAAAGCAGACTTTAGTTACACCTGAGTAAAATTCAGGGAAGGTGATTGTCAAGTGCCAACAATCAGGAGAGATATTTGATAGTTGGTGCTTGAGAAGACTAAACATTTATCTGCAGATCTCTATAAAGTATATTAATTACTCGTTATTCTCTACTAATATTTACTTAAAAACTGTATAATGGCTATTTTGCACATCCATTTCAAGATTTCCTAAGGTTTATTGACATATCATACACACAACTACGGTGTAGTTATGCAATGAATGAAAAACTTGGGTCGCAGGTTCCTCAACAGTGCATTACAAGACATCTATCAATATGTGTGTACATCCACCATTAAACTGTCATATTCTGCACATTTCTTATACTATCTACATACATAAGAGTATAATTAATGTGTATAATATCAGTTAAAATAAGTGCTTCAACATAGTTAACATTGCAGGAAAGCAATATATTAGACGTTAAGCACTTTGTCAGGCTTAATATTTATCTGTAGCTTTTTTCTTATTTGAAAGAAGACCTTAACCTAAAGTATTCTTTAATGTGTTAATAAAGGTTAATTAGTTTGTCTGTTTTGCAGATCCTCATATTAATATATTTGTACATCCAGCACTAAACTGTTTATTGTAGAGATCACTTACAGTATCTTCTTTTTTTTAATATTCTATATTTCTATCATTGACCTTCTACTTTCCACCTATGAAAGTATGTACTCTTAAAGGTGGGGTAGGTAAGTTTCAGAAACCGGCTCGAGTGCACTAAAATTTGAAAATACACAGCCGAAAAGAATCCGCCCCTTCCTTCAGACTTCCTTACAGAGCACCTCCTCCAACACACATGAACGCGCACATGACGTCTGCAGATTGGTGAAAGTGGCCGCCTGGCGAGTCATTGAAGTACTGCTGCAATGCACGCCCAATGAGGGCACGAGATACATTTGTGCGTGCACGAGATGGAAGGCTGACAGACAGGGCGGCAATCCAATCCAAAAAGTACAACCAATCCGTTTAGCCGGCGATGACAGATGACATTTTTTAATGGATTTTTTGTCAAAGCACTTAAGATATTCATTGCTATCGGGATGTTAAGAGCATTCCATGGAATATAACAAAAAGTGTATCTCGAGCCGGTTTCTCAAACTTACCTACCCCACCTTTAATATTGTTTTCATCAAATAACATTATTCAACAAAAATAACATTATTCAACAAAAATAATTCAATAACGTGCTTTAACCACTAGGCGGTGCACACAAGGAACACACAGCATACTAATAATAACTTTGTATTATTAGTGTAGGACACTTATGTATGTATAACATCTGAAGATGTGTAGTTTTATTCATGTTTTTACATAATTTTACAGGATATTGCTATACTATTTCTCATGTTTTACTTCTACACATTAATATCTGATTTGTAAAACATCACAGACAGAAAGGTATATCCGTCATTTAATGGTAAGCTATTGAAATTGTGAATCCATAGATGTGTCTCCCATCGCCCAAATCCCCTGACTATTCGCTCAACTCAGTATTTACATTCTTATATTCAAAGAAAATCAGTAATATCTTTAAAAATTACAAGTCCTTTTCTATCAGCTGTGAACACTCGGAATAAAGTATTTTTTTTGAAAAAATGTTTTCGGATATCATATCGCATTAACATCATATCCCAACATGCATTGTGGCTAAAACATCCAATCAACGAGCTTCAAGCTGAGGATCTTGGGTAATCTGTTCAGTGGGTTTGTGGTGTGTATCACTCAAAAATATCCCTTATACTGTAGGCCTACGTCTGTTTCCAGTGACTTTATTTACGGCTAAAAAGCATGCTAAAAAGCCCAAGATTATAGAATTAAACGAATAAATAAAAACAAGGATAATTGTGTGTTATTGTTGAGTAAATAACAGTGTGTTATTTAGAAAATAATAACAAATTAGAAGGAAAAAAAGATTTTCAAAAATACAGATTTCAGTATTTTGAGGCTCTGAGCCCCATTTCTTTTCCTCACAGACGGGAAAAAAAGTCCGACATTATACGATTTAAAATAAAAACAAATAAATAAAAAGATAAAACACTGGCATGTAATTTACGTTAGAATAAATAGAATGGTTTTGAATAATTGATGAGAGTAAAATCTACGTCACTTTACAGCCCGCCCACTTTTGGGGAAACCAACGCTGTCATTTGAACGGCGATCAAGCCAGAAGCCACAGAGATCTTCTGTTACTGTCCTTTCTTCTTAGGCAGTACAGAAACACACACACACACACACACACACACACACACACACACACACACACACACACACACACACACACACACACACACACACACACACACACACACACACACACACACACACACACACACACACACACACACACACACACACACACTAGGGGTTTCACCAACTAATCGACTAGTCGACTACCTTTACCATTAGTCGGCGCTGTAGGCCCTAGTCGACTCTTTGTGTGTCTTTATTATGACGTAACGACTAGTCGACTACTATTTTGAAAAACGTGTCGACTAGTAAATATTGGTAGTTGTGAAACCCCTAACACACACACACACACACATACACAAAGAAAACCTTTTGAATTCATATAGAGTTGTTTTTTCTATTTCTTCTGAATTGTAGAAATCCTTGGTGTTTCAATACCCTCGTATTATATCATTGTTGCCCTGAGGCAACAAACCAACCCCTGGTTGAGAGGTGTGGGGGGTCACATTTTATAATTGATATAATATCATTGACCCCTAAGCTCCTAAAACACATGGTGAAACATTGTTTTTCCTCCCAAAATAAAAATTCATGCCATAAGGGATAAGGCACTATTAAAAATATTCTTAATTTGCAGTATTTTATTTTAAAAGTGTTCAGAAAGACTGCATCAAATATGCTATATCTATATATCTATATAATATCAATATTGTTATTAACTTCAATCAAAGTCAATTTAAATAGCGGGCAAGACTTTCCAAGGAGTAAAAATGCTACTGCCGGACTACTGACCGGAGGTATTGCTGGATGCTTACCATCCTCTTAAAATACTCTGTCCAACAATGAAGAAAGGTGTTTTAACGCTGATTCAAAATAGCAGAGAAACATGCATTCTTGTTCTCAGGAGGGGACATTGACAGAGGATTACTCAAAAAGTACACAGTAAGTACTTCATAGTACTTGTTGTGGGAGTAGTTTCACTAGTAGGCTACTGAGTCTAACAGGATCGATCTCACTCACGAATAACTAACAAACTCGAGAGACGGCTGAGTGACCGCAGTGCAGAATCGCTGTATAGTTGAAATCTCCTAACAATGTTGTCCATTTTAGACACAGGCCTATTATATTTCTAGCCCTCAATAACATTCATTATCTGGGCTCAATATGTGTCTTGGCTGTTTTCGTTGTGAAAACAAATGGACCGTAGATACATGGATTGACCGTCCTCATCTGCGCTCTTATTTTGAAAGACAACTTCCGGTAGCAGAATATGAAAAAACGGGGGGTTTTTTTGTTTCTGTTTTCTAGTGATTTTATTTTTTGTTTTGAGAAGTAGAAAAGGAAAATCATCCCGTTTTTTAAGTTTAGTAAATCCCTTTTTGACCATGATAAAGAAAAACGCCTTATATTTCAATTTTGGTTTTTCAATTTGAAAACGAAAATCAAATATCCAGTAGTTTTTTGTTTTTGAATTTCCATTTGTGAAAAGAAAATCCAATGACCAAAACATACACTGACCGAGTGTGACGTGTGTAGCCTATATGAAATTGCAGTTGAAGATGCCTGCCTGCGATGGACGAAGGTACGTTTTAACCGTTTGTTTTTTCGTTCTAATTTAAACAAAAAAAAAAGCAGAAACGGGTCGTTTTTTTGTTTTTCAATTTTGCCCCAAAATGAAAAAACGGAAATTCAGCTCGTTTTTTCATTTTTCTGTTCTTACTGTTAAAACAAGTATACCACTCAATGTTTCGTTTCCATAAGTGGGTGTGTCTCCAGCGCCTCCTTGCTTCTGATTGGCTAGTGTGCCTTATGCTTGCGCTGTACTCTTCAAAATAAAGGTTCTACGTCTTTGCCTTTAGACTGCGTTACAAATATATGTATATTATTATATTCATACATACAAGTACAGAAGACAGTCTGTCCGTATGTCTGTCTTTCCATGTATATGTCTGTCTCGATGTCTTTCTATCTCGATGTCTGTCTTTCTGTAACTATATTTTAGAGTTTAAAGCGGAGCCACTTTTACTCCACTACATGTATTTAAAACCTTTAGTAACTTTACAGATTTCGATTAATTATGTGAAATGTAATCAACACTTAAATCAGACTTTAGTTCCACCTGGAGTAAATTCACAAGCTACCCTGCTGAATACAAAGTCATTCAAACTAGCTGCACCTTTACCAGCTTTGAGAACACTTTCATGATTGTTATGGAAATAATTATCATAGACGCCAAGATGTGACATACAGGACAAACCTTGATGTCTGTTTACCTTCTTTAAGGACACAGGCTGCTTAGCCAATAATGTTATTGTTCCCATTCTGTGACCGGTCAATACTGGGTCACAGATGGTCTGTGTTGTGGGTACACTGGGACACTTCCTTCTCTGTATTTGTGGACTCCAAGGTGAAATCTTCGAGGTCATAAGTGTCCGACGCAAGTAGCTCAGTGTTCCCACACTGTTTAGGCTATATTCTCAAATATGTTGTTTACTCTCTGCGAAACCAGTTAGATGGGCTGGCAAGAGAGAGGCTCTCCAGAATTGACGTGGCAACTCTACCGTGAAGTCAGAACCTCTGACTCTTGGACTTGTGATGTGAATCCTCCGGCCGTAACTCCAAATAAACCATCATGTGTTTGACATCAAAGCTACTGCTCCTACCGTGTCTCCTTCCTGAGTCGGTGACTCCCACTGCATAGCTACACAGAAGTTTCCTCTACAATGATCAATCATTATAAAACACATCATATATATTGTTCTGAAATGGACCAATCTGCACAACGACTACTTTTACTGTCGCTACTTTCACTATATTTTGATGAGAATACTTTTCTACTTTCACTTGAGGAACATTTTGAATGCAGGACTTTTACTGTAACAGAGTATTCCTACACTCTGGTACTTCTACTTTGACTAAAGTACAAGATCTGAGTACTTCCACTTTTACAAGACCTGAGTACTTCTACTTTTACTCAAGTACAAGATCTGAGTACTTCTACTTTTACTCAAGAACAAGATCTGAGTACTTCTACTTTTACTCAAGTACAAGATCTGAGTACTTCTACCTTTACTCAAGTACAAGATCTGAGTACTTCTACTTTTACTCAAGTACAAGATCTGAGTACTTCTACTTTATTCAAGTACAAGATCTGAGTACTTCTACCTTTACTCAAGTACAAGATCTGAGTACTTCTACTTTTATTCAAGTACAAGATCTGAGTACTTCGACAACCTCTGATTAATGGTTGATTTCCAAATGTTCTGTTGGTGCGTGGATGATAAAATAATAGTGTTTGATTGTATTGCCTTATGTATGCAGCTATTTGCCTGTGTTTAGAAACATAATTAAACATACCATGGACACACATTCAAACAATTTTCCATGTATTAAACATTGCAGATGAACCTGGAATTTGAACACACACTACTTAACAATAAACTTAACAATAAACTTAACAATAAACGACTGAACTGCTGTCCACTTTAGGGTAGGGCCCTTAAAGCATCCAGTGCTGCAGACAGTCCAGCAACCTGGGTATACACTGGCTCCTGATCCCTGCACTTGCCTTTACACATATCTTCTGACAATGCCTATGAGATCCTTTATCCCGTTTTGGAATGGTGCTGGCTCGTTATGAATGGCACGCTCAAAGAGTTCAGCAATGTCCGCATAGTTCCTTGCAAATTCTTGTTCAGCTGCTGTCTGGTGCTCCACAGTGGCAAATGGGTTTCTCCCAAACAGCGACACTCGTGTCAGAGAGGACCCCACTTCCTGATGATAGCAGTCTGCAGCATCTGTAGCTTCAGGCAAAAGATCTGCAGGCAGTCTCTTTGGGCACCCACCATGAGCAAGTTGATTTGGGTTACCCTTACCTTAAAAAAAAACACAAATAAGTGGCCATTGTTAGTGTAATGTTACATATCAATGAACCTCACACAGCGTGTAACCATAGCCTGCCCTTACAAAAAATGGTACTTCTGCTATTAGTACACTTCTTACAAACTTTAAAAAGTATGTTTTTAATTTGACTGTTTATGTACTTACCAGATATATATATATGTTTCATGCAATAAGAGCAATTTATAAACTAGATAGTAGATATGTCTTTACTCAGACAATTATTGAAATATTGTAATATATACATGCCACATTTAAACATTTCCATCAACCTAGTGTAAAAAAGGGGATACAGAGAGAAACAAATGTAGGATATAAGTACAACTTATAAAAATGCATAAAGAAGGTCATTTGTTATGGGGCTTAAGTAACATTCTGAAAACTGCTATACAAACCTTGGATTCTGTGTGCATTCCAGGACTGCACCATCCGGTCAACTCCAATTTTGGCTACCTGACAGGTAAGAGTGGACACACAATATCGTGTGATGTTGTCTTCGAGGTTTAGTTCCTCCTGGTCAACAAGGTGGTTGAGTGCGCCTTTCAGAGGGTAGTTTACCCTGTTGTTTACCTCTGGCCACATCCTTTCTATAATATGATTCTGTAATTTAAAGTAAACAAAAATGAGAAGAGTCAAATGTAGAGAGCACATTGTAATTTCCCATTGTTAATTTCCCAATTTCCGGCTTTGTATTTTATCCATTCCTGTTGTATCCAGTTCAAAAGTACTGTGTATCTCTCCTATGTCATAGGAAAAAGCTAGCAGTCCCCTAGAGAAGTTTAGTGAACGCCATGGGTCTATTGACAGCTTTATCAGCTAGCAGTTGGGTGAATAATGGAATGAGATCAGAAATCTTTTATTTGTCTCGCCACAGGGTAATTTACATGATTACAGCAGATAAAGTGAGGAATAAAAGACAAAAATGGCTATGTGGGGATTGTCCACAGTATTGAGTATGTAAGTCGCATTGGTTAAAAGCGTCTAACAAGTGACATGTAATGTAATGTATGAACACGTTGATTGCAATTCAGATAAAAAAACAACTCGCCTGTGTTGACTTTGTTTGCATGTATGGCTGTCTGCCTGTGTTATTCCGGAAGTCTGCCAATTTCTCCTGCATGAAAAGAGTCAAGTAGAATTCTTTTCCATGGTCTACTCGGATTTGGTCCCACATTCCATATCGTAGGACAGCACTCCTGCAAAACAGCAATACAAAAGTCTTATGACATGTAACAGAATTTCATGTTTGTTGTTACAACCTAAGCATTGCTAAAGCGAATTTTGTACACAGTTAAAATGTTGATCTCATCAATCAATTACCAAGTAACGTACAATATACAGTGGTTACCTGTCAGTAGTTTTCGATTTACAATATGTTTCCCAAATAAAACTGTTCAAATAAAGCTACATTTAGCCATTGTGTTTTTATTTAGCTAAATGTTTACTAAATTATTTACTGTCTGCTGTTTGCAACCTTTTTATTAGGTTATTATTATATTATTATAACAGAAACAGGGCACTGAAACTTACTGGTAAACCTCTTGATATATGGTCAGGTTGTTTTTCACTGGCATGGTGGAGTGGCTTACAATGTTGCTGGAGAATCCGTCCACGGCAAGGACGTGGGTCACCCCATACATCACCAGTTTCTCGTTTTGGTCAATGTGCAATTTGTGACCCATGATGTACTCTGCGCTGTATGGCACTGGATTTAAATTCCTTAAT
Organism: Gymnodraco acuticeps; assembly: GCF_902827175.1. Classification (NCBI taxonomy): domain Eukaryota; kingdom Metazoa; phylum Chordata; class Actinopteri; order Perciformes; family Bathydraconidae; genus Gymnodraco; species Gymnodraco acuticeps. The sequence goes on from NW_022991705.1 coordinate 688,388, forward strand.
CTCTGAGGAATCAAACACAATGTTATTGTTCTCACAATATGTTTACAGCAATGTACAATACAGGAAAATCTAGATGTTTTTTAATAATACCTACACGATACCGATCTGCATGATATGGCTGGTTAGTTTCTCTGAGGACACGACCAACACGCCCCTCTGATGCTCGGATTCCTTTTGAGGCCAGGTAACCAGTCATCATTTTTCTTCCATATGTTGGTCCAGTCTGAATTTGTAAACACAAAACAAAAACTAAATAGGACCAAGGTACGTTTTAACCGTTTGTTTTTTAGTTTGGTTTAGGTCCTATCTATCTGAACGCTCTCAGTTTGTACGTGTCAATGATGAATCTTCCACGCAAACCAAAGTTAGCCATGGAGTGCCACAGGGCTCAGTGCTCGGAGAGTCGTGCAGTGACACGTCCTAAAATCATAAATCTTTCGATTCGATTTATGATTATAAAAGTAGGGTAGACATGTGGAGATTATCCGACTGAACAAAACGTGATCCGTCTCTTAAATGTGTGTCAAGCACAGACATTATTTCGAGCTATTTTCCAAAATCCTATGGCGAAATTGCATAGCTTTTTTGTCGAGGGAACCAGAAGGAACTTACTTCCGGGTTTTTAGGACGCTTCACTACGCCACTCTATTACTATGAAGTAATAAGTACAGTACTTGAGTACATCTACGTAATTACTTTACATCACTGAATTAAGCCATAGGCCTACCTCACCTCAACAGCTGCTTTAGCAACCTCTACTTCCAGTTGGGAATCGTGCACTCACTCTCTGCCTATACCATTTTGGGTACAAAAGCGACGGATGTTTGTTTGGGAGAACCCTTTTGTTAAGCCACATTCATACTGGAGATGATCGGATAGATTTTGATCAGTATAACCATTTGTTATCATACTTTGTATAACTTCTCTGTAGGCCAACAAACTGGACTCCATTATTATTAATCAGGAGGTGACTATATTTCCCGCGATCAAACTTTCCTGTCATGCGCACAGCAGTCCTGGTGTAAATTGATGGTACATTTACGCCACCATGCCGTAAATGCACCCTGTGTAATGCACACATTACCGCCAAGAACGACTTGTCGGACACGGCGATAGCAAATATTGTTAACAATAAAAACGGAGATGGAGTCATACTTTCTTTTCAGAGGCAGCCAGCGAGTTACTCTTAAAATAGACGACATGCGCGTCGACAGAATCAGCCGCATTTTTCAGGTATTTTTAAGAGATCCGTGATTAATTATTGATTGAACAGGCACATGGTGTGTTAACGTGTAACAAGCTAACCTTGTTTCAATAGCAATAAAGCTACGAGTGATCTGGACGAGAGAGTCAGTTAATCATTCAATTTAAAAACAAAACAATATTTAGATATCACATTGTAAATGGGGAAGGATATTATTAGGATGTTATCGGATTTTATCCTTAATTTGGTGCACAAAATAGACATGGCATGAAAAGATGTGAAAAGATGCAATGATAATTATTTTATATGAACTGTTTTGCACAAATAACTGCATAACTATAATTGAACTTTTCAGAAGTGAAGCAAGAAGAAACTTCAACAACTTAAAAACAGCATTTACTTGGTGACAGCCCTGAGACAATTTAGTCGTACAGTCCAGCAAGACATTTATTTATAAACTATATCAGTGACATTTAGATTGATACTGAGGTCTGATATAGGCATACAAATAATGATTAACTACTAACTGCATGTTTTTTTCAATACAATTAATAAACCACTACCACCATTGAAGAAACACAAAGGAAGAAATTATGCAAGGACACACATGGAAAGACAAAGAAGTGATTGTTTAAAAGGAAATTGTGAAATATATATAACCTGTTATTTTCTTTTAGGTCAACGCAGGTAGCCTTTTCATCACTGATGCCGCCAACGTTGCAGTTTTTCCATTGGATAGTGGGTCTTTCTGCTCCCTGGACCTCTCTGATCACGGTCATTATGAGGTTCATGGGGAAAAACCTGGGGAGACTCAAAGGATCCAGACAGAGCCAGCTGAGTCACGGCCGTTTGCTTTTCGTCATAGTCAGCCAATGTCTACTGCAAACATGAGTCAGTTGACTAGATCAATTAGCACCCCTCGGTCATTTCAAAGGTAATGAGATGCCCATTTCATACGTTGGCATGCTTTAGAATGTTACGTTTTAGTCCATGTTGCTAACTAAATGTGTGTCACTGTTCTTTGTGCATTACAGGTCAATACATGTGTCAGAAATAATGGATGGAAAGATTGTTTCCACAAGGGTGGTCATGATCAGATTTGTTGAATCAGAGGCAAGCGTTCCACTGATCACAGGAAAAGTGAATGTGGCCATGGGAGACAGTGAGGAGTACATCCTTACAGACACCGTTGGGAATGAAATCGTTGAGTCTGAAGGGACAATTGGTAAATATAATTATTCTATATTTCATTTTCATTTGTGCAAAAGATAAGGGTCTGAAAGTGCTATCAGTACAACAATGTGCCCCTTTTAACATGTTATTTTCACGTGTCTTTACTCTTTATTTCTCTCATATAGGGTCTTTGTACTGGAAGCCGAATGCAAGAAAGATCCATGCTGTTGAGAGCTCTGCTTTCAGGCAATGGCGTCGAAGAGGCTCAAGAAGCAGGTGTGGTTGGATAACAAAACTGATTTTGTCTGGAGAAGGTTTGAACTGGTCTATCAATAGGGGAAATAATTTAATGTGTAAAGAAGGGCTAGCACTCAAACTGAAGGGTCACGATATGCAGCATTTCACTTTATTTTACTCGCTAACAGACTGGCAAAACCCTCTCATTATTTGAAAAGGGCTGCTTTCTGGCCATTTAGCATTTTTGCAGCTCAAGGGCTATATAAGTTTGCCATCTGGGGCAGACATGCATAAGCATGGGCTTCACTGTAGCACACCTCAGTACTCTGTGGGTCAACACATGGTATAAAGAGTCACAGTCAACATCCGTTCTACAATCAGCATTTATAAACAATATCCTTTAAATGTAATTCAAGAAATGAAATGTTTCCACATGCTCTTGTTTATTTAGCATCATCTAATTTGCCATGGAATACATAACTTTCTTTTATCTCTAATAAAATGAAGAAACAATCTTAAATGACTGCTAATACTTAAACTATTTTCAAAATGTGACAAAAACAGAAATGAGCTATCTGAAGTCCACACACTGAGCAACAAGGTGGAGGAACTGCTGGATGCATCCCAAGGCCTGGAAGAAGTCACCAGGAAGATTTCTGACATAGTGGCAGCCAGTCAGGACTTGGTAGTACCAAGGCCAGAAGTCAAACAGGCATTTAGCTGTTTGATCTGCAGAGGTATTGTTTTCATCCTCTCTTTGAATAATGCTCAGTGTAACAAACAGTATTTAAAGAATAAAACGTATAGGTGCCGGATTTTCATATTATTCTAAGTTAATCTTTTCAAATCTATTTCTGAACAGTATCTTTCTCAGTTTGAGTGCATGCTTCAGAAATACAGTCCATGACATCAATCAGTAACTATCAGCATATCTTTAACAACCTGTCTTTTTTCTTTTTAAAGACACAATGACTGGACCCATGTTTTCCTCCTGCTGCCGAAGCATCGTGGGATGCAGGCTCTGTGTGGAGGAGTGGAGGATAACATCTCCCCAATGCCTTAAGTGCAGGGATCAGGAGCCAGTGTATACCCAGGTTGCTGGACTGTCTGCAGCACTGGATGCTTTAAGGGCCCTACCCTAAAGTGGACAGCAGTTCAGTCGTTTATTGTTAAGTTTATTCAGTGCTGGAATTGGGCCGGTACTCACCGGTACGCAGTACCGGCACTTCTGGTTCTGACCCATGGAGTACCGGCACTTCTTGCTCAGTACCGGCATGCTGGCGGTACTCCGGTACTCATGCACCGTGCCAGTACTCAACACTCTCCCGCCGTTCTTATTATACATCCATATATATATATATATACAGCCGCCCTGTACTCAGTAGATGCGTCATGAGGTGCCGAACGGACATTCTCATCGCTCTAACCGCTGGAGTTTCACAGCGGCTGTCAGCTGTTTACTCCTGTCATTCAAACAGAACGTGCTGGAGAGGGGGCGGGGCTTATATTCTCCATGTAAATACTGTGGTGGAAACGACTATGTCAAAATTAACCTATTTGACCGTGATTTAATAGTAATACACGTTTAAAAATAATAATAATAATAATGCCGAAGTAACAACATACTGAAAACTGTTAGTAAAACCATGTTTTAATGCTTTACAATTTACATACCTAGATGCACGTGTGTTGTGTTTATGCAGTGCAACTCCCACCCAGTGGGTGGCTATGTAGAGTGATAGAACAGAGCAGGCACGCCCCCGAGAGAAGGAAAGCAAGTCACGTCACAAATTAGCATTTCTAAAATGTTAGCGTGGATTAATAAAAGTACAAAAAGACAGCGGTTGTCGCCGGAAGAAACTTCAAATACAGAGAATGCTGTGCCTGTGTTGGAAATTGTGTCTGATGGGGAGCTTTCTTTGGTTGATCCTCCTGCTCCAAGTTCTAGTGCATTAGCATTAGCACTAGCTCCGCCGCCTCCTCCAGAGCCTCTAACGTTAGCTGCTGCTGGCGCAACTGCCACCACCAACACCGGGCAAAGCGATGCACCTGACTGCTGGACAACGGACCAGGTGCAATATTTTTGCAAGACCAATGCATGGCTCCTTCTTAAAGATAAGAAGCTAGGATGTCGGATATGCAGAGATGTCAAATCTTTGGGAATACACACTGGACAAGGACTGAAACTGTCAACTGAATGGGGTGAGTGTGCAGTGTCTCATTTCGGTGTTGACAAGGGCAAACAACAAGGTAGCCTGAGAAAAAAAATCAAAGAACATAAAGAATCACAAGCCCATGTAAAAGCTGCTGACATCCTTACATCTGCTTCACGTGAAACTATTCAACATCAAGTGCAGTCTATGCATAAATCTGAATTAGACACCACTATCAGAGTTTTTCGAACGGCATATAAAATTGGCAAACATAGCCGGCCATTCACAGACATGCCAATTGATTTGAATGTACAGAAACTGAATGGGCTGAACGTGGGCAGGGTTTTGCACTCCAATAAAACCTGTGGCGAAATCATCGACCACATAGCTCATGAGCTGAAGAAAAAAATGGCAAAAGACATTACAGAAAACCAAAGAAAACTCTGTGTTTTGGTCGATGAATCTACCACTATTAGTGGTAAAACGGTGCTTGTTGTGTGTCTACGCTCAGCATTAGCTGATACTGAGCCCGAAACGTTTTTTTGGGAGCTGATCGAGTTGGATGGAACAACGGCTGATGACATCACAAAGGCGTTAATGGAGTGTCTTGGAAGAGATTTTAACGAGGACTTTTTAGGTCAGTGTTTCGTTTCTTTTGCATGTGATGGGGCTTCAGTCATGCTAGGGAAGAGAACAGGCGTTGCTACCCAGTTGTGTAGTAAATTCCCAAGCCTGTTTGTGTGGCACTGCTCCAATCATCGTCTAGAGCTGGCAGTTGGGGATGTGGTCAAGGAGGTCTCAGGGCTCAATCATTTCCAGATCTTTTTTGACAAACTCTATTCCTTGTTCCATGCCTCCCCCAAAAATCAGAGGCAGTTAGCGCAGTGTGCGCAAGCAGTCGGACAGTGTCTCCTGGTGATAGGGCGTGTTTTGTCCATCCGCCGGGTGGCTTCAAGTGAAAGGAGCGTCAGAGCAGTCTGGGAAAACTACCGAGTGCTTCATGATCACTTCACAAATGCTGCAAACGACACGAGCAGGGATTCCAGAGACAGAGCAAAGTACAAGGGCCTGGATGATGTGCTCACATCTGCAACGTTTGTCAGCAATCTGGGACTGATGTACGATGCGCTCACAGAGCTCAGCGACCTCTCTCTGCAACTCCAAAAAAGAGAGATGACACTGCCTACAGCAGATAGGCTCTTAACTCGAGAAATACGAGTTTTTGAATCCATGGTCACCATGCCTGGCCCACACATGACTACAGTTCATACAGCTCTAGCTGAGAAGTCCTTCAAGGGTGTTGCCCTGCGTGAGAATGGCAGGCTTGTACAGATTCATGCAGGTCAGTTTTTCCGCAGTATGGTAGAGAATCTGAGACACAGAATGACTATCACAACCTCCTCTCATGTCAGCACAAGAGAAATCCCATTACATGGCCGGGAGGCCCGGGACAATCAGCTAATCCAGGACATGAAAGTTATCCATCCTGGAAGTTGGCCTGAAGAGGAGTTAGACGTACAGTATGGGGACGTAGAGGTGCTACGTTTGTGCGAAGTGCTGAAAGTGGACAGAAGAGAGACTGTTCAGGGCTTTCGCGAATACAAGGAAACCAGGGCATCCCGTACACCTGCTGCCATGGAGCCTCTACTGAAAGCAGTCCGAACCATCGCTGTCTCCACTAGTGAGTGTGAGCGGGCATTCAGCTGCATGAACGATATCCTTACTGCAAAAAGGAATGCTCTCTCTGTCAGCCGACTGTCCAGCCTGGTTTTCATTAAATGTAATGGACCATCACTAGGACAGTTCAATCCGGAACAGTATGTGAGGTCCTGGCTGGCAAAGGGAAGGAGAAGTGCTGATGAAAGAGCCTGTCCAGCTCCAGCCCCTGATACTGATGTCCCCAAGGCCTTCTGGAGCCTTTTCTAACAATGTGAAGTATATTGCAAAGCAGCTCACCCAGTGAGAAGACTTTTGGCATAATGTGCCGATTTGTACAGATCCTGGAGATAGAAGGACTTCAGACCAACCAGGGAGTTATCTGATCAGCTTGGTGTTCAATGTAACTCTTTACCATGGCTCAGACTTTGTTACTTGCAGTTACAGTTTCTCATTTTAGATTGTGCACATTTTGCATTTGTTTTTACATGTTCTTTGTTCATGCTCTTTATCATTTTTCTGAGTTGGAAAGTTAGATTGCATCATAGTTTACTTTATACATATTTGTATTCTTCAGTGGTGAAGTATATTGCAAAGCAGCTCAGCCATGTGAGAAGACTTTTGGCACTTTTTCGTTTTTCGTTTTCTGAGTTGGAAAGTTAGATTGCATTCAAAATGTACAGAAATACTTAATTTTGTTAAAGCTTTTTATAAAAAATGCTTCTGACCAGAGCTTTGTTTCCTTGTCATTAATGTTGAACACCACCAGAGGGGCTCTCACCTGAAAGGTCTCTGCTTCATGTGTCTTCAGCAGAAGATCTAGACTTTGATTGCTATATTTTCAGTTAATATTGACCTTACTGAGCTTTAGCCATATCCACTGCCTATCATAAAAAATGTTAAGTACAGTGAACCTTTCTAAAATATACAGTAGTAAAGAGACAAACCCACCAGCATTATAGTAGCCAAATTCTTGTTTGTGGGCTGTATATATAAAATTGACTTGAAAAAGTTGCTGATTTTAGAGTACTGGCACCTTTTTCATTCCAATTCAAGCACTGAGTTTATTGTTAAGTTTATTGTTAAGTAGTGTGTGTTCAAATTCCAGGTTCATCTGCAATGTTTAATAAATGGAAAATTGTTTGAATGTGTGTCCATGGTATGTTTAATTATGTTTCTAAACACAGGCAAATAGCTGCATACGTAAGGCAATACAATCAAACACTATTATTTTATCATCCACGCACCAACAGAACATTTGGAAATCAACCATTAATCAGAGGTTGTCGAAGTACTCAGGTCTTGTACTTGAGTAAAAGTAGAAGTACTCAGATCTTGAGTAAAAGTAGAAGTACTCAGATCTTGTACTTGAGTAAAAGTAGAAGTACTCAGATCTTGTACTTGAATAAAAGTAGAAGTACTCAGGTCTTGTACTTGAGTAAAAGTAGAAGTACTCAGATCTTGTTCTTGAGTAAAAGTAGAAGTACTCAGATCTTGTACTTGAGTAAAAGTAGAAGTACTCAGATCTTGTACTTGAGTAAAAGTAGAAGTACTCAGATCTTGTACTTGAGTAAAAGTAGAAGTACTCAGGTCTTGTAAAAGTGGAAGTACTCAGATCTTGTACTTTAGTCAAAGTAGAAGTACCAGAGTGTAGGAATACTCTGTTACAGTAAAAGTCCTACATTCAAAATGTAGAAAAGTATTCTCATCAAAATATAGTGAAAGTAGCGACAGTAAAAGTAGTCATTGTGCAGATTAGTCCATTTCAGAACAATACATATGATATGTTTTATAATGATTGATCATGAAAGTGTTCTCAAAGCTGGTAAAGGTGCAGCTAGTTTGAATGACTTTGTATACTGCAGGGTAGCTTGTGAATTTACTCCAGGTGGAACTAAAGTCTGATTTAAGTGTTGATTACATTTCACATAATTAATCCAAATCTGTAAAGTTACTAAAGGTTTTAAATACATGTAGTGGAGTAAAAGTGGCTCCGCTTTAAACTCTAAAATATAGTTACAGAAAGACAGACATCGAGATAGAAAGACATCGAGACAGACATATACATAGAAAGACAGACATACGGACAGACTGTCTTCTGTACTTGTATGTATGAATATAATAATATACGTATATTTGTAACGCAGTCTAAAGGCAAAGACGTAGAACCTTTATTTTGAAGAGTACAGCGCAAGCATAAGGCACACTAGCCAATCAGAAGCAAGGAGGCGCTGGAGACACACCCACTTATGGAAACGAAACATTGAGTGGTATACTTGTTTTAACAGTAAGAACAGAAAAATGAAAAAACGAGCTGAATCTCCGGTTTTTCATTTTGGGGCAAAATTGAAAAACAAAAAAACGACCCGTTTCTGCTTTTTTTTTTGTTTCAATTAGAACGAAAAAACAAACGGTTAAAACGTACCTTCGTCGCGATGCTTCATATGTTATCTATTTGGAATTTAGATACACAATATATTGTATGTAGTGACTATTTACCTTAATCTATACTTAAGCCACTGTGTTGCTTTTAAAACCCTGATAATGTCCCTGGTCAATATTAACCCAACAGTACCAATGATCCAAGCAGTGATACAATACAACAATTTGCATGGCACATTATTAATATACTAGGTTATTGATGCATACTTATGAGATACAATTAATAAAAGTAACTACATGAAGTCATTGACAATGTTGAGAAAAGGTAACAAACCAGATTCTCTGAGGAGAGAAGTAGCAATGTCCAGCCTCAGCTCCTCCACTGCCTTCTGGGAGGTTTCAAACTCAATTGCCTCCCCCAGTAAAATCTTCTCTGCAAACTGAAGAGAACCTTGATTAGTATATGGACTGCATTGTCTATGATTTTACCCTCAAATGGAATACAGACAAATGACCCAACAGATTTAAAGAATGACATGTTGTATATGTGTAGTTTGACACAATTCAATACATCTTTGATCAAGATGTATAAAAGCAAGTCAAGATATTCAGTCTAATTGCTACTGAATTTGAGTTTGAGAGTAATGTTTGGGTAAATGCATTTCACACTCACTTTTAAGGCCAGGACACCACAGGATGTGCTGTCTTGTTGGTGATTATGGGGGAGGGTGCTGCATGTCCACCTTGACACCTTGCAGCCTTTCATCCTCATAAAGGCTCTACAGTATGTAGATAGTACATGTGTCAAGATGCAGCACATCATTGTCAAAAAACTCATACAACACCGGAACTAGTACACTGTACCTTGTAGATTGTAGGCACACCCTCATTTTGCCTTTCCCTTCTCCAAGTGGATCCAAGAAGAGGGTTTTCTTCTCATGGGGGTACATTACCTTTTATTATTCACATGGAAACACAACATGCATTAGGCAGGAACCATACATTACGCAGGTACGATGTAGGGTATTGTTTAGATGTTATCAATAATAAGTGACAGCATGTATGTGTGGCCCGGTTATCTTGCAAATCACTAATTATATATGGTGTATACAGCACTATAGATACAGATTGGAGCTTAAAATATGCTCCTATTCTCACCACCAACATCCAGTGATGGTTCTCGTTCACAATTCCCACGATGACTGTGTGTGCCATTGGATCAACCTGAGAGTAGTTGCAAAAGTATTACATTCCTGTTGAAAAATGCACATTTGCAACATTTACAAATGCAAAGTCATTCCAATCATGTACATACCCGGATTCTTCCAAATTTGTGTTTCCAGATGGCGGTCATAGCGTAACTGTCAATAACAGCTGCTTGACCGTCATTGCGCTGGTTGAATTTTCTTACAATGAGTGTAAGGTAGGCATTGATCACCTTTGAGAAAAATGATCACAATGTATTAAAAAGAGGCATCTTTACTGTAATACTATCAACTACATTGTTGTAACGTCACTGAATTTCCTTTTATGATTTAAGTCAATAAAACTGTAATACAATGTTTTGTGACTTTCATTAAAACAAATATTGCCCATTAGGGAACGGAATTATATAAAATATAAAAATATAAATTATAATGTGACAAAGCAATACCTCACTCTCCAGCTCCTTGTTTGGACCAGTGTTTGTGATGCCATGTTTGTATGGCACTATTTTTGAAAGGAGGACGTGTACATCCTTCCCAGCCCATGCCTCCTGCACATCTGAAAAAAATACATTAATGCACCAACCATGTTCTATTTCGTATATGGCTTCGCCCTCTAAGGCTATCGCTATTGGGTTATCCCTCTGCGCCCCCGCGCAGCACTGAAACACTTGTAGTCCACGCCCACCTGCCAGGTGGGCCCCACCCTCGGGCCTCCTTCCGGTATAAATAGGAAGGGTGCCCGGCAATCTGCTCACTCTTTTCTTCAGCAACCAGCAGTACTGAAGCACGAGAAAAGCAAAGTCATGAGCAATAAGGAGTGTGTCCGTATGTGTCCTTCGTGCAATACGGGGTACATTATGAGCTACGATTTGCACCCGATATGCGCAGCCTGTCTGGGGCCAGAGCACACGGACGCGGCTCTCAGCCAGCAGGTCGCATGTCCTCACTGTGTGCGTCTCCCATCATCCGACAGGAAGCGAAGGGCGGACGCTCTAGCTGCTGCGGGTGAGGAGGACATCTGGCTCATCCAGAACAGAGGCAACAGCCTGTTTCTGGAGGCGAGTGGGGGGCAGGAGTCGGACGACTTAACAGTACAATCTGGCCACTGTTAAGGCTTGCAGGGAGGAGCAGAGCAAGACAGGAGTTTCAAGCACAATAACAACATGTATTGAATATTACTGGGGGTCTGGGCCAGGGAAGCTAGACGGAGTCCAAGGGAGAGGGGAACGGAGGTCTGACCAGGTTGGAGAGTGCAGGGAGAAGAGCCAGGAGGAGCGGGACAGCGTCCAACGTTGGAGGTGATCTGGAGACAGGAGCTAGGAGTCAGGCTGGCTTGAAGCTGCAGGCACAGGAGAAAACAGGTCAAACAGGGAATCGCAATCGAAGACTTTCCAAAGCTAGAGACTGACTGTGGGTACAGAGTCTACGATCTGGCGAAGTGGAGGAGTCAGGGCCGGAGTCTTATGCCAGAGGTGATTGGATTGTGGACACACACACACAGGCCGTTTCCCAATCGCGAGTACACATGCTGCAGAGCCACTATTTCAAGTATACTACGTCATCGAGTGGCGCCGAATGCTGGGCATTTAACATGCATTTAAACAGTCCTTCGGCGCCACTCGATGACGTAGTATACTTGAAATAGTAGCTCTGCAGCAGGTTTACTCGACATTGAGAAACGGCCACTGACTAGGCAGAGGTGGAGGCCAGCAACAAAGTGCAGTGGAAACAGACAGTGAATAAATCCTGACGTAACATGAAGCATGTGACTTAAACAGCTGAGGAGGATGTAACCTTCCTCACACTAATACATGAAACAAATGTCTTCCAAGTCCATCGAGATTTCCACATTCTTCTCCCAACCTTTGAGGTTTGACTGGTGTTTTTGTAATGCTTTAATGGCATCGGTTCACAAGAGCAGCTGAAGAAATCCTACAGTCCAGTAGGGCTGTGCATCTTCACTGGTCTCACGATTCGATTCGATTATCCTGTCAACGATTCGATTCAATTCGATATCCCGATGCATCACGATTCATACCAATGCGTTGCATCCTCAATTTTCTATATTGCACATGGCTTATTTTTCATCAATGCATACATGCAGTAAATACATATGAACTCTCTTTTTATTATTTAGAAAGTGCTTCAGAAATCAATAACATAAATGTCTTGACATTAATTTATAAACCAAAATAAATGAATTGTATAGGTCTAGCCTCCCTATATCTGTGTGTGAAGTTGTTCCATCCTCAAAAACAAAAAAAGAATGCTTCTGCAGTCTAGCTGTAGCTTCTAGCAACGGCCTTCTGTTAAGGCCCTGTCACACTGTCCCGAAATGACACCCGATGGACACACGAATATGGAATTGTGAATTTCGCACGAAGATGGCCCCGAACCACACACGAAGGCAACATTTACATTACATTTAAGACATAAAACTGCAATGAAAGTACCAAAAACAATTATGTTACAGTACTATGATACTGTACTGATATCTTCAGACTTTGTTCTTTACTTTATCCGTCGTTATATGTAGAAAATATTACGTTTTCTCCGTAATGTTGTTTCCATAACAACAACAACTTCCTGTCAACTGTCCTTCAAAATAATATATTATATCCTTTTTAGTTTCACAGAACACAAATTGGGTTATTTACATAATATATTTACATGATTTTGTTGTGCAATAAAACAACCCGATGGACACACGATAAAGGAAATGTTCAAATTCGGCTGTGATCGTAGCAACATCGGGCCATTCGTGAGGGCATCTTAAGCCATCGTATGACCGCCGGTGGAGTTTCTCAGGCTCCGGCAGCAACTTCGTGAGCGGTGGCAAAATCTTTGGCATGCCAAAAAATTGCCGAAGGACCTTGAGAAGGTTCATTTTCGTGTTGAATTCGTGTGTCAATTGTGCCCTTCGTAAGGCCATCGTGAGGGCATCATGTTATCATCGGTGCCATCGGGCATTCGCCCCGATCAGAGTGAGGGTGAATGCACCGATGATAACACGAAGATGACACAATTTGACAAGATGCCCTCACGAGTGCCTTACGAAGTTGCCGCTCACGAAGTTGCTGCCGGAGCCTGAGAAACTCCACCGGCGGTCATACGATGGCTTAAGATGCCCTCACGAATGGCCCGATGTTGCTACGATCACAGCCGAATTTGAACATTTCCTTTATCGTGTGTCCATCGGGTGTCAATTTCGGGACAGTGTGACAGGGCCTTTAAAGAAAGGACACTGAATGTCCTGAATGTGGCATCACACACAGGACTTGAGTCTGAACACAGCAGACAACAGGAGTATTTACAACAGCATATAACAACTAAAATACTGCATGTGGGTGCACACTTACATTCTCTGTCTTACTGTTGCATAAATCCCATGAATGTATGAGATTAAGCAGCCTGCGAGATGGAGTTCATGACTTTATGAGCTGTTCATGAGCACTCATGAAACATTCATGAACAACTCATTATATGTTCACTTGTCATGTTCATGAACCAAAATTCTTAAAATGCTCATGAACCATTTTAAAGAGCAGTTCATGAAATTTTTATGAACATTGTTCATTCATATAAAGTTCCTGTTTTGCTCATGACAGACTTTTATGAGCAATTTATGAACTTTTCATGATCCAGCCAATCACAAAATTATAATTAAAACCCCAAAAAGTTTGCATGAGCATTTCATGAACTGTGGATGATTGTGAGAAGTTCAGAATATTTTTAAATATTCATGAGCATTTTATGAACTTTTGATGATCAGTGTGATGATTTTAAAGACCTCTTGAATATTCATCTACTATTTGAACATTTCTTTATTTTTTAAAACTTTTAATCTTAAAACAAAACAATAGTGCATTTGAAACTGAACATTATCTGTATTTATTTTGGTGACATTCATATCATTTTATGGTTTATCTGTACTGTTTGAGAAGCAGTACGAGTAAGTAGTGCCAAGGTGGAACCTTTGGCAGGTGAGCGGTGACATCTGGGTTATTTTAGGGGGGACACTTCCGCCCCCATCCTCAGTCAGAAGCAATCCAGACGATCAACCGGATCCTGTGTATAATTATTGCTGCTGCACTTTTCTGTTTTCTACAGGTCAGTACATGATGAAAATGATCGATGTTAACTTGTGTGAATTAGATATGATGTTGGAGATGTTTAGGAGAGTGTGTCAGAAAGTCTTGAGCATGTTTGACATAGTAACGGTATTTTAAAAATACTAAACTGTCGGCAACAATAGATGCCATTTTCGCGGGCTTCAGCCGCGCCTGGGTAAATGTGACCTGAGCGAAGGCTCGCAGGCAGGTTAGCTGCTGCGCACGGGTAATATGTTTTGTTTACCTGAGTGTAGTCTTGCAGGCACAGTGCCTTGTTTTTTGTTTATTAACATTGACAGTGTATTTTTGTGATCTCCATAATATGTTATATTTGGTAAAGATAGATATATTGATAGAAAGTATTATTTGATAGCGTTATGTGTTTATATTGACTATGTTGAATTTCTCCTTGAGATACAGTAATTGACTGTGACAGACGGATAACTTAAATGGAGAAATGTGATGTTTGTAAAGTACAGCTATTTGAATGTAACTGTGTACTTTGAATTTTGAATAAGAAGCAATCCAGACGATCAACCGGATCCTGTGTATAATTATTGCTGCTGCACTTTTCTGTTTTCTACAGAAATCATTTATTGTTGCTGTGGTACCCAAGCTTTTGGGACCCGTAACAAAAAAATGTGTGCAGCTGAGTGTCAAGAACTGTGCTTCAAATAGTGATAGGATTAATTGTAGTGCTCCACCTGTATACATGTATGTTTGTATGTTTGTTAATTTGAATAAAGTTCCATTGTGATTGACATAATTGTTGTTTTCTATGGTTGCCAATTGACCCACAGTCAATGGTTCATGAACAGTTCATTGCCAGCCATTGAATTATATTCAGTGACTGGGTATGAACTGTTCATGAAGTTGTTATGAACAGTTCTTGATATGTTCATGAACCATGGTTAATTCATGAACAATTCTTGAAATGTTCTTGGTTGAATACTGAATATCCCTACACACTCACTGAAAACTCCATTTCATGAATTGTTCATGAACCTGCCTAAAACCATATTCCATGAATTGTTCATGAACCATTCCAGAACAGGAGTTTCATGAGTAGTTCATGAACTGCCCTAGTGCCATTTAATGTTCATGGAACTTTCATGAACAGTTCATCAACTTTGTTATGAGCTGTTTATGAGCTGTTTATGAGCTGTTCATGAATATGGTTCACTAATATTCCATGAACTTTTCATGACAAGTTCATGAACAGTTCACTATCATCTCACCGGGGCGTCCTCCTACAAAAAACGACCATATAGGTCGATTGTTCAGCAGCTAAATACGACCCAGAGTCACGTTTTAAAGTGTAGCACCTCTAGTGGTCGTGTAAGCAACAACATGCTCCTGTCGATTGCAAACGCTCTGGAGGGTCGTTTATTCACAAATTACCCTCTGGAAAATCCTAAATTGTGGAATAGTTTGGCCATTAAAATGCTTTTTTATTAGATTTCTAGCGAGAAGTGTATATTGTACTTTTATAATCTACGTCCAGTGGATGTGTAGGATCTACAGTTTGATAGATATACGAAGATAATTTGAGGTCTCGCCAGGAGAACGTGTACTGTATATGGGGCAGCTTCCATGTAAAGTTAGCATGGGTGAAAACAGTATTTCCGGTCTCAAAGTTTTCATAATAAAACCGGAAGTATTCCCCACACTATCAAATGATCTCCATTACTCATCCACTTAAAAACATCAGTTTATCCTTGTTAATTACACAATATTGATGGGTTTAAATTGTGTACAATGCTTTTGTGTTTTTAACCTTCGATTCGGAGAAACAAATTGTTTTTTCCGAGTTTAGACACTACAGAAATTCCGAAGACACTACACTACCCAGAATCCCCAGCTATCGTTTGGGACTACAACATCCGCCTTGCTTTACAAACCCCGTGATTAGCCCTCAAGCTCGGTGATTGGATGTTGGAGTGGCAGTGCGACAAGGTTACGCCGAATGTCAAACAGCTCTTTGAAATGGAATGGAACCACGCCAGACTATCCAAAACTGGACTTGGACGGGTCCAGCCCAGCCCTCCCCCACAGAATTACACATGCTGGCTATTGTGTGTTTCGCAATATGTTCTATGGCACGTCTCTGCTGGGAATTGTAGTTTTATAAGACGTTTTCGTATTTCCCACAATTAGAAGTTGCCAGTATTAAACTGTATACATCCCTGGAGGTTTAGGGGATACGAAACACATTGGTGTTATCAAATTTAAAACATATAATTAATACATGGGTGAAAATTGCTTGTGCCCATAATGGGCAGCATTAATATACCCACATGACAGCTAAGGTCAGAAGAGCTTTATTTAACAGCTGGTCTTATATCTGTGACCCCTCCTGTTGTTAATTGATAAGCCTGAAACATGCACTTGTCAAGGTTCAGATGCACATTTAGCAAATATGGCAGTAGCCATCGATCATCTTAAGATAAGATACTTTATTGATCCCAATTTGGGAAATGTTTTTGTTACAGCAGCATGTACTACTTTGTTCTACTCCACTACAATTCAGAGGTCAACCTGGTATTTTTACTCTACTACATTTATTTTTGTTACTTTGCAGATTCTGATTAATGATGTGAAATATAAACAACCCTTAAATCAGACTTTCGTTACACCTGAGTAAAATTCAGCCTTATCAGTTTGTCTGTTTTGCACATCCTCCTGTTAATATCTTTGGACGTCCTGCACTAAACTGTTTTATTGTAGAGATCACTACAGTATCTTCTTGATATTTTCTATTCTATATTTCTATCATTGACCCCTATTTTGTATGTAGGCTAAAAATACAGTTTCAGTCTCTCAATGTGAAGCTTATGCATTGTACCATAAACTTGTATAGACCTGTAACAGTCAACTGCATGAGGAGTTGGAAAGGTAGTTCATAAAATCAGTAATATCTTTAAAAACTACAAAAAAATCCCTTTCTATCAGCTGTGCACCGTTATGGTGTAAATACAGACTATCTACATATTGGATCAAATATAAAAGTCAGCCGAATTAGTGTTGATACTGCAAGGAGACGTATTGTGTGAAAATAAATGGAAGATGTTGTTTAATTGTTGATATTTTATGGTCCACGTCACGTATTCAGTTTTGGCGGCATCTCTTCCAGTTTGTCAAAAGGTCTTCTGATCAGGGCTCTATAAATACATATCTACGGCAGATATGTAATATTTAATGCAGCCGAACCGTGTATTACAATGCCGTTATGTGATGACTTTCAAAGAGAAAAGCAAGAACACTCGGAATAAAGTATTATTATTATTTTTTTAAATGTTTTCCGATTTCATATCACATAAACACCATATCCCGACGTGCATTGCGGCGTGATTATAGCCTATCAAAACCTCTGAAAAAAGAAATGTGTCTCTCAGAATCGAAAGAGAAAACCCTATGGGAAAAACACAAAAGCATTGTACACAATTTAAACCAATTAATGTCGTATAATTAACTAGGATAAACTGATGTTTTTTAGTGGATGAGTACTGCAGATATCACTGTTAAATCATTTGATCATTGGTTTTATTATGAAAACGTCGAGACCGGAAATACTGTTTTCAACCCGTAACTTTACATGGAAGCTTGCCGCATATACACGTTCTCCTGACGAAACCTCAAATCATCTTCGTAA
Source organism: Gymnodraco acuticeps (assembly GCF_902827175.1). Classification (NCBI taxonomy): domain Eukaryota; kingdom Metazoa; phylum Chordata; class Actinopteri; order Perciformes; family Bathydraconidae; genus Gymnodraco; species Gymnodraco acuticeps. The sequence continues at coordinate 706,165 of NW_022991705.1, forward strand.
TATCTATCAAACTATAGATCCTACATAACGACTGGACGTGGATTCTAAAAGTACAATATATACTTCTCGCTAGAAATCTAATCATAAAGCGTTTTAATGGCCAAACTATCCTACAATTTAGGATTTTACAGAGAGGGTTATTTGTGAATAAACGACCATCTGTAACGTTTGCATTCAACGGGAGCACTAGAGGCCGACAACTTTAAAACGTAATTATAGGTCGTATTAAGCGCTTGAACAAACGACATATTTGGTCGTAATAAGGGCTTAAACAATCGACCCATTTGGTCGTATGAGTTGGAGGACTTGTTGAGATTAAGTTAGCTTCATTATATCTCAGTGATTAAGTGAATAATAAAGTTTCTATCGGGTCACTATCAGCCTGTCACTCATTATTTTCAGGAGGGGGCGGGGTTTGGAGGAACGGAGAGGAGACGGTGATCGCGGAAGCTTTTTTTTCCTCGGTCTGAAAATTGCTAGAGGACATTCATACTTTGCAATCCAAGACTTAATTAAATCCACCAAAAACCTGACATGATTGTAACGCGATTATTTTCGAAAAACATAAATCCCTGTGTCTCTGAGCCGCAGCGACACGGAGTGATTCAGAGCGGGTCCTTCAGGCTGTTGGTTCTGGACTGGTGTTCTTGTGTTGGTGGATAAAGCAGACTGCTCCGTGTTTGGTGATGCTGTGCCGCTGTGCCGCTGTCACGTCTGTTCCCTGATCTCTGCGTCACCGACCGATTTGATATTAAAGTGACAGAAAAAAAAAACGTTATAGTAAAGCCGCGGCCGGAAAATCAGGAAGCAACATTACTACGCTATAACCGATTATCTTCCGTCACTGCATCGAGACCGAATCGTCCACGTCCGCATCGCAATGCATCGTAGAAACGATTATTTTCAACACCCCTACAGTCCAGCATGTATCTTGTTCTTCAGTCCAAGGACTTTTGGGGAAAGCCTTTCACCATCCATTTGCAAGAGCACTTTCTGAATGAATTCATAGTAGTACCTTAGCTCTTTGGGGTAAGCCATGTTCAGTGTATAGATGACTCCCAGCATGATGGCACAAGCTCGGGATACAGATCCAATGTTGTCCAGAATAATTAGTCCTTCAACAAAAATCCCAACGTCGTCATAATGTCCAGGTTCTCCACCCTCCTTGTTGATGACATATATGCCCATGGTAGATTTCTGCAGGTCTCTGGTGACGTCATCTCCTTCGATGTCCTGTATATTTAAAGAAAAAACATGTATTTATTCAATATATGTAATTTCAATGACGTACTTTATCGTATACATTTTTTGTAATATTGCTCACATACCTATTAATCCCTTAAAACAAAGCTTGTCATATTGTATATATTTCTGAATCAAACTAAATATGTGTGAGGTGTTTTTAAAGATGTACGTAGGAACCAATAAGCTTGGTGCTGAGTGTCAGGAGTCAGAGAGGATTGACAGATGGACTAAGACATTGTTGATTATGGTCTTTCCATTGGACAATAAGAAAAACTATGAATAAAGCCAACCTCATCGTATAAAGAACCAAGCTGATGGTTTGAAATGCTTTAGTCTGTTGTTGAATATCAACATACATACATATAAATATTCTCAACCTTCATGCTCCTTATAAGGTAAAACATAATGATCTAAAATGGATGCCTGACACTAGGATCATAAAACACTACATGTGACTGGCAAATGCAATTACAATGACTCAACATATACTCCCGAATGAGATGTCCATCATCCTCACCAAGGTGGATGCAAAGTGCCTTGAGGATTGCTTCCCTTTTAAGGTTAACATCACTTGTTGCCTGTGTAAAAAAATTGCAATTATTAAAATATTTCTAAATACATCAATAATAACAAAATTGTCTATAAATTGTAGAAGATTTACAACCTGTAGTAACCTAAATATACAATATAATATATACAATGACTTCATTATACATGTAAATGGATGCCCTAACTTAAGTATGTTAAAGAATTGTGACTTACTGTAAATGTATTACAATGTCAGAGGTCTGAATGTGTTAGGGCGATAGCACTGTTTACAAATTCTACTCATCCAGGGGCTTTTCACCAAGACCAATGCTCCGTTCTTCACAGTTCACACCTGGAATCTGCCTAGTACAACCACAGTCTGATCTGTTGGCAATTGAGGATTAAGTGACTTGCTCAAGGCAGGTTCTGCTTTTTCACTTTCCCCACCTGGGGATTGCATTTGCACCTTTCCAGTCACAAGCCTGCTTCTCTACCCAGTATGCCACTATTGCCTTATTAAGATCAGATTTCCTTAGAAATGTGTCTTGCATTCTTGAACCTGGCAAGTAATCCAGGCTGTTGTGAGGCAAATGGGGCTCTATACGGTACTAGACAGGTACATTTCATAAAATTGCTCCATAGAGTATATGACAATTTGTATAAAACAGTATACACACATTTACCTTTTGCAAGATCGCCAGATGTTTGGCTAGTTTCTGGCCAACAACTCCTCCCTTCTTCTGGAAGACAGATGTCAGCTGAGGTAGATGGCTGTCCAACTGCGCCATGAAGGCTGTTTCAAGTGGGATAGTTGTTATGCGCTGGAATTCAGCGTGTATCTGTTATGCAAAAACAAAACGACAAAAGACAAAGAGCACATTCAGCCATTGGTGTAATGATATTTTGTATCTACTATATATTTAAAGGATAGATTCTAATGTTGACCTCATTAACCAAGTCCTTGATAAGACGTGTATTGGTGCACAGTGTGTTCTAACGAAAGTATTTATATTAATCTAAGGTAATTGCAAGGATTCAAAACTAGACTTGTAAGCTGTATGGTTGTTTAAACCTTGCTAATACTTTAATTGACAATGGGTCAAATGTTGAGGTATAAAGTGAAAACCCCAATTCCAGCAGCAGCTGTTTTCTTCAGACAATCAAACTGACAGTTAGAGAATAGCTGGTGAAGAAAGCGGAACATTGAGCAGCTAAAGAGCCAAATACTTTACTAAGGAGTTGGTGGAGAGCATAAACAGAGCTAAAAGATGTGAATATTGGACTTATCAGATGGACAGAAACACCATTTCAAATGTATGATCATGTTGCTCTGTATCAGCTCGATGTGTACAGCAAATAGGCATTTCACCATTCACCATGTGAAATATATAACTTACCTCATCAATATGGAGTATTGTGAGTAAGGTTCTGTTCCCCATCACACCAACATCAGATAGCAAAACCTGCAATAAAAATAAAGATGAGCAGAAATTAAAAATAATAATGGTAAATGAAAAAAGGTAATTGATTGCCAATAGGGGTGTAACGGTTCACAGAAGTCACGGTTCGGTTCGTACCTCGGTTTGGAGGTCACGGTTCGGTACGGTTCGGTACAACAAGAAAAAGCAAAAAAAAGTCCCAAATGCATAATTCCAGGTTTGTTATTATTTATGTTTGAACAGTGGTGCAAGTTTCAGTTTAAAAATAAAGAACTCTGACATTTTGAATAATTAACTGTATTAAACAGTTAAAAACAAACCATACACAGTACACTCATATGGCCATATTATCTATAATGGCTGATATCAAACAAAAAGGTTTCATCAAGCTGTAAAACTAAAAAGAATGTCTTGAAAATATGACATCATAAATAATAAGAAAGTGTTTCAAGAGCGCCAAGTCGTTGAAAAACATATGCCAAAAGCTTCCGTTATTTATTTTGGTCTCTCGGCCCTCATGTTTATTGGCTTCTTAAAAACAGCAGGGAAAAGCTGTTGAACTGCTGTTGTCTTTTGCCGGGCTCCGGTGATTGGCAAATCTGGGTGATGCCTTCTGATATGATTTAGCATGTTTGGCGTGTGTTATCATTAGCATACCGCACCACTGTAGAACAACGCCGACACACCGTCCTCGTCCGATCCACCACTCGCACACTTAATCGTTATTGTAGTCCACAGGGAACCCGAAATGTTCCCACACAGCTGATTTAAAAAAAACAGGTGGGTTCTAGCTCCTGTGTGTTATCTGAAATCGCCATACTAACTTTTCTTCTTCTTGTATTTTGTTCGTTTTGTTGTTGTGTTTCTTCTTGTTCTTCATTTGTTGTTTAAGGGCGGCTGGCAAACAGCTTTTAGGTGCAATACCGCCCCCTGGATTATATATAGTGTAGTGGATACAGCCCTGAATGACAGACTTTTTTCCCACTCGTAAAAAAAAGGCGTATTCGTCGTGTGACTGTGTGTGCCGAACCGTGACGTTTAACCACACCTAGGAGCGCTTAGTTCTCTCTCCACCATGTGTGTGTGTTGCATGCATGTAGCAGCCGCGTGTGTATAAACTGCCCCGCCCCCTCGCACACAGACGGGGAGAGAGAGATCTCTCCTCTGGATTGGAAAGATTGAAAATACATCTACGCATTTTGTCTTATTGCATATTATAAACGGTGTTGGCGAAACTAAGACTGCAATATAATGTTAAATGTCTCAAGTACCGATAAACAGACCGTCCTGCTAGAGAGGTGGTACTTTCCTGGGGAGAAAAGGTTAGTGGGTGTGTCGGCAACACTAACTATTTTTGACTAACTTATGGCAACACAAAATAATACATGGGAGTGGTGGAGTGATGAGGAGGTGTCGGCGCTTCTGGCGATTTACTCGGAAGGCTTCAGTAGAAGCCAGTCCCCAACTCCGGGGACTTCCGGTGGCAGTATACGCCGTGAAGTTGTTTGCGGTGTAGTGGGGCCGACACAACCACAAACCATTTCCTCCTCAGGAAAGTAATAACTCGCTAGCAGGGACTATCTGGGGGTGAAAATAAAGTTCGGGGGGAAAAGTACTCGTGTGAAACGTTATATGAACGTTAGCCGCGGTAACATTAACCCCTTGCCGCCAGAGAGTAACGTTACCAAAACCAATGTGATTTCACATGCTTAGTTGTGTCCTAATATTACCACAGTGATAAGAACAAGTTAAACAAAAAAACATACTTACAGCCGGTCAGGAACACAGTAGGCTAGGATTGGCCAGTATACAAGCCAGGTGAAGCTACAAAAAAAAAAGCATAGTAACAGGCAGTATTCAACTTGTATTAGCCACAAACTAATAATAAAGTCTAACAAGACAAAGATTGAATTTATCACGTATTTAATTTGAGAGCAGTATCAAGTTATCTTATAATGTTAATGATACATGTTACACTTCAATTAGGTTACTTAAACATTACTTCACAACTAAGCTAGGTTAACAGTAGGCTAACAGTTAGCTAGCTGCTGTAGGCCTACGTTTGCTAATGTTAATCTATCAAAACACACAGTCAATAGCGTTAATGTTAGCTATTAATCTACCTGTTTAAGTATAATATAATACACCCAAGGCTATGAAAGAGCTACTTACTTAAAACGGAGAGCCGTGGAGAACGTTCACCTCACGACAGAGGTATGCAGGCAGTCAGGTGATGGTCCTTCCGAATGGAAAATGGAGGGAAAAGTGGCGGGCTGCTTGTGTATGTACATGCGCAGACAGGACAGTATATGTGGTAATTAAATTGTACATATTTTTTTCTAATTACTTTTAAATAAATGAAATGAGCTTGTTTTAAACAGTGACAATATATGTTAAGATTAATTAAAAAAGATAAGAAGGATGCAATAACACATTCAAATCTATTAAAAAAGGCTAGATTAAAACATGTAACATCTAAAAGGGGTCAATATCAGTTTTTTTTTGTGTGTGTGTGTGTGTGTGTGTGTGTGTGTGTGTGTGTGTGTGTGTGTGTGTGTGTGTGTGTGTGTGTGTGTGTGTGTGTGTGTGTGTGTGTGTGTGTGTGTGTGTGTGTGTGTGTGTGTGTGTGTGGCGCAAATTCCAACAGGAATCATTTGGGGGGGCTCTTGGGAAAAAAGGTTGGGAAACCCTGCCATGGAGAATGTCCTTGATTTCCTCAAGGTTTTTAACGCCCTGGGAAACCTTTTCCTCAGCCACATAATCCTCAACATGTTTTGATATTCCTTCAGTAAATGTTTTCAACATTAACTTGATATACCTTAAGTTATATTGAGACGTGTTTACCAACCATGAAGTGTTCTGGCACCTCGGTTGGATACCGAGCCTCTCGGCCAAACATCAAAAAGTATGGTGAGAACTTAGTTGTCATCTTCTTTTTTGTTCTCAAGCCAAACATGACTGCATATAGGTACTCATCCCAGTCTTCTGGTTTGTCTGCCACCAGCTTCCTGAGAGCTCAAAAAAACAAACAGAATTTGTACTGATAATAGTACTGATAATAGGCATTATATATACTGTGTATATATATATATATATATATATATATATGGTCCGACTGGCATTTGCCTTACCTTTGTATGGTGCCGTTCATCCTCTCTACCAGCCCATTGGTTTGAGGGTGATAGGGTGAACAGAGACTTCTCTGAATCCCCATATTGGCACATACATTCTTGTTGATCTGTAAATATAAAGAACATTGTATAACGTTTTATATAGATGAAAACACAACTACAATATTTTTGCAAAAAATGTTTAAACCATTTTCAAAATTACCGCATTGACAAACTCTCTTCCTTGGTCAGTCAGGATTCTTTTTGGCACCTCAAACTGATGGAAAAACTTCACAATGCATTCTGTCACCTCAGTTGCTGTTTTGGTTTTCAGAGGATATGCTTGCGGCCATTTGGTGAGGTAGTCTACCATAACGCAAATGTATACATTCCCACTATTGGTAGTTTTTAACCTGCCAATTAAGTCCATGCCAATGAGCTCAAATGGATGTTCAACCTTGAAAAAAAGGACAAATAATAATTATACATTTTATTCTGGATATAATGTTTGTGAGCATGTTGTGTAGGGAAAATAAGTATGCTTAAATCAATCAGAGCTTTCTTCCTTTTTACATTATCTGCTGAGATGGATGTGATATATGTGAGGTAAATATGTTTTGTGATACAACAACAGACATTGATTTTGAGAATGTGGTAAAAACTATTGCCTTTATTGGGGTATATTCCACCTCCTGTTTTATAGGATGAGCAGCTGCCTGGCACACTGCACATTATGACACCTGTTCAAAACACATACACAGGTTAACTATCTGAATAACTTTTTCTGTCAGTTCACACAGGACCAGACCAAATAAAACAGGTTCTTACATTTCTGTAATTTAAGGAAATAATACATAAACTTAAATGCAAGTAGGCAGGGTATTTAACTTTATCTGCGATAAGCTGAAGCTATAAAAAGTGAACAGCTTGCTTATCAGCAGTTGCAGTGCTTACCCATTTATGTATGTCCGAAGACATCCCAGGCCAAAATAATCTTTTCGAGGTGGCGTCTCTGGTCCTGTGTTGGCCTGTATGAGCACCTGTGGCGCTATCGTGGAAATCTAGAAAGATCGCGTTTGTCTCCTCCGCGCCTCTGACCACTTTGGTCTTGGTGGCCTTACCAGGACCCTTCATGTAATACAGGGCTCCATCTTTAACATAAATTGTAATATTCGTTGACATCAAATAAATGACAGTTATACAATCCGCATATTGACTTACAAAAGTTTGTGGGGTGTCTATGAATAGGCTACTTAAACAATCAATCAAAAACTCACCATCCAGGACATAAGTAGAAGCCTTTCTTCTTATTTCCTTTTTACATGTCTTTGTGCTGTCTAGCGGATACTGGCCTTTACGCGCTTGTAATCGACAATGGTTTGGTACACATTGTTATCCATTTTACCAGAGCAAGCTTCACGGTGTAACTGTCGGCTGTACCGCAAATTGGTTTTCGCGCCGTCACTAATGACTGTGGGACGCGGGAACGAGTGGGGTGCGCGTGTGCAAGTTGCTTGTGTTGGTAATGCGCAAAATTAATCCAGTAGACAGACATGTGCGCATATATAAGATAATTATTACATTACATGTCATTTGTTAGACGCTTTTATCCAAAGCGACTTACATACATTCCAACCCAGTCTCACGGTATTTCGTGTTCACCAACACGATTTTTAATCTATTGATTCGTGTTCACCAACACGATTTGCCCTTTTTTTTCGTGTTGCACAGCACGATTTTAAAAGCAATGTATTTCTACTGCCTGCAGCACGTCTTTTTCTCCGGTCGGGTCGAGGAAGACCGGAAGCTGTGTGGTTCATAAAAACATTTTCTTACTCAATATCAAGCCACAGTTATTGCTTTTATTTGAAATCGTATAATTTCGGACTTTTGTTGCCGTCTGTGAGGAAAATAAATGGGGCTCAGAGCCTCAGAATACGGAAATCTGTATTTTTAAATATTTGTTTCCTTCTAATTCGATATTCTTTTCAAAATAACACACTGTTATTTACTCACCAATAACACACAATTATCCTTGCTTTTATTTATTGGTTTAATTCCATAATCTCGGGCTTTTTTGGCGTCCGTCAGGAACTGAATTTCAAAATAAAAATAACCGGAAACAGACGTAGGCCTATAAGGGACATTTCGAGCATCATTGCGATTGTCAACATTTCTGAGTTTAGGATGGCCGAAGACACTACACTACCCATAATCCCCAGCTATCGTTTAGGACTACAGTCCCCGTAAGGTTACGCAGAGCGTCAAACAGCTGTGTGAAATGGAACGAAACCACGCCAGACTATCCAAAACTGGAATCGAACGCCCCCCCAGAACTACACATGCTGGCTATTGTGTTTCACAAAATGTTCTATGGGACGTCTCTACTGAACGTTTTCGTTTTTCCCACAATTAGAAGTTGCCAGTATTAAACACATTGGTGTTATCAAATGTAAAACATATAATTAATAAATGGGTGAAAATCGCTTGTGTCCATAATGCGCAGCATTAATACCCACATGACAGCTCATTGTTACTTTGTAATTCTACTCCACTACAATTCAGAGGTTAACCTGGTATTTTTATTCCACTGCATTTATTTGAGTTACTTTGCAGATTCTGATTAATTATGTGAAATATAAACAACCCTTAAATCAGACTTTAGTTACACCTGAGTAAAATTCAGGTAAGGTGATTGTCAAGTGCCAACAATCAGGAGAGATATTTGATAGTTGGTGCTTGAGAAGACTAAACATGTATCTGCAATTGACATGAATGGAAACGAGTAATAAAGTATATTCATTACTCGTTATTCTCTAATAGTTCATTAAAGACTGTATATTATGGCTATTTTGCACATCCCTTTCAAGATTTTCAAAGGTGTATTGACATATCATATACACAACTACAGTGTAGTTATGCAATGAATGAAACACTTGGGTCACAGGTTCCTCAACAGTGCATTACAAGACATCTATCAATATGTGTGTACCTCCACCATTAAACTGTCATATTCTGCACATTTCTTATTCTATCTACATACATAAGAGTATAATTAATATGTATAATATCAGTTAAAATAAGTGCTTCAACATAGTTAACATTGCAGGAAAGCAATATATTAGACGTTAAGTACTTTGTCAGGCTTAATATTTATCTGTAGATAGATACCCCCAACGTTTTTTTCTTATTTAAAAGAAGACCTTAATCTGTTATTTAATGTTTAAATAAAGGTTAATTCGTTTTTCTGTTTTGCACCTCCTCCTATTAATATCTTTGTACATTCTGCACTAAACTGTTTTATTGTAGAGATCACTTATAGTATCTTCTTGATTTTTTATATTCTATATTTATACTTTCCCCCTATGAAAGTATGTACTTTTAATATTTTTTTAAACAAATAAAACACAATAATTCAATAACGTGCTTTAACCACTAGGCGGTGCACACAAGGTACACACAGCCATAATAACTTTGTATTATTAGTGTAGGACACTTTTGTTTTCGTACAACATCTGAAAATGTGTAGTTGTATGCATGCTTTCATATAATTTTACAGCATATTGCTATACTATTTCAGTCTCAGTATTTACATTCTTACATTCAAAGAAAATCAGTAATATCTTTAAAAACTACAGTCCTTTTATATCAGTTGTGCACCGTTATGGTGTAAATATAACCTCTGTGAATTAGATCAAATGTAAAAGTCAGCCGAATTAGTGTTGATACTGCAAGGAGACGTATTGTGTGAAGAGAAATTGAAGATGTTGTTTAATTGTTGAATATATTTATGATCCACGTCAAGTATTCAGTTTCGGCGGCATTTTCTCAGTTTTTCCAAAGGTCTTCTCATCAGGGCTCTATAAATAAAGAACTACGGCAGATCTGTAATATGTAATGCAGCCGAACCGTGTATTACAATGTCGTTATGTGATGACTTTCAAAGAGAAAAGCAAGAGCGCTCGGAATTAAGTATTATTTGTATTCTTTTAAAATGTTTTCCGGATTTCATATCATATAAACACCAAATCCCAGCATGCATTGCGGCTAAAACATCCAATAAGCGAGCTTAAAACCATAGCTGAGGATCTTGGGTAATCGCTCGAAATGCCTATGTCTGTTTCCGGTTATTTTTATTTTAAAATTCAGTTCCTGACGGACGCCAAAAAAGCCAGAGATTATGGAATTAAACCAATAAATAAAAGCAAGGATAATTGTGTGTTATTGGTGAGTAAATAACAGTGTGTTATTTTGAAAAGAATAACAAATTAGAAGGAAAAAAAGATTTAAAAAAATACAGATTTCAGTATCCTGAGGCTCTGAGCCCCATTTATTTTCCTCACAGACGGCAACAAAAGTCCGAAATTATACGATTTCAAATAAAAGCAATAACTGTGGCTTGATATTGAGTAAGAACATGTTTTTATGAACCACACAGCTTCCGGTCTTCCTCGACCCGACTGGAGAAAAAGACGTGCTGCAGGCAGTAGAAATACATTGCTTTTAAAATCGTGCTGTGCAACACGAAAAAAAGGGGCAAATCGTGTTGGTGAACACGAATCAATAGATAAAAAATCGTGTTGGTGAACACGAAATGCCGTGAGACTGGGTTGTACATTCAGGACAATCCCCACAGGAGCAATTACCTGCATTACATTCTTTCTTGATCTGGGCTATAATAAGGGAGTGTTGGAGCTATATATCTCTTAATATTATGTAATAGTTTAACATTTATTTTCTTCCTGTTTATAGTGTTTATTGTAAATGTATTCTTAGTTAGTCTCATAAGTTAACGTAGTTTCTATGCTTTTATTTTGAAGGCATGTTTTTGGGCACTGGGTGATTAGAGCACCTGGTGTAATTGTATATATTGGAGACAGGTGGGTGGTGGGAGCCAGAGCACCAGTAGGCAAACGTTTTTTTTAGCCACACGAAGGAAAGCCATAGGAAAGGCTTAAGGAAGAGATATATAGGAAACCTGTTCAGTGTACTTTGTTAATGGAATAAAATGCACAAATGGAGGTTCTTGTCGGGATTTGGATGATCATTGCCCTGCGTAAGATCCGCTAACTAGTGCCTCAGCGGCTGTATTATTTTAAGTTAATTATCTGTTTTATTTCGATAGGATTTTGGCCGCTACAGGGAGACTGCAAGGTTTCTTATATTAAACTTTGCCTATAAAAATCTAATAAATATAAAAAATAAATAAATGTTTATTTTATGTGTGATAATGTCAACCTGATCTCACCAGAATGCGTGACTCCACCACGACTCCTTAACACCGCATTGCGGTCACTAACTTTGTTACATTCACGTGTCTGCACCACGCAAACAACCCCAATTGGATAATGTACACAATTTTAGTATGGATAATATGTCACTTTATTTCTTTATTTCATTCAACATGTATTATTAATTACTGTGTGTATGTAAATGTGTTGGACAATTGCAGGACTAGCACTCACTCCATATTGGTTTTATTTCTGACTCGGATGATAAACCAGGCCTGTCATAAAATGCACCCCCCCCAAAAAAAGATGTTTCTATGAATCCCACCCTCAAGCATTTTGCAGGGAATGGTTCAAGGACTGGTACCAATAAATGGAGCAAGTTTCATGAATGTGACACTTTTATTTTGTAAGATAGCAAGGGGGGGCATATTGTGATGGCCAGGCCTGTCATGGAATGCCCCCCCCCCCAAAAAAAGAGGTTTCTATTAATCCCACCCTCAAGCATTTTTCAGGGTATGGTTCTAGGACTGGTACCAATAAATGGAGCAAGTTTCATGAATGTGACACTTTTATTTTGTACGCATAGTGTATATATAATAATATGCTGACAAAGACTATGTAACATTTGTAAACATATATTTAGATTATTAGATGACAACTATGTAAAATTAAACAATACATTTTAAAGTACGTTTATACAGACAGGACGTAACAATAATGATAAAAAAAAGAAAAACTGAAAAGGAAGTGACGAATGAATTTTGACACCTCAAATACGGAGCAAAAAGTTAAACCAGAAGAATCGAGATTATGAGCTACCACTAAACAACTCACAGTCTGAAAATTACCATTAATAAAAACCCTGAACGTTTACTTTTCGTTTTAAACATCGTTTTAAGGTGTAAACGTGTCATTTAGAAATGCGCGTTCCCGTGACAAGGGAGGTATTTCATGACGGGGGGGCATAATGTGACACAACACCGGCAAGATCCAAGAACCAAATACGTCACGCTTACATTGGAGGGGTCGAGATTAACCTGAGCAATAACAGTTCATGGCGAATACAAGTTGTAACAAGCAGTAGCGCTGAGCAAAGTGACTAGAACGCGACCACACTCTTAAAAAACACTTATATAAAGTCAGGCAACACTAACCAGGCTTAGTGTGATTCTGTTAATTTTACCTTACTTTAATAACCATCCGTTCACTGTTATTGACCATTGTGAAGATGCAGACATTTTCCTTTTGTTTTGTATTATTGCAGCTATCGGATGGAATCAATACATCGGCTACATGTGGCCATCACAAGTGAAATCATAACGAAAACTACGCCGGTAAAATATGCGTGTAGAAAATGGCTTATGCCATAATATGATAGCAACAAGTAGTCAAGATAGTCTGATTAACTAACATCACCTGTAGAATGCCAGAGAAACGTTCATAACAGCGTTGTGATGCCAAACAGCTTTCAGACTAAAATACATTCACTTATGGGGATGGGGGATATTTATCAGCTGCTTGTGTGACAGTCAGACATGAAAACTTTACAGCGGCCGCTGCCGCGAGTTAACGGGAGAATAAACTCCGGTAGACGAGCAGCACTACAGCTGAACCACATTAATAAACAATGCACCACGGCACTCTGGAGAAAGGTATAAGGTTGGAGAAGTAGTAGTACTTTAATTTAATCTGGCTTCGTATAATTAAAAACTACCAGACATAGTCCTCTATTGATGTTGTTGTGAGCGATGTTGTGGAGAAAATCAGCGACGTAAAACGCTGTGTGGGTCATAAGAAGGCACGTAAACGGTTACGTCATGCCGCAAACGATGACGCAATGACGCAATAATCAGGGGTGCACAGAACTTTTTTAGTGAGTTACTGCAGGTAAATGGCATAGGGCATAGGCAGTATAGGCGAATGCTAAGGGCGCATCAATCAATGAGGGGTGCCGAAAAGAAAAAAAAGAAAAACTATGGCGCACCCGCCCCCCCAAAATCAAGTTGAACCGCCCCAGCCCCAGTAAAAACCAGAGGTTTATGTGAAATAGTTTTTTTTTTAAATGGTTTTAGTGTGCAATTATAGGTTTTAATTTTGTATTTGTGTTAATTTAAAATAAATCAAACTTCCAAAAAACGTATACAGCTTTTATTAACATTGGAATTTACTGTGTAGTAGATCTTCATCTATTCTCTTATAGTATAAAATACTATGACAGTAAAAAAAGTTGTTAATAATACACAATAATACAGTTTAAAAGGGGAGTGATTTGTAAAATATCCATAAATAAAAAGAAAATCTGCTTCCAGTTCTGTTTCATATGGGTATTGAGAGATGTATCCATATATCTCTTAATGTTGCTCTCAAAGTGCACCAGATTGATGCTTTTAACTTCAATATTAAAAAAAAAAATCTTCCCGGGGGAGCATGCCCCCGGACCCCCCAAGAGGAGGTTAGGTCCACCCCAAGCCCCCAGGAAGTGCACCGGACTCTGATGAGAATATTCGTTGTGGCCAAACGGCGGTACTACATGTCCGTTAGGTTGCTGGGCCCGGAAACACTTTTTCCCATTGACTAACATTGGGAAAGAGTGGTCTGTAAATCATTGGATAATTTTTTTTAAACTAAATAAACTACCCAGTATGAACGTTTGTATAGCCCTTATTAAAAACATTCGGTCCTCAAGTTGTAAAATGTGCTAATAACGTTATTCTGAGAGTTATTTTCCTCGGCATTATGAACGCGCATCTTAATAAAATCAAAAATAAGATGAGCGATATAAATAATAATAATGAGAAACTATGAAATAAGAAATGAATAAAACTAAAATGTAATTATCATATATTATAATGTATTGTATTATTAAGTAATATCATACATTAACCCCATTATAGCAGATGCCACATTGAATGGATGAACACATTTATGCATCAATAATTTCAACAGAGTATTTCTAAATACAAGTTGTAAAAATACTTATGTATTTAATATTAACCCTTTGGAGTCGACCGTCACGCCGGCGTGATCAGATCACATGACCTGTTCAAAACGGTGCCGCATAAAAACAACAGTCCTGACAACATTGCTGTGTGTTTCTGTCGAAAGTACTGGCTTGAAACTATATCCCAGTCTTTGTTTCATGCAAAAAGACCCAGTAAACACGGAGATACGATGATATAAAGTTAATACATTTCAAAAGTATGAAAAATGGAAGCACATATTTGAATATCTTCGCCGTATTTGATCATTTTACGAAACGGAAAATACTGGAAACTGTAGATCCTGCTCAACAGGATGTATATGTGTATTTCTGTCGAAAGTACTGGCTTGAAACTATATGCCAGTCTTTGTTTCATGCAAAAAGACCCAATAAACAGACAAAAATAAACACGGACATACGATGATATAATGTTAATACAGATATATTTCAGAAGTATGAATAATGGAAGCACATATTTTAATATCTTCGCCGTATTTGATAATTTTACGAAACGGAAAATACTGGAAACTGTAGAATCTGCTCAACAGGATGTATTTACCTGGGAGGGGGTGAGGTAATCAGGTAAACGGAGTGATACGAAACGAGACGAAGAGGGACGGCGGGAACCGAAGAGAGACGGCGGGAAATGGAGAGAGACGAAGATTTACGAAGAAAGGCGGCGGGAGACGGCGGGAGACTGCGATTGAAGTAAAGTGACAGACAAACATTGAGAATTTAGATATAGTTAGATAGATTTAGAGTTTTGAAGATTCAACTATGATGAAGAGAACTCTGAACGTGAGTCAAGCTTTAAGCTTGTTATTTGACATGGAGGAGGAGGAGGAACCTGTGATGTTGCCCTCTGTGTAGTAGTTGACAGAAACCGCTTTGAAGCGTGGCACAGATAAAGACAGAAAAAAATGATTTTTGTACATAATGTGTATATATATATTTGTATTATATTTATAATAACACTTTTGCCTTACCAGAATGAAATCCCATGCTACCTCAATCAAACTTTCACATTATCATAGTGACATCCCATGTATATATTTCCAGCTTTTAAATGGTTTCGTTGTGTATGTTTGTGTTACATATGAAAAATAATATCATTTTCCAAATCTGTTTTTACGTTTTTTTTTTGTGATTTTGGGTCCAAAATGTTCATATAGTAGAAGATCACTGCTCTAAACAAAGTCAAAAATCCTACATCCAAACGAAATAAATATAATTAATGATGATGAATACGTTAAGTCTTGTTCATTGTTTTTCACTTTTATTAAATGTTTGATATTTCCGGTGGAAATGGTGGACTATCGGACATTCAAAATGCAGCATATTTTCACTCTTACACATATATTCTCCTTTTACATACATACATTTTCACTCTCACACACATATATTCTCCTTTTACATACATACATTTTCACTCTTACACATATATATTCTCCTTTTACATACATACATTTTCACTCTCACACACGTATATATTTACATTCATGCATTTTGTTCTCATATTCATATAATGTAATGCTCATATTTATACATTTTGCTCTCATGCGAAATCTACTAAAACAAAGTACGTCATGGTAGTGGTCAGCTGTTAAACACAAAAGTGTATCTTAAGGGCTGTAAATATAATAAGCCTGTTGTCAATTTTAGACACAGGCTTATTATATTTACAGCCCTTAATAACATTCATTTTCTGGACTCAATGTGTGTCTTGGCCGTTTTCTTTGTTCCAAGCAAACGAGTGCTTTTTGTTTTGAAATCACTTCCGCGAGTTTCACGGGCCTCCCCCCTCGCTCCACTGACCATTAGACCATTTAGTAAGGTCACAAGCAAAAGGGCAAAAACGCCTCTCAGACGCTCTTCCGTTTACTTTTTTAATAAAGAAAAACAAATGGTCCATGGACTCATATAGCCTATGTATGTATACTGTAAGGAGAATGTATGTGCGTGAGGACCAGTATGAATTACGGGATAGAAATATGCAAACACAAACCTACAGACTGGGGGATGGGAGAGCTGTGGAATGTGACCCTTGGGAGAATTCCTCCACACATTCCGATGGCCAATTCGTTTTACACAAAGAGTTCGCAACACAAGACAGCATAGGCAACATGGGGGGTGGGGGCTGGTGAACGGTCTGGTCGATGTTTGTAAACACAATCCCCAGGATGTGTCCTAATCAGGAGCCGGGTAAATGAGAGACTGAGGAGCCGCCGAAAAACAGATCCCGAAATAGCTCGTCCTGGTTTCCGCAGCAGATAGGCCTACAGTATGGTGTCTGTTATGTCAGTTATTTTAAATAAAACGTTGAAAATGGTTTCCTCTTTTTATTTTATGTATCATTTTCGGGACGGGAAGACGTGTGTGATTACAAATTAATTTGCAGAAATGTAAAGTGATCTAACTAAGTTCTATTCATATTCTTGACGGGAAGAGCAGTGTAAATGGGTGACCATATGCATTTGAAAAGCAATATAAATCACACAGTTATTATACAATAGGCCTTTATCCAATTCAAACTTTGGACGGGAAAAAAGGAAGGTGTACATGGTTGGGCTGCTATACTGTAGGCTCAGGGGCAGCGGGTGCTGGAGGCTAGGGAAGACTGTAACGGCCCATCTACACTACAGGCGTAAAAAAATGCTTTCAACGCTTCGCCCATTCATTTGAATGGGGTGACGTAGGATATTTTCAAACTTCACCGAACTGCATTGTGGGTAGCATGGCAAGGCGTTGCAAGCATCGCGAGCGTCTATCGGCGTCAAAAGTTGAACATTGTTCAACTTTTGAGGCTCGATGCTTGCTCGAAGCTGGCGTCAGCCAATGAAATCCCGTTTATGCAAATCTGCCAGCGCTAGCCAATCAAACCGCGTGTATGCTGGGAGAGACTACGCAGGTCATTTCCTCATATTCAAAAAAATGGAGGGAAAATTCATTATAGCGGTAGTGAATCACCCAGTGCTGTATGATCAGTCTCTGTTCATCTACCGGGATACAAACCGGAGGAGCGAGGCATGGAGGGAGGAGGCAGAGACAGTGGGTGAAACTGGTAGGTTTTCGCCTGTTTGGGGATTTTATATCCAGTTTACTTCGTTTTAACATTGCTATTGCTTTGTATGTCGGGGGCGGGAGATTCATGTGATTGGTTGTTGGTCGCGTTGCTCGCAAAAAATCGCCAAGCCTCAGACACGCCCAGCTTCAAGCTTTTTCGACGCCTGTAGTGTAGACGGGCCGTAGTGTTGCACGGCCAGATACGGCTCGAGAAGCTGACTCAGATAAGGAAATATTGTGATATTGATGTGAGATCGATGATCTGATTGGTGATGTCAGTGTGATATGAATGATAAGTGCGACACGTCGGCGTCTTCTCTGCATACGGCAGTTTAAACTGCATTTCCTTTTTCCTGTAATATGACTTGATAGATTTAAACTCCGCACACTGAGCTCTGATCGGTCAGCAGGCGGTGCTTTCACTGAGTTGATCTCTTTTCTATAGACGCCGGAGGCGGGCAGCGTAAGATGAAAAAAAAAGTTATTTAGCCTTCCCAAACCTGAGCCTCACGTGCCGCCTATACTGTATACATACAATGGCCATTCAAGCTAGAGTTCTTCTGGAAATGTTCACATCAGGCACCTTCAAGTTAAACAATACTAAACAATTAACACAGTAGGCCTAAATTATGTGGATTAAACCACATTTATTTCGTTAAAAATAAACAAAATATGATTTTGTTTGAAAGATGAAATGTCATCAGGCACCTTCAAGTTAAACAATCAGGTGCACACTTTAATGTGCCCACCTCCGGACTCGGCTTGACTCGGTTTAAAGAATGCACAAATGTGTTTAATCGTTTATTTTGTATGAATGATTAAATGTAGGGTGAATTGCCCTAATGTGGGACATTTTTGCATTTCAGACTTCGGGAATATATTGCGATATGAAGCCGATACAATAAATCAAAATCCAGTACCATTCCGAAATCCCCAGTAATATTAGACACTAATAATACAGTAAACTATTAACACTGTACATATTATTGTTTGCCCGTGGGATTAGGATGATCGGTAGTGAGACCCGGGCTGCATTTTCCTCCGGTCGGATGTGATATAAAAACAAAGCGATTATTTTTGTTGTTGTAAACTCACGTGGATTAAATTTAGTGCATTCATTTCA
Source organism: Gymnodraco acuticeps (assembly GCF_902827175.1). Classification (NCBI taxonomy): domain Eukaryota; kingdom Metazoa; phylum Chordata; class Actinopteri; order Perciformes; family Bathydraconidae; genus Gymnodraco; species Gymnodraco acuticeps. Next base: position 724,884 of record NW_022991705.1, read on the forward strand.
ACTCGCGAACATATGATACATTAAATGATCGTGAGGATGATGATTGAAAATCGTTTGTTTGAGCCTGGATGCATTTCCTGATCTAAAAAATAGCGATGGTTTTGTACTTACGCCAACGTGAATTAAACATTATTTTGTTTAGTAAATGATTACATGTCTCTTATTTAGCACAGCATATGATCCTATCCGTGACATATGGATCTTAACAAATATCCGCTATATCAGATACCTGTAGATCAGCTGTTTATTTCACATGAGTTCCAGTGTGGCAGCTTTTTAATCACGGCTCCCCCATGATCCATTGCAGCTGGTTTCATTATAATTAAATGTATTTATCAAGGGGGCGTTTCAAGTCCTGCGGGGGGTTTTCCTTTTCAGCAGGGGCCCACCCGGTGCTGATCACGGACCCGCACGGGTAGGCGTCTGAAATGGAGCGCTCCATCTGTATACCTTCCTTTTTTCCCGTCAAGAGGTTGAAAAAGATTGAGTCCTATGTTTCCAATTGGTTCCCAAATCTGAACATTGACCAGTGGCATAAGATCAGGAGCCGGGTAAATGAGAGACTGAGGAGCCCCCGAAAAACAGATCCCGAAATAGCTCGTCCTGGTTTCCGCAGCAGATAGGCCTACAGTATGGTGTCTGTTGTCAGTTATTTTAAATAAAACGGTGAAAACTGAACTTGAAAATTGTTTCCTCTTTTTATTTTATTTATCATTTTCGGGACGGGGAGACGTGTGTGATTAAAAATGTATAGTGATCTAACTAAGTTCTATTCATATTCTTGACGGGAAGAGCAGTGTAAATGGGTGGCCATATGGATTTGAAAAGCAATATAAATCAGTCATTAAACAATAGGCTATAAAAGCACCATCGATAACCATTACCTTTATCCAATTCAAACTTTGGACGGGAAAAAAGGAAGGTGTACATGGTTGGGCTATACTAGGCTTACTGTATACATACAAAGGCCATTCAAGCTAGAGTTCTTCTGGAAATGTTCACATCAGGCACCTTCAAGTTAAACAATTAACACAGTAGGCCTAAATTATGTGGATTAAACCACATTTATTTCGTTAAAAATAAACGAAATATGATTTTGTTTGAATGATTAAATGTCATCAGGCACCTTCAAGTTAAACAATCAGGTGCACACTTTAATGTGCCGCCACCTCCGGACTCGGCTTGACTCGGTTTAAAGAATGCACAAATGTGTTTAATCGTTTATGTCAGATATGTACTAAGTAGCCTAAATACATTTGTTCCTGCTCAAGATTAGATTCAACTTTATTGTTATTGCACATATTGCAGGTACTGAGACAACGAAATGCAGTTTAGCTTCTAACCAGGAGTGTAACAAGCAGCGAAAAGTAATGTGCACAATACTACAGTAAACAATTAACACAGTAAATTATGTGGATTAAACCACATTTATTTCGTTAAAAAGAAACTAAATATGATTTTGTTTGAATGATTAAATGTAGAGTGAATTGCCCTAATGTGGGAAATGTTTGCATTTCAGACTTCGGGAATATATTGCGATATGAAGCCGATACAATAAATCAAAATCCAGTACCATTCCGAAATCCCCAGTAATATTAGACACTAATAATACAGTAAACTATTAACACTGTACATATTATTGTTTGCCCGTGGGATTAGGATGATCGGTAGTGAGACCCGTGCTGCATTTTCCTCCGGTCGGATGTGATATAAAAACAAAGCAATTATTTTTGTTGTTGTAAACTCACGTGGATTAAATTTAGTGCATTCATTTCAACTCGCGAACATATGATACATTAAATGATCGTGAGGATGATGATTGAAAATCGTTTGTTTGAGCCTTCATGCATTTCCTGATCTAAAAACATAGCGATGGTTTTGTACTTACGCCAACGTGAATTAAACATTATTTTGTTAAATAAAAACATGGGGATGTTTAGTAAATGATTACATGTCTCTTAAATAGCACAGAATATGATCCTATCCGTGACATATGGATCTTAACAAATATCCGCTATATCAGATACCTGTAGATCAGCTGTTTATTTCACATGAGTTCCAGTGTGGCAGCTTTTTAATCACGGCTCCCCCTGGTGGATCCATGATCCATTGCAGCTGGTTTCATTATAATTAAAGGGATAGTGGAAATGGAACCTCAAATAGTTTCGTTTTAACTTATATACAAGCATAATTACGTACCAAAACAATCACACCTGATTAAAAAAATATAATAATTGCCTTACGCATGTTAGAAGCACTTTATTGCAGCTTCCCCGAAGTTTTTTAGAAACGAAATGTTCGACTCAGCCAAACCGGAAGTGACGAAAACTTAGGAAGACGATACGATAACAAACCATGGCGTCTATGCAGAATGAACGTGGAAGGGCAAATATACCAGACAAAGAAGAAGGATTGTAGGAGGTATCCAGTGATGATAGCGAGTCAGAAACATCCTCTCGGCTTTCCTACGAAAATGTCGTTTTAGGAACTGAATCTGAATCCGGTTCAGTAAGCGACGATGGTGACAATATTGAGCCAGACGATGGACCATTACGTCCTTATTTGTTCGAGCCCGAGCCCGAGGTGATGGTTCACGGCATGGGCAATGGCGAGGATGACCAGGACCAGGCGCCAGATGTTGCACCCCTACGCACAAATAATCTTGACTGGTAGGTCCCTAAGCATAGCTCACGCATCTTAAGATCACCTGTAGCCTTTACAAATATTAATCATTGTTAACCAGTTAAGCCCGAAGGTCCCCCCAGTGGACCCCTCCCACAGTTTTTTTTCTCTCACATGTCTCAGGGCTTCTTAACATTTATGAAACTATTAATGTTTCATACCCTTTTAAAGGTAAGAAACTCCGCTAACTGACAATAAGAACAATTGTTAGCTACAAAAAACACAAGAGTAATACCAAGCCTTTGAATTAGCATTGAGCGAAACAATGCTAACGCTTTTTTACACACAACACACGGTAGAAATGCCCTTATTACTATCTTAACTGCACAAACAAGATATACGATTTAAAGCTGAGACTCCACAGATTCCACACATGTAATGTCATCACTGTAAGACCGCGAATTCCTGGAGCTATCAGCCAGAAAAGAGAAAGTAAAGAACATCCGGTTCCAAAAATATTACAATAATTACGTCTTACCTTTTTTGATTTGTGATCAAAAGTTGTGTTCAACGGAATAAAAACGCATCTCAAGGTTAATCCAATGTCGTTGTGTCACGTAGAATTTTTTACTGATAATCAATCATCATATTTATGGCAATATACTCGGTACCATAATAAAGGTCGGCTATTCACATGCAAATGCTATTGAATGTCCGCCATTGTTTGTGCCCGTCTTCCTATGCTCTTGTCATCACCCGAAGATTCCCGACGATTCCCGAAGTATTTCGTTTCATTGAGTGGGCGCAGTAAAATTGAAAATAGGCGCATGAAATAAAAAAAAATGGTTTATTATGCTTATTTTTAATAAAAATACATAAGTTAAACCCAAAATTCGCGGATTTCCACTATCCCTTTACATGTATTTATCAAGGGGGCGTTTCAAGTCCTCCGGGGGGTTTTCCTTTTCAGCAGGGGCCCACCCCGTTCCGATCACGGACCTGCACGGGTAGGCGTCTGAAATGAAGCGCTACATCTGTATTTAGCACAGAATATGATCCTATCCGTGACATATGGATCTTAACAAATATCCGCTATATCAGATACCTGTAGATCAGCTGTTTATTTCACATGAGTTCCAGTGTGGCAGCGTTTTAATCACGGCTCCCCCTGGTGGATCCATGATCCATTGCAGCTGGTTTCATTATAATTAAATGTATTTATCAAGGGGGCGTTTCAAGTCCTGCGGGGGGTTTTCCTTTTCAGCAGGGGCCCACCCCGTTCCGATCACGGACCTGCACGGGTAGGCGTCTGAAATGAAGCGCTACATCTGTAGCATAATTACTAGCTAGCCGTTAGCTGCTAACTGCCGGGCCGCCTCGTTAATATCAAATCCATCATAACAAATCCAATACCATGCTGTCATGAACGTGCAGGTGCTGTTACGTGTACGCAAATTGACGTGCTTAATGTGAACGAGCCTTTTGGGGGGCGTGGTTAAAGTTGCGCATACTCTATGAGCGCACATACGGGTACTTCTCAGGCATGACGGGTAATCTGTGACGTTTCGCTCTCTCAAAAGTTGGCCCATTTTATCATCATGCATCAATGAGCAACTCTCAGGAATGAATGAGGCCCCGCCTCCCACGCTGTATCCAGTTCTTATTATACATCCATGGTCCCCCACTTAAATCATGTTCACATGGATAGGATACTAAATACATTTGCACCTATCTTGTGTCCATATCTTTCTGTTTTGGTGGTCATGCCACAACCGTGCATGCATGCACGAGTCATAAGAGGCTTCTCAATACTCAAATTTCCCCTCCTCGACTCCTCGGTCCTCCGGTAGTGACCCGGAAATGAATTTCAGCGCGCCATTTTGAAGGACATCTTATTTCTCTAAATGCACACCGAGGATCGAGCGTCGAGGAGGCTCTCTGGAGGAGCTATAACCGAGGATACACTGATGGTTCCTCCACGGCTCCTCCGCGGATGCATTTCCAGGAACGGTGGAGGCGTGACGCACGGCCGGACTTATCTCAGCCAATGACAGCTCTGCATGCATCCCCTGGATATTATTTTAGAAACTGCTCTCATCGCAACGCCATGTTTACAGTGAGAACAGCTGTGAGGTCCGGGCAGAAAGCAGAGCAGTGTGTATAATATATATATCAATCAGTATAACAGACCTACTCTCTTTATTTGCTTTAGTTTAGTAGATAGGCTAACTACAAACAAAGAAACAAAGTCGATATTTTGCTAAGACCATTTAGTGCTTCACATAATAAAATACACGGCTGTATCCTGATTATGCTTTAGGAGCTGTAGGTGTATGTGGTACAGTGTGTAGGTGTGTGTGTGGTACTGTGTATGTGTGTGCGTGGTACAGTGTGTAGGTGTGTGTGTGTTGTACAGTGCGTAGATGCGGCGGACAGACGGGTCTCAGTTGGTTTGGTGTCCTCTGCTTACTTTTAATACTTGTAAATACAACTTTTGGCCCGTAATTTCAATTACCCATTTCAGCGACCAGAGAAAGGGGGGGGGATATATCCAGTCTCTGATTGCGTTACGTTATTATGAGAGTGCTCTCATACTTTAAATTGTATATATTTATATAAATATGTGTGTGTATATGTCCGCATCTGTATCCTGTTATTGTCTCATTATACCGCATTGTGAATGAATCAAAGTAAATATATAAGTCGTCATGAACACATGACGACTGTCCATCAGACAGAGGGCTGCTGTGCCTCCTGTCATCATTAATGGACGTCTCTTTAAAATGACCGCTCAGAGGAGAGGAGTTCTCATTTCTCTAACTGCCTGCTGCTTCCTCTCCTCTCTCCTCGGTTCCCCTCCTCAGTCCTCCGCTCGCATCTCCTGTGGGCGGGACTAAGTCTCGAGGATAGGAGTCGAGGAGGGGAGTCGAGTAGGGGAGTCGAGGAGGGGAAATGTAAGAATTGAGAAGCCTCTATAGCAGGGGTGCCCAACCAGTCGATCGCGATCGACCGGTCGATCGCGGGGAGATTCCCAGTCGATCGCGAGATGTGTCTAAAAATAGAACAACAATATTCTGTTTTATCGTTAATGTCCTATAACATAATCTTCCCGTGCCAGAATAATGCACTTGAACGCACCAAAGCTTTGTGATTGGCCGGCGTGACCCCATGTGTGGGGGCGTGGCTGGTGGGCAGTGGGCACTATTTCGCTGACGTTGTCCATGTCAACAGGAGTGACAGTCGCACACACACAATTATGGCAGAAGCAAAAAAGCCCAGAATATATAATTTTCACTCCGAGTGGGAGGATGATTATTTTTGTATCTATTCCAATTCAAAGTCCATCTGTCTCATCTGCAATGCGAGCGTTGCTTTATCGAAGAAGGGTCATTTAGGAGCGGCATTTCAAAACAGTGCACAAACGCTGCGAGACGGAATTCCCTCCTAATTCTGCCCTACGCTCCAAAAGGGGAGGGGCCTGAAAGGACAGCTAAATGCACAGCAGTCCATTTTCACCAGGCCCAACAACAAGAGCAAGGCTGCTACCATAGCATCTTATCGTGTCAGTCACGTTCTTGCGAAACACATGAAGTCTTTCAAAGACGGCGAAGTTGTGTAAGAAGCTTTCCTGGAGGCTGCCGACGCGCTTTTGGGGGACAGTAAAAATAACAGTAGCATTTCAACAGGTTTTTGATATAATAAAAACTCAAGTTAGATACCGTTATTAATCAGCTGTAAGTTTTAGTTTGTTTGAACTTATTCATTATAATTAATAACACACAATTATCCTTGCTTTTATTTATTGGTTTAATTCCATAATCTCTGGCTTTTTTGGCGTCCGTCAGGAACTGAATTTCAAAATAAAAATAACCGGAAACCCATTTATTTTCCTCACAGACGGCAACAAAAGTCCGAAATTATACGATTTCAAATAAAAGCAATAACTGTGGCTTGATATTGAGTAAGAACATGTTTTTATGAACCACACAGCTTCCGGTCTCCCACGACCCGACCGGAGAAAAAGACGTGCTGCAGGCAGTAGAAATACATTGCTTTTAAAATCGTGCTGTGCAACACGAAAAAAAGGGGCAAATCGCGTTGGTGAACACGAATCAATAGATTAAAAATCGTGTTGGTGAACACGAAATGCCGTGAGACTGGGTTGCTATAGCAGGGGTATTCAACTAAAATTCAACGAGGTCCAGTTAAAGAAAATGTCCCCATGCAAAGGTCCGGAACTTCAAAATGTCTAAGTTGCTTTATGAATTAGTGTGATATATATTGAAGTAGCCTGTAGCTTTATCAATGTCTGCATGTAATCAACAACTGACTGCCAATCAAATAAAGAAAGTACAATTCAGAAACAACTATTTATTGTCAATTAACATTGAACTCTACAGATATACAGTAAATACTGTGGATATGGGTAATGTTCCTCTCGGGCTGCATTTCAAAATAAAATAGAGAAAATAAATAAAATAGCTTTTGAAAATGTGTGCATCTTAAAAGTGCTTAATTTTAGATAAATAAAGTGTAGCAGCAGCTTGAGTTTCCCTTTTTCTTTGTTAACCGTTTCACATCATGACTTAACAGACGATTATAGAACAATATCAGTCTTTATACATCATAACAATTGAACAGTTTTAAATTGTATCTTTCTTTCCCTCTTATATTGCAGTCCATCACTCGCTTTTTTTTTTTATAAATTCAGTGCGAGAATTGAGCTCGAGCTTGTCCTGCCAGGAGTTTGTAAATCTGGGCTGAAATGGTGTCAGGGCCATTCTCACACATGCATGTGCTCATTGGTTAGCCTCGGTTAGCCTTCCCTGGAACGATATTTAGTTTAAATGTTGATCCTGGTGGACTGATGAGGGAAAATTGAAGTAACTTGAAAGTTTGAAGTGAAAGTTTGATACAGCGTATTTTTGGTATATTCATCTTAATGTCCCCTGATATATAAGAAGTGTGTTTTTATATATTCATGTGTGTATGCATTGCACGAGCCATAAGGCTGTATAATAACTGCTCAATTATACTGGTGTTTGTGTTTTATATTGATTTCTCTGTTTTATTCTTTCATAAATGTGAGGACTAAAATTGCTCCAAGCATTGTGGGGTGCAGTTGTGCAGGACAGGAGACTAGATGGGGGAGGGGAGCAGAGAGGGAAGTCTGAAGAATGTGTGTGTGTGGAAGCTGCAGGAATACGAGCCAGATGTGTTTGTTTTGCTTCAAACTATACTGTTTCCGGATCATCTCGGCTGGCGCGCGCTAATACGCTACGAAAGCCCATCGTTTATATATGGGCCAATAGATTACCTGTATGGGGGTAGCATCCACACAGCTCCTCCCTTGTTTTTACAATATCTCCTGTTGAGTCCTGGTGTCCGGCCTCTTTCCTCCTGCTGCCAAGACGAAGTAAGTAAGATTTCCCAGCGGGAGGAACCAGGGCCGGGGTAATCCGGATTACTTCGTGATGTTGTGTTATTATGTCTTTTGCCATTAAATCAGCATATTTGTTATAACCTTACCAATGGTTGCTGTGAATTCTTCCTCTGTTAATCTGACCCATTCACAAAAGGACGTGCGGAGGCAGAGGGGGGCCTTAGAGCCCCCGCCAAAGAATAACGTCTGCTACAACACTGATCATATTGGGCTCTGAGACTGCTTATTTTTTGTGACCTCAGTTCTGACTTGAGAGGGAATGTTTGGTCAAACACTTAGTGTTTTGTCTCATAGTGGCGCTTTGGCACTTTTAATGAGCGCCACGGTCTCTGAATAAATGAGACACACTGGTTCTGTGCTCCCAGTGGCAGAATGAACATGAATGAGTCCGTCCACTCAGGGTTAAAAGCTCTGTTCTCACTGTCCACTTTCCTCTTCTTGGAGAGCGCCATGTGTAATTATGTGTCTCTTCCTGTCTGCCGCTGTTATGACCTGGCTCAAAAGGCCACAACAAAAAGGAGACACACCATGTCAACGGTTATCAAAATATGTTTATTTAAAGGAAACAATCCAAATTAGCCAAATGAAGTGCAACAATAAGTAAGGCATGAGGTGTGGACGTCAGTGGTATCAGTAGTGTAAATGCAGGGTGAGGGTTGCATGAATGTGTATGTGTGAGAGTGTTGAGGTGCACAAAGTAAAGCAACTAAAGTAACAACAACATATACTCAACAAAACCGGGGGCCTGTAGGGAAAAGCAGAGAGAGGAGCAGAGAGGCTCTAAATAGCTGCAGGACACCAGACCCAGGTGACCTGAGTTACTGCAATCAATGCAAACACCAATCACCACAGCACAGACAGGACAGCCACCTCCTCTCTACTGATGAACCCACAGGGGCATCACAGCCGCTAACACGCCTGTTCACACTCCTCTCCGCTTTTCTCCCTGTATCGCTAATTATTCTCTTTACTCACTTTCTTCTGTGTTTCTCTCCCTGTATCGCTCACTCGTCTCTTCTTCTGTGTATCGCTCACTCGTCTCTTTTGCCCCCTGTCGGCGGCGTTTAAAATAGAATCACCCCGTCAACATTGAAATCCCCTATTAATGCATTGATTAATTATAGGTCGGCGTCCGGATCCGGACCGCGGTCCGCCTGTTGCCGACCCCTGCTCTATAGTGAGTGTCTGCATTTTGGGGAGGGGGGCGCCAGTTAAAATCTTGCCTAGTGCAGCAAATTGGTCAGGGCCGGCCCTGAGTTACTCAGATGAGTACCAAGAGACAGCATTTGGTACTCACCCCATACGAAGCGTGGTCCTCCTCAGTGTCCTCTATTTACACTTTTTGCATGCTAGATGATGAAGATGCACCTCCCTGTCTCTTTTTAAGCCTCCAATTTGCTTTCTCCAAAACTTGTTGCCAAAACTGTGAAGTCCTTGCATTTCCTGAGGCCAAGTTGAAGGATCAAATACTAAGAAATGATCACATGACTTGAAGTCATATCTGATTTCAGATGTGGGAAGTTACTAAGTACACTTACTGTACTTAAGTACAATTTTGAGATATTTGTACTTTACTTGACTTTGTTGCTACTTTCTACTTCTACTCCACTACAGTTCAGAGGTAAATGGTGTACTTGTACTCCACTACATGTATTTAATACCTTACTTTTACTGTAACAGAGTATTCCTGCACAAGATCTGAGTACTTCTTCCACCTCTGTCTGATTTCAAACTCTTCCATTAACACCCTGATGAAGTTTGCAACTGTGTGTTGTAAATAAAACTGCAGCAGCTTGACCACAGAGCGTGAACGTTGTGATCAGCTGATTTTGCGCAGTTCTCCAGTGTGTGCGCGGTAGGGTTGCCAACTTCCAGAAATGGAGAAACGGGACACATCCATGTGTCCCCCGCGCGCGCAAAGATTTTCGGGTTTCTGGCGGATTTAGTTACTTTTTTAGTTACTCCGCCTCCTCACCTGCTGCGACCTCGGTGGGAGGAGGACACAGCACTTTTAGAATATCCCGAACAGTTTTGGGGCCAAGCACATTGGCTGTTATCATCTCAGCCTTTGTTCTTCCACATTGCATTTTCTTTGCAGTGTTCGAATCACTAAACATGGCACTTGCCAGCTTATTACTGCAGTCCATGCTGTTGTAACTCAAACCATGCTTAACTGTGTGATACACTGATGTTACCTCACATGCAGCAACTTTGTCTTGTTCTGCAGTTGAACTGCCGAATAATTTAGTTATATTTGATGCACCTTTATTTTGTGTTGCTCGCTTGTGCATTTCTGTGCCAGCATGCTGTTTCAGGTCGTTTTCTCCACCGTGACCTATTGAAAACTCACTCCGACACAAGGTGCAGAAGACCGGCGACAGATCTCCACTCACGGGCTTTACCCAACTGTGTTTTTCTTCCCACTGTTTGTTGTAAGACACAAGTCTTTTATTTTTAGAAGGGCCAGGGCCCAGAACCACATGCTCTCTCTCTTCTCCTCTTTCATTATCACCTCCTCCACCGGCAGCGCTCATTTTCCCACACGACTGAACAGGCTGACATGCCACACAAACAATGATGCCGCGCCCGCGGCCCACCGGAAAAAATCTCTCTCACTCACACACACACTCACACACATACACACACACACACGTGCAAGCATTGTGCCTGCCCTGTCAACTGAGCGGTCCTAGCGCCCTTCGCATACAGCGGCACACAAACACACGCAGCCAGACACACTACATTGCGCGCAAACAGAATTTGTTTTTCCTTTACACAGGAGTCCGGGACACGCTCCTTTTGGCTCAAATACGGGGCGTCCCGGCTAATACGGGACGGTTGGCAACCCTAGTGCGCAGTGACCAGAATGTGCACAGGGGAGTCTCCCACTGCAGCCAGTTGGCGGAGTTTTGGCACAATTCTGTTGTTCATACTGACGTTAACACTGTCTGTGCACACGGTGAACAACTCTGTCGTCCAGTGATCTAAGCCTCTGCCTCCTGTAAAGCTTCACAGGTCCGTCGGTTATGTCCTGCGCGGCACCCAGTTCAATCAGTCATAGATAGAAAGTCCAAAGATTTTTAGCAGGGAGCGAAACGGCAACGTAGCTGCTTAATGACATGTCAAGTAGTTTACTCCATGAGTGTTGACAAGAAACACGTGTAGACGAAATATGTGTTTTTGTTTTGATGTTTTGAGGTACGCAAAGGCGCGTAGTGACACAAGTGACGTTACGCAATTCAGATTTTTGCCACGCATGCATACCTGCGTACCAGTTATGTGCCCCCCTGATTATATCACTAACCGTTGAAGATAATTAAATTAATATATTATAGCAGGAAGTTTAATACAGTGTAATTTTTGGTATATTCATTTTAATGTCCCCTGATATATAAGAAGTGTGTTTTTATATATTCATGTGTGTACTTAATTACTTTGTATTTAATAGTAGCAGTTTATATGAACAAGAAGCTGGAAAGATGAGAAGTGAAAACTTCCCTGTCAGGAGAAGGAGACAGAGAGGAAATACCCTTATATAGACATATGCTATAGGCAGCAGAGTAGGATGTGTGTGTGTGTTGCAGTAGCCATCTGGCTGTATCATAACTGCTCAATTATACTGATGCTTGTGTTTTTATTGATTTCTTTCTGTTTGATTCTTTCATGTTGTGAGTATTAAATTGCCACAACTTTGTGAGTAGTTGGCTTAAATGTGTTTAAATTACTTATGTGAAATAAAGGAGCAGGTTGGCATGACAGGAGACTGGGGATGTGGGGAGAGGACACATTCTTATCTAAACACAGAATGCCAAGTAGCTAGAACATACATGTCTAAAATATATGTGTGTGTTTAATTACTGTTACAACCCGGCTCCTGGGCTGCAACATAAAGCGGGGAGGCGAGACGAGGGTTATGATATAATGTTCATTTATACAAAACAAACAAACAACCAAACAAAAAGAACCAGCAACAGGTCCCTGACGCTGGCACAGGTAAAGTGCCCAGAGGAGACAGAGCGACGTAACGGCTGGGCTCCTCCTATATCCTTTTCCTTTCCAGGTGCAGCTCATCAGGCAGGTATCCTCCCACCGGTGCGACTCATCAGCCATGAACCTGTGAACACCCACAAAGCACACCCACATCCAGACGGCACCCCACGTGGTGTGGAGGGGTCGTCACATTACTTTGTATCAATAATAATAGGGAGTTGGAAATATGAGTAAAACCATTATTTAAAGTAAAAGGTGAGCAGGGGAATGCCCTTATTTGAAGATAGCTCAGATCTCTGAAATGAGTGTGCGTTATCTGTATATGTTATGAAGGGTCCGTGCAGGACCCCCAATGTGTCTATGTTACCTTAAATGGTAAAAGAAGGGAAATGAGTGTGTGTGAAACCTGCTGAAATACCAGATTTGTTTGCTTCAAACTGAGACTGTTTTCGGGTTCTCTGCTGGCACGCGCTGATTCGCTGTGACACAGCATCTTTTGCATCTCCCAATGAGATGACCTGAAAAGATGACCAGCTGACCCAACCCCTCCTGTTTTATTCTTGTATATCTCCTGTTGAGTCCTGGCTCTCTTTCCTCCAGCTGCCAAGACGAGTATGTAAGAGTTCCCAGCGGAGGACAGGGCCGGAGTAATCCGGATTACTTCGTGATGATATTGTATTTGTATCTTTTACCATTAAATCAGCATATTTGTCTTAACCTTACCAATGGTTGCTGTGAATTCTTCCTCTGTTAATCTGACCCATTCACAAAAGGACGCGTGGAGGCAGAGGGGGGCCTTAGAGCCCCCACCAAAGAATGACTCTGTCACAACACCGTGTCACATTAGACAAAAGCACATCTGATTTGTTTGACTGATAACGTTAACTTACCTGGACAAGTTGAAGATCCAAAACCTTGTTTATTCTGTCCTCGATCAAGGAGTAGGTGCCATATTTGGCACAATGGCCAGGGGCCTCATTTATAACGCCGTGCGTAGGATTCACGTGGGAAGGTTACTTACGTAGTAGAAATCCAAAAAATAGGTACAGAAATGTTCCGACATTTTCCGATTCACCAAACATTGCGTACCGGCGAGGAAAGTGCGTACAGCACTTCCTACGCCGGTTTCCCTTTATAAATCACAACCGACTCGAAATGCGGTGCAGCTTTTGCGGGCTTCACGTAACGCCCATATTTACCTATAAATAGTCAAAGAAACGCCCATTCATTCATTCTGACTGACTTTATGAAGAAGATCGCAGGAAATGACGACAGAACAGCTAAAAAAGACATCTCACCGTGTCAGATTTGGGTTATTTTGGGGAGGTGGAGATAAATCATATTGTTTGGTGGATGCAGTTTGAACCAGAGTAGCAGCATGGAGGTCGGATCGTCACCAAAATAATTAAATAAGAATGATCGGGGAATCCCTCCGGAGTGGAGTCATGACGACTGGATCTGAATTATGTTTTTGTATTTGGTGGTTTGTATTCCAGCTGTCGATTCAAACATATTTTTATATTTTCTTTTTTACATTGGAAAAACCTTGATATAAAATACATTAGTTTTGCATAACATAACATGTTTTAAATTAATTTTAAAATGTTCCAACTTGTTTTACAATTGGTTGATGTTGAGACGAGACACCTCTTCTGTTCAGGGTCAAATTGACCCGTTCACTTAGAATCAAGCCAAATGAAACATGAGGATTTGTATTGAAAGTGTTTTATTGTAACAGCAATTAAGAGTGTGTGTGTGTGTGTGTGTGTGTGTGTGTGTGTGTGTGTGTGTGTGTGTGTGTGTGTGTGTGTGTGTGTGTGTGTGTGTGTGTGTGTGTGTGTGTGTGTGTGTGTGTGTGTGTGTGTGTGTGTGTGTGTGTGTGGTTGTGGTGTCTGCACACAAACTTGGAGGATTGAGGGACCCTGTTCTTGATCACCAGCATTTCGGCAGGGAGTTCCGTTCTTTTCTTTCGTACAGTTCCAACCATTGTTAGCTTTCTCTTCAGGAGCTCCTGACCCAGGTTGTAGGACGTGAATAAATTGTCACAAGTTATGTTGTGACCCCTGAGACCATGTGCCATGTCGAGCACAACCATCATGCCCTGATTCCTCTCTGGGGCTCCTCCAACTGGCTTTCCAGTGTAAACCTGCAGGTTTAATGCATAGCTGGAGTTTGCATCACATGCTGCCCATATTTTCAAGCCATATTTTGCCGGTTTCGAAGGCATGTATTGCTTGAATGGGCAACGACCTCTGAATGCCACCAGCCTTTCATCCACTGTGACATTAGGTACTGGGTTGTAGAGAAGTGGAAGCCGCTCTACCCACTTGTCCCACACTGTCCTTATAGCTGCCAGCTTCTCTCTCTCACGTCTGCCAGCTCTTGTGTCACGATTATCAAATCGGATCACTCTTGAGAAAATGTGGAAAGTCCCCAGAGACATTGTGGCTCGAAATATATTCCTGCCTGTGTCTGCGTCCCACAGGCTGGCTGTCGATTCATCCTTGGATTTGTAGACCCCAGCCAAGATGAGGAGACCCAAATACGCATGTAAATGCATTTCATCCAGCTCCTTCCACTCCTCCCCATATACACGTCTCCCTTCCAGATTGGTCATACCCAGAACGATCTTCAGCACTGTGTTCGAAATTACCAGCTCAAAAGCAGACTTGATGTCTGTGACACGAGAGACTGCCATCCTGGTGGGCCCTGGCACTGCCTTCATTATGTTTGCTGCCGATAGTGTTGCCTGGCGTCCATTAGGGGATGAGGACCACTGAATTTCACCATTTTTGGACATGAATGTCTCATCTGGGCAAATATCAGTTTCCTCATCTGATTGATCATAATCAGAATCTTCATCGTTTACCTCAAGGTAGTCTTCATCCTCGGAAACGTTCTCCTCTATCTCGCTGTCGTGATCCTCCTCAAGGATGTATTCCATATAGCCCAGGGCTGTCCTCTCTTCACTTGCGTTGCTCATTTTGTCTGATAGTATTGTGAGTATACTGTACGTTAAGTGCATGTGGGAGGAGCTTACCCATTACACATTTGAGACTTGAACCATCTGACCCCTGTTAGAAATTAAAATCAATGTTTTGATGGGATAATGTACCTTAAATGTACCTTCAGTTTAAATGCTGTTTTATACTGAAAAACCAGAAAATTCTTGTGCACAACCAGTTGTTAAGCTTTTATTCTGAAAATCCTTCATCTCCGGTTAGCAGTTAGCATGTGGCTAGTTTACCATTTCTTATAGAGGTTAATTTAGTAGCGAAATGACATGGAGTGATGCACACCGAAACCTACTGATTTTAACACTGCAACTATAGACGTATTATTATTGCTGAATATTAAATGAAGGTACAGTTTATTTGAAAAAAGTTATTGTTTACAGACGTGGGTAAGATGTGACAACATCCGGAATGACCAGAAACCAAACCAGCCGTGAAGTATTTTCTGTATTTTTTTGAATATTAACTACAACGTTTAGAATGTGTTAAAGGAAAAGTGATGAAAGACAATATGAGGAGAAGAGGCGTGTTTAAGTATATATTGAATGTACAATGCCTGAATCCTCTGTTTAACGTAACAACGGACATTAAGATGTGGAGGGCCGGCCCGCAGGGAGGAGCCTGCAGAGGATATATAACAGCTGCACCTGAGCGGTTCGGCCTCTTTTCCCTCTGCTAGTGAGAGCCAGAGACAGCTGCTTTTCTGTCGGAAAATATCCTGTTTGTGACTTTACCATGCTTTTTATTAATTAAAGTACCAATTTGAAAACATCTCAGAGACTCCATTTAGTCTCCTTTTTAAGCTTCTCTTTCCTGGACGCGAGAATAACCATCACAGTTAACACCCCCACTTTCACTAACAGGTGCAGTGTGTATTTGTGTGGGTATTGTTAGAGATTTAAAGGGATATCTGGTCCGCTTTTCAAATCTCCGCGCGTTCCTATCAAGCTGGTTATAATACAGGAAGAAATCCAGAGCTACCAAGTAAACAATAATCTACTTTAATGGTAATATGACAATACAATACAATCAATACAGTACAAATTCAATACAGTTAATCTTTGGGATCCCAAATTTACCTGCACGTGAGCCAGCCAGAGGAAAGAGGCTGAACACCGCGTGTGTGTCTGTGTTTATACTCTTTAACAATGGGAGGAGTTATCAGATCCTCCCCTTTGGACCTCCTTGATTGGCAGCCCCAAATATCACTAACACCTCAAATCTTAGGTTTCCCCAATCACTGTAGCAAGATCTAAGGTGAATGCAAATCAAGACATGCTCTCCCCTTCCTCCATCTTCCTTTGTCCTCAAAAACACATGTCAACAGTTCCCAAATCCAGCTCACAGTTTTACCCAAATTATTCCCATTTTAAGCTTATCCATAGTTTGCTAACATGAATAAATACAAATATTTCACTACAGTATTTGTGTCTGTCTATCTGTCTTTTTGTGTGTGGAAAATGATGATATATATATATATATATACTGTATATCGCATTTGAACCCTCTGACCCCTTCTAGCCTCCACTTTCACTGGTGTGTGTGTGTGTGTGTGTGTGTGTGTGTGTGTGTGTGTGTGTGTGTGTGTGTGTGTGTGTGTGTGTGTGTGTGTGTGTGTGTGTGTATTTCTGACCCCTTTTAGCCTCCACTTTCACTGCCCGAATACCATCTCTGTGATATAGACATGTAGGGGGGGTTCCAAATGCATGACATGAACCATTTTCATTTTACTTGTTTATTACACTAATTAAGGTAAGTAGAAGAAGTTTCATACAAAAAAAATACTTGAAAGTATTTTTCGTAGATTTTCAAACTTTCAAACGGGTCAATTTGACCCTGAATGTAACAGGAGGATTAAAGGAAATACAACTAATGTGTTGTGTTACATCAGCTGTACAATTTACCACATATGGTGTCTTAGCTTCCATACCTCCTGTGTTTTACGAGCGACTTATCAAGTCTTGGCAAACGGCATAAAACACGATTAAACGTGATAGTATATAAAACCATGCTCGTATCTACACGGATAAAAGTATTTCGTTCAACCAATTTAAAAAATGTAGGGTAATGGTTCACATCTATACTCTATAGCTTGAGCCAATGAAAAATAAATAACTTGCCTCAAACAATATTTCTTATGTCCATGGAAACTATTATATAAGACTTGGCACAAAGTATATTTTCTTGTTGAAGGAAGTCAATTAATTTAAATTCTATATTTAATCCAAACAAACAAATATAGATTTTATCAAACAGTTTTTTCTCGTTAAAATTAACTAAATATTATTTGTTTTATCCAATCAAAAATGTATACATTTTGTTAAACTATAATTTTCTCATTTAATCTAATCCAAAAATATATAGATTACATCAATAATTCTCATTACACATTGTGATATTTAATAACGGGTTTATTACTTATAAAACAAACATATTTACAGGGTATCTGCATTGTTCAAATAAAATGTAACAATTTAAAATACATAGAAAAACTGTACCGCAGTTGTATGCCTAAAGGCATAAAAATGAAAAATAATTCTTGCCAGAAAACAGTCAAGCTTCTCAAGGGTCAGATTGGAACTTTGAAGAGCTGGCAGCCAAACATATTGACCTTTGAAACCAAATGCGTACGCAACTTGCGTACTCTACCAGCCAGAGCAGAGCCCATCAGTGCCACAGGGTAATTGCTATGACAGTTTTTATATTTTCAAACAGTTGAACTTCAGAATGACGAACCATAACTAGCCACACAACAGGTGTGTAACCTTTTCATTCTCCAGGACAGTCACATACGTTTTCTGTGACTTGTTATTGTCTTTATCATTTTCCATTACTGGAAAACTTGGACGTGTAGGAAACCTGAACTAAGCTCTATTGTAGAGCTGGTCATAGAGCTTCTTGACCTTGGTGGCCATGCCTTTCGGGTCCAGCTCCATGAAGACTTTCTGGATATATTCAAATGTCAATTTTAATGTCTTGGGATATTCCAGATTGAGAGCATAAAGGAAGCCCAGGAGAATGGCGACAGCATTTGCAACAGACGCCAACTTATTCACAACCTCTTATCCCTCAAGAATGATGCCAATGTCTTCGGTTGCGGCTTGTGCATCTCTGATGACGAAGATTGCGATGGTTTCCCGCTGAAGAATTTGTCCAGCCTCATCCTTCTCCGACACCTGGAAAATAATTTAGGAAAAAAGAATCTGAAATCAATATAGCTCGGGTTTCCCCCCAGATGAATAGCCTAACTGTTAAGACATATCGTGGACGTCCTGGAAGGCCATAATTGGCTGTAAGAAGGAATTGTATCGTGATGCATAGCTTTGGCTCTTGTCTGTAGCTATTGTCTGAGCCAACACATCCTCACTCCCAGGTCGGCCTATGTTGACGTTATGTCAAGTCCCCTGTCGGCTTTTTCCAACGCAAGGGGGGGGCCTTAGAGTCCATTTTCAACGCAAGGGGGGGGCCCTTAGCGTCCATTTTCAACTTTCCGGGATGTCCATATGCTTCTATGGACGCTCATGGAAGCACGGCATTCGTTTGTGTCGACTGCCCTTAAAGGCAATGAGAGCGTCCATTCTCATTGGATAACGGAGAATTGTACACCCGGAAGTAAGTATTCCCATTACTGACGATTGATTTTACAGTGATATCTGCACTACTCGTCGACTAAAAAACACCAGATTATCCTTGTTAATTACACAACATTGATTGGTTTAAATTGTGTGCAATGCTTTTGTATTTTTCCCTTTCGATTCGGAGAAACAAATCTTTTTTCGGAGTAAAGGATGGCAGAAGACACTACACTACCCAGAATCCCCAGCTATCGTTTGGACCCACGCCATGTGCTCTGTTTAACAAACCCCGTGATAGTCCTCAAGCTCTGTGATTGGAGAGTGTGCTCCGAGGGTTACCGAGCCTCGAACAGCACTTGAAATGGGATGGAACCACGGCAGACTGTTCAAAACTGGATTTGAACGGGTCCACCGCGTCCCCCCCTCCCCCACCCCGTCCCCAGAACTACACATGCTGGCTATTCTGTTTCTCAACATGTTCTCTATATGGCACGTCTCTACTGGGAGTTGTAGTTTTAAAAGACGTTTTCGTATTTCCCATAATAAGAAGTTGCCAGTATTAAACTGTGTACATCCCTGGAGGTTTAGGGGATAGGAAACACTCACATTTAACATATAATTAATAAATGGGTGAAAATTGCTCGTGCCCATAATGGGCAGCATTAATATACACACATGCCAGCTAAGGTCAGAAGAGCTTTATTTAACAGCTGGTCTTATGTTTGTGACCCCTCCTCTTGTTCATTGATAACATTACATTACATTACATTAATTGATAAGCCTGAAACATGCACTTGTCTGAAACATGACGCGGTGGACCCGTTCAAATCCAGTTTTGAACAGTCTGCCGTGGTTCCATCCCATTTCAAGTGCTGTTCGAGGCTCGGTAACCCTCGGAGCACACTCTCCAATCACAGAGCTTGAGGACTATCACGGGGTTTGTCAAACAGAGCACATGGCGTGGGTCCAAATGATAGCTGGGGATTCTGGGTAGTGTAGTGTCTTCTGCCATCCTTTACTCCGAAAAAAGATTTGTTTCTCCGAATCGAAGGGGAAAAATACAAAAGCATTGCACACAATTTAAACCAATCAATGTTGTGTAATTAACAAGGATAATCTGGTGTTTTTTAGTCGACGAGTAGTGCAGATATCACTGTAAAATTAATCGTCAGTAAGGGGAATACTTACTTCCGGGTGTACAATTCTCCGTTATCCAATGAGAATGGACGCTCTCATTGCCTTTAAGGGCAGTCGACACAAACGAATGCCGTGCTTCCATGAGCGTCCATAGAAGCATATGGACATCCCGGAAAGTTGAAAATGGACGCTAAGGGCCCCCCCCTTGTGTTGAAAATGGACGCTAAGGGCCCCCCCCTTGCGTTGGAAAAAGCCGGCAGGGGACTTGACATAACGTCAACATAGGCCGACCTGGGAGTGAGGATGTGTTGTCTGAGCACGTCTTTAAACACTACTAGGACTGCCTATTGGTTACTCGCTGTGTTGGTGACATTTGAATTTGACTTGTACTCCTATTACACTTGTTGTTAGTCACTCTGGATAAGAGCACCTGCTAAATAACTAAAATGTTATGTAAAATGTAACACACATCATATAAAATGGACAGCCTTAGCTAGAATTTTAACACCTCAACAGTAATCTTGCCTCACCAGGAATTCTTTGATCAGGTCCTCCACCGATTCTCCCATGTTGAGGATGAGACATTTGAGAGCAATCTCCCTCTTTGTAGTGATGTCAGTATCCTGCATGAAGACAGTCACAATAATTAATGTTAATTGTTCAGTTCGTCCATTCAATCAGTGCGAGTGTGCCACGGTTTCTTAATGTGGGATTGAGAGCTAGTGTATGAAGGAATGAATGCATGGGAATGAGCTTTAGGTGATAAATGAGTAAGGATGCATTTAGACAGTAGAGACATGAAAAAAGAGCATAGTTTGGCGTGAAGGTAGGGCTGGACACTTTCATATCAGTCGATAAAATAATGATTACAATATCAGTCAATTAGTGTGTCAACCATATTAAGGCCATGAAAAAACAGCCAAGAATTCCCATTACGCCAAAATGAATGTCTAAACATGTAGATGAACATGAAGAATGAATGTGCCAAGTCTATGAAACCTCTGGCTAAAAGGTTGCTGTGTCGGATCAGTGACCAATGCTATAAATAATTGATTATGTATTGAAAGATATATCTATTGTTATTGAGGCATATATGTAAGTGAGCAGTAAAGTAAAAAACATCTGTACATACCGTTTCCACAAATGGCAGGAGCTTTGTCTTCTCCCGGATAGCTCCACCCTTCTTTCTGACGACTTGAATCAGTTCACTGCACTTCTCGTCAAGTTTCTGCATGAACCTTGCTTCAAGGGGTATTGTGGTTACTCTGATGAATTCTTCATTCACCTAGGGAATATAGGTAGTATAGCTATATATATCAAAAACAGACAAAGGATATGTGCCTCATGCAAAAGCATGTGATTTAGCTTTACGTACATTTGATTACACACACATATACATACATACTATGAGTAAAGTTAGTGTACCTCTTGAACTTCGAAGAGTGCTGGCCATCTCTCGATCATTTCGTGCAAAGATGTTTTCTTGTCGACAATTTCTTGCCTCTGAAATGCGAACGTCCGAGCCATCTTCTGTCTTATTGTTTGGACATTGTTCCTTTTCTTTACCTCAGACAAGAGGGCCACTCTCTCTTGCTCCATGGACTCTGGTGTCTCGTTGAAAGGCAGAGATGGGTAATGGTTAGACTCAGCTCGCCTAGGTTTCTTTATGTTCTTTGCTGGGTGGGCATCCGTCAGCAACTTTCTTTTCAGAGTATTCACAGTCAGCTCGTCAGATGATGAACTGTGTGATTTCAGGTATGTGCGATAGTTGTACATCTTCGTCTTGAGTCTCTGTTTCCATCCGTAACTGTGGTTGAAGGACCCAGGTTCTTTCAGACAGGGGTATGTCTGTGTGAGTGCCTCTGCCACTTCACTGAAGTCTGCATCGCTAGGATAGGATTTGTATGAATAGACTTTGTCAGCGAGCGTTTCCAGTATGTTGGAAAGCATTTTAGAGCTGGGAGTGAGTAACCTGGCTTCTCTGGTACTCTGCATTTCCATCCCTAAGTTGTGTTTCTGTTGAATGAGAGAAAGTAGGGATGAGGAACACCTTGGGCCACTGCTCCTTTCTGTAGGTGTCCGAAGAAGGGCTGCTTACGGGTAATGTGTCACCCGAGCATGCAGATGAAGACATACTGGAATCATCTTGGCGTTGAAAATTAGCCTTATCCACTGGCTCTAAGAATAAAGTCACACTGGGTACTACATTAATAACTTTCAAAGTGGCAAGATCCTTGAGTTCTGAAGTTGAAGTTAAGTTAACCCAAGTGCCGAAATCAGGGTCATTGTATTGAAGCCGTATTTCATTAGTTAGACCACAGGAATTCGTTATTTCTTGGATGACTTTGTCAACCGAGGAGGGGATGCCATTAGGAAGCTCCAGCTTGATGCGACTGTCCTCTTCTAAAATCACCAGGAGCCGCGTGACGCCCGCCATGTTTGGAGATCCTCTGAGTGGGAGGGAAAGAAAGCAGGGTGGGGTTTGGAGAGAGAGAAAGAGATATTAGAGATGTGCTTTGTTCATGGTTGACTAATGATTGTGTGCTATGAACAAATAGTTTTACGTGCAACATTAGCTTTGTTGAATTTAAATGATATGATCATTCATGTTAATTACAATGAAAACAAAATTAACCTGCATAATTCATCACATCCACTTTGCTTCTGACCCACCCCAAACAGATATTACTTTATGCTAACCTTAACCTTGAATATATCGCTTGAGTGTAATAAGCCGCATGGCCCCAACTGTGTAGTCTGCTAGGGGGTAAGGATCGGTCAGTTGAGATGCCTCAAAAACTTCAATCTCCTTTGAAGGCGAGATTTCGAGTTGATAGGCTCTGTAGTGTTCCATGTACCAAGAGCTTAGTTTCCGAACAATGAAGACCAATTCCTTTTTGAGAACCACCATCTGGATGATTTCCGTGAATGCAGGCATCCCTCTGATTGATCCACGAGCAAGGATCATTCCAAGTCTGTAGTTAAATCTGTTATAGATGACATTTTCGGCCAAAGAAACTTCCTTCACATTTGGGTTCTTGTGTTTGACAGCCTGTGCAATATCATCTTTCAGGACGTCAATGCTAACAGTTGAGAACTTTTTCACTTCCAGTAGAGGCTTAGGAAATCTACATGAGTAGAGCTGGTGTGCCATGGATAACTGGTGTCTCTCTGCCAAGGACAACAACAAGTTTTTAAAGCAGCTAGTGTGTCTACAACTCTCTTAAAAAAGCTATGCTTGGCTTCAAATCTTAAAGTCCAGAGAGAAACTAGAGGACCAAACTGATAGATTAGCTGTGGGTAGTGTTCCAAGAAGTGATGCTTAGGAAGCAAGTTGGAGTCTGGGAAAACCTCCTTAAACCGTACTCTATGCTCAGAGATTTTGAAATTCAAATAAGCTATCGTTTCGTCAGTGTGCACCGGTGTGACAACAAGGTCAACTATGTCCTTCAAGTCAGTGAGGAGATTCCAGGCAGGTTCATCAGCAGGCACTTCTGTCCCAGGAGGAGCGGCAAAAACCTGATCAAACTCCAATTCTCGTGAGAATTGCCACCAACTGTTCTCCTTGTTGCATAGGTAAGAGGCACAGGATGGGGACAGTTTGTTTTATCTGTCCACTTGAAGGGGAACGTTTTTATAGAGTCATTCAAAAATTCCAAAGTAAAGTACTTCTTCGAGGTGAACACAGAGAGACAAAGAGCTATTTCACGAGGAACAATTCCTTCAAATAGATCATGAACGATGTCTGGAGGAAAGCCAGTTGTGACATTAAAATGAGCAAGTTTTTCCGACAAAACACACCTCCTCTTAACACCAAAACAATTGGCCAATGATTCTTCCTCAAGTGTTTTAAGATGTCTTGCGTGACCCTCCTCTGTCCTCAAAGAGAATGCTCCACTTCCTACGTCCCTCGTTTGAAAATCTAATTTCCGAGCTGTACAAAACCTACAAACATAAGCACTCGAAAAACTCTCCACAAAACCAGCAAGACTATGAGCACCTAGGTTGTCAGCAGCAACACATTGCACTGTTCCCTTTACAGATTTTCCTAACTTGGCCACAAATATTCCATGTTGCTCTAAAATAATGATGTCATTAATCAAAGGTTCAAGAACTGCCTTGTATCCATACAACTTTACATCATCACTTTTGATCAATGCAGCCAAGTAGATTGATGACAATGAAGAGTGTGAACCAGGTGGAAGATTGCCTAAAATCCAGTATATGGCACAGATTTTATGTATTTTGCGCGAAGTCCCAAGGGGATTACAAACCTCAAAATCATCTATGTACAGAATTAATGAAACTGCACACTCATTTGATAAAAGACTGTTTTCTTTAAAGTTCGCACCATCCCAGAGACATCTGTATACCTGCCTCTCACTTAGGGTGGCCATCTGTCCGGTTTTAGGTCGGACAGTCCGGTTTTCAATGTCTGTGCCCGTCTGCCGGCGCAGCCTTGAGCCGGACGCTCATTTGTCCTCCTTTTGAGGTCATCCCTATTTTATACTTTTAGGCAATTATACAAAGAAATACAAAAAATAAGTGATGTGTAAGTATACAGTATACCCCCGTAAGACTTGTGGTCTTACAAATTATTGGCTGAATGCGATGTCAAATAAATATCTTGTATTTCATTGGTTAATAAATGTAAACAATTAGCCATGTGCTTCTCGACGTCACATTCACGCCAGGGCACTGTGGCACAGAGTGATGTTAGCGCTAGCCGACTAGCTCATGAGCCAACTCCACCTAGTTAGCGGTAGGGTTAAACCGCAGAAATGCCGAAACGAAAGACTTCATTTCATCCTGAATGGTCGAAAGCATGGCCGTATCCACCATTGAGGTCACCGAGATTTTTTTTCGAGCTGTGTATATAACTAAACTTGTGAAATAATTGCACTAAAGTTAAACGGTGTTATTTGTAGTACTTCCATTTACTGACGATGGGGGCGCTGCATAACTACGTAGCCTCGATTAAAGCAAACAGAAGAAGACGACATGTATCAACAAACCACCGCAGCTAGGACTTGTACTGGATCAGCGGAGGAGTGATGAGGTATCTAGATATCTGAGTCCAGTGGGCTGCTTGTGTTTCTGTTCATCAGGATATCATATGACCAGCAGATCCTGTGTGAACGCTCTACGTTAGTCACTGGACGTCCGACAACATGCACACTAACTTATATTGCAGATATGGGCTATACTTTGGTTTAAATTGCGTGAATAAACTAGCTAGAGAGCTAAAGTTAATTACATTCATCCAATGTCAGAAGGATTACCTTTTAACAAACATTGTAATGCTTTTCTTTCATTTCAATTTGAGTAAAACATTGGAGATATAACATTGTGTTGTTTTCTTTTTACACTGACTCAGATAATGAAAAGACTACGTCAGTCGAAGCTCAGCTTTGGTAAGGATGAGACAGGACAGGCAGAGAGAGAGAAAGTGATGGAAGTCAGGGAGGAACTGGAGTCACACAAAATAATGTAGGCTTACTAACCCCATCTATCCATCTATCCATCTATCTAGAACAGGGGTGTCCAACCAGTCGATCGCGGGGAGATTCCCAGTCGATCGCGAGATGTGTCTAAAAATAGAACAACAATATTCAGTTTTATCGTTAATGTCCTATAACATAATCTTCCTGTGCCAGAATAATGCACTTGAACGCATCAAAGCTTTGTGATTGGCCGGCGTGATCCCATGTGTGGGGGGGCGTGGCTGGTGGGCAGTTGGCAGTGGCAGTAGCAAAAAAGCCCAAAATATATAATTTTCACTCCGAGTGGGAGGATGATTATTTTTGTATCTATTCCAATTCAAAGTCCATCTGTCTCATCTACAATGCGAGCGTGGCTTTATCGAAGAAGGGTCATTTAGGAGCGGCATTTCAAAACAGTGCACAAACGCTACGAGACGGAACTCCCTCCTAATTCTGCCTTACGCTCCCAAAAGGGGAGGGGCCTGAAAGGACAGCTAAATGCACAGCAGTCCATTTCCACCAGGCCCAACAACAAGAGCAAGGCTGCTACCAGAGCATCTTATCGTGTCAGTCACGTTCTTGAGAAACACATGAAGTTGTGAAAGAAGCATTCTTGGAGGCTGCCGAGTAGGGCTGTCCCGAATACCATTTTTCGGGCTCCGGATATTCGGTAGTAATCAGCAGTGAATATTTGAATATTCGGTGCGGAGAGATTTTTTTTTTTTTTTAAATAACTTTTTTTTTTCATAACACGCTCCGAGACACCTGACAACACGCTGTTAAGCAGAAGCGCAGTAAGAGCATACTATTACGATTTATATTTATTTATTGTCTCAGTACTCGCATACATTAAAACTAAATGTGTCCTCTGCATTTAACCCAGCCGCAATGCAGCGCCCGGGGACCAAATCTGGTTCCAAATTCCGTATATAACGTTTTACAACCTGAAGATACAAAACATATATTTCTGTTATAACAACAATACTTTTAATAACATAGCCGTAACAATAGGCCTAACAAAGTAATACTTGTTACCGATACAGTAAACAGTATTTAGGCAAGGCAAGGCAAGGCAAGTTTATTTATATAGCACTTTTCAACACAAGGCAATTCAAAGTGCTTTACAAAAAATGAAAGAGATTAAGAAAATGGCATTTAAAATCAGTCATTAAAAAGAAAAGCTAATAAAATAAACATTAAAAGAAAAAATACATGGATAAAAGTTACAGTGCAATTAAACATTAAAAGAAAAAAGTACATGGATAAAAGTTACAGTGCAGTCTAAGATATGAATAGTTCAATTAAAAGCAGCGACAAAAAGAAAAGTCTTCAGCCTGGATTTAAAAGTAGTCAGAGTTGTAGCGGACCTGCAGGTTTCTGGGAGTTTGTTCCAGATATTTGGAGCATAATAACTGAACGCTGCTTTACCATGTTTAGTTCTGACTCTGGGGACAGAAAGCTGACCAGTCCCTGAAGACCTGAGAGATCTGGATGGTTCATAATTTAGCAGGAGGTCAGAAATGTATTTTGGGCCTAAACCATTCAGTGCTTTATAAACCAGCAGCAGTATTTTGAAATCTATTCTTTGACACACAGGAAGCCAGTGTAAAGACTTCAGAACTGGAGTGATGTGATCCACTTTCTTAGTGTTAGTGAGGACTCGAGCAGCAGCGTTCTGAATTAGCTGCAGCTTCCTAATAGATTTTTTAGTGAGACCTGTGAAGACACCATTGCAGTAGTCGAGTCTACTGAAGATAAAAGCATGGACAAGTTTTTCCAAATCCTGCTGTGACATTAGTCTTTTAATCCTAGATATATTCTTTAGGTGATAGTAGGCTGATTTAGTAACTGTTTTAATGTGACTGTTGAAACTCAGGTCAGAGTCCATGACTACACCTAGATTTCTGGCTTTATCTGTTGTTTTGAACATTGCACACTGAAGCTCAGCGCTAACTTTTATACGTTCTGCCTTGGCTCCAAAAACCATTACCTCAGTTTTATCTTTGTTTAATTGGAGAAAGTTCTGACACATCCAGTCATTGATTTGTTCAATGCACTTACTCAGTGTTTGAATTGGAGCATAGTCTCCTGGTGAAATTGTTACGTAAATTTGTGTGTCATCTGCATAGCTATGGTAACTTATTTTGTTGTTCTTCATTATCTGAGCCAGTGGTAGCATGTAGATGTTAAAGAGAAGAGGCCCCAAGATGGAGCCTTGAGGAACCCCACATGTCATATTTGTCAACTCAGATGTGTATTTACCTATAGAAACAAAGTTGTTTCTGTCCTTTAAGTAGGATTCAAACCAATTCAGAACTGTTTCCGAAAGTCCCACCCAGTTTTCCAGTCGGTCTAGTAATATGCTGTGGTCAACAGTGTCAAACGCAGCACTGAGATCTAATAATACTAACACTGAAGTTCTGCCACTGTCTGTGTTTAAGTGGATGTCATTAAAGACCTTTACAAGAGCAGTCTCAGTGCTGTGGTTTGGACGAAAGCCTGACTGGAACACATCAAAACAGTTATTTAAATGCAAGAAATTACTCAACTGTTGAAAAACAACTTTTTCAATGATTTTACCTAGAAATGGGAGGTTTGATATGGGCCTGTAATTGTTCATTACTGAAGCATCTAGATTATTCTTTTTTAAGAGCGGTTTAATGACTGCAGTTTTCAGGGCCTGTGGAAAAATACCTGAGTGAAGAGATTTGTTTACTATATGAAGTAGATCTGAGGCCATGCAAGGCAAAACATCTTTGAAAAATCCTGTTGGAATAATATCAAGGCAGCAAGAGGAGGATTTCAGAAGTTGAATAATGTCCTCTAGGTTTTTATCATTAATCTGATGGAATTGTGTCATGATGTCTGAATTGATGTTAAGTGGAGATAGGGACAACACATTTGCTGTTCCTGATGCAGAGGCACTGACTGCTTGTCTGATTTTCTGAATTTTGTCAGTGAAAAAGGAGGCAAAATCATTGCACGCCCTGGTGGATAGAAATTCAGAGGCTACTGACACTGGGGGGTTAGTTAGTCTGTCGACGGTAGCAAACAAGGCACGTGCGTTGTTTTTGTTTTTGGTAATGATGTCAGAGAAGAACGATTGTCGTGCGTTTTTCAATTCCAAATTATAAAGGCCAAGTCTCTCTTTATAGATTTCAAAGTGAACCTGGAGATTTGTTTTTCGCCACCTGCGTTCAGCTTTTCGACATTCTCTTTTTTCTGTTTTCACGGTCATGGCCTTTCTCCATGGAGATATTTTCTTGCCAGACACTTCCTTTACCTTAGTTGGAGCAATGGCATCTATAACATTTTTAATTTTTGAATTAAAATGATCTACTAGCTCATTTACTGAGATGTTGGCAGGGGCAAGTGTGGAAGAGAAATTCTGAGTAAACATTTCCCTAGTATTTTCAGTTAAATATCGCTTTGTGGTTACCTCTTTTTGAACATTTTTGTGAACAGAAATAGAGCTCTCAAAGAAAACACAGGAATGGTCAGAGAGTGCAACATCTGTCACCACAACCTTAGAGATATTCAGACCCTTTGAGATAATTAAGTCCAGAGTGTGCCCCTTATTGTGCGTGGGCTCCGTCACATGCTGAGTCAGTCCATAGCTATCAAGAACACAAAACAGTTCTTTAGCCCCTCTGTCCTGGGGGTTGTCAACATGGATGTTAAAATCACCAACAATGACTAGACGGTCAAAGTCAATACACACTATAGACAGCAGTTCAGTAAAGTCATCAAAAAAGCTTGCACAGTATTTGGGTGGTCTATAGATATTTAGGAACAGAGCTCGAGAGGAGCATTTCAGCCGAAGGGCCACATATTCAAAAGAATCAAAGTTTCCATACGATGTCTTCCTGCATTGAAGGGAATCATTGAACAGAATAGCAACTCCACCCCCTTTCTTATGCATTCTTTCCTGACTCATAAAACTAAAGTTGGGAGGGGTTGATTCGATAAGAACAGCTGCACTGTTATTTTGTTCAATCCAAGTTTCTGTTAAAAACATAAAATCGAGATTGTGCTCAGTGATTAAATCATTGATTAAAAATGTTTTTCCTGCCAAAGACCTGACATTTAATAAAGCTAGTTTAAGTTTGTTAAACACACTATCAGTCATGTTTTTTGTAACAAGCTGTGGCTGACATGGAATCACTGCTAAATTAGATACACTCACACAAACGTTTGAGCGCTTCCTGTTTCTATGATTCACCGCTCTTAATCTATTACCTATCAACACAGATATCGGCAAAGCTACTGGCAGGCAGGGCCCCGACATGTCCTGGAAAGAGTTGAGAGTGCCATACGCCCTTGAGCCTGGACCCATCACATATCAGTAAGAGTTTGTTGTGTTTTGTACACACACATCCTTATCAGGCTTCGGAGACTGCAGAAGCCCCCTCGAAGGGAGGGGAGGTGGTCGACGTAGGCACGGTGATGGAGACGGGCTAGATGGTGCGGGGGTAGAGGACATGCTGTCAGGGGGGGGAGGTGGTTGACGTAGGCGCGGTGATGAGGACGGGGGAGATGGTGCGCGTCTCCGCGGTGATTTTGGTGGGCGTCGTTGAGGAGCGGGGGTAAAAGACATGGTGCCAGCCCTGCGTATCGCCTTCGTTTGGTCTTTGAACTCCAGGAAGGAATCGGTGCCAACCCTCTGTATCTCCTTTGTGTGTTCATCGATCTCCAGGAGGGTGGGCGAGGGTGAAAGGGTGAACGGAGTATCCTCAAAGGCGTTGACAGGGGGGGGAGGCAGTGGAGATTCCTCCATGTGTCTCATATGTCTCCCATAATCAGAACATTCCTCAGGCGGGTGCAGTGATAATTCTTCAGGGTTTTCTGCGTGATGTGTTGTGTCTTTCTCGTGTTTTGATTCCTCTTGCCGCTTGTCCTTGGCAGAGGGAACAGATTGATGACGCAGGCAGTTGAATATGTTAGAGATAAACAATTTCACTCCTGACTTGTTCAGGCAAACTCCATTTGCCTTGAAAAGATGTCTGCGATCCCAGAAAAAGTTAAAATTGTCAATAAAATGAACAGAATGGTCAGTACAGGCCGTTGAAAGCCAGGTGTTCAGTGCAAACAATCTGCTGAATCTCTCCACTCCTCTTCTGACTGGCGGTAGAGGGCCACTGATGAACACCTCTGCATTTAGAGAGCTGGCAGTTTCCAACAAACATTTAAAGTCTTCTTTCAGCACTTCTGACTGTTGTTTCACAACATCATTTGTTCCAATGTGCAGTACCACATTCTTCACAATCGGATGTTCAGCCCCAATATGCAGGATCTTCTCAGCCAAGTCAGAGACCACATCCTTGGGAAAACAGAGTACTTTGGTGTTGTTCTTATTACACAGACCTTTTACATCTCTTACAGCAGAGTCACCCACAATCAGAGTTTCAGGCCCAGTCGTTAGCTTTCCCTCTAGCCTTTTACTTTTAGAGTAGCTATTGGTCCTTACCCTGCTGCGTGAAGAGGACAGGTTATCCAGGTCATCAGATCTCCGGTTCTCGGTCAGCGGAGCGTATCTGTTCTGGATTGGCACACTTGGTGGTTTAGGAGGATTGTTTGTAATTCTCCCTTTAGCAGCTGTCCACTGCTGTTTCCTAGTATGAATAGGGGTTGAAGAGGCGCTCTTCCTGGGTGATAACAATGCAGGCCAGCCGGTCGCATCACAGATTTCGGAGCTCTGGGCTCTGCCTGTTATCCGTCCTCCCAAATCCCATGGAAGTGATTTACTCTTAGGCTTTGCACCCAGAGAGTTCTTCATTTAAATAAATGAAGAACGAAAAATAAATGAACGAACTGTATGCCAATAATTGCCTTAGCCCCAGATGTTCCCACATTGCTCCTATTATTTTCACTATTCGGATAAAATTGAAAAACTAATATAAAAAAAAAATTCGGTTGCGTGCTTGCAACTATTTTCCAAGCAAAGCAAGAGCACGATTTTATCATGTGTAACGTTACTGTTTAAACGGCGGATAAAGCAGCTTCATCATGGCAACTTGACAACAGCTAAGCTAAGCTAGGCTACTACTTAAGTAGTAGCATCCAGGTGACTTTTCAGAGTTGTTGTGCCACCGTGGTAGGCCAGTTTCTTGTCGCATATTTGGCACACTGCCTTCTTCTTACCGTCGTCCAATTTAAAATGGTCCCACACAGCTGAAGTCTTCGGCATTTTGTGTTCAGGTGTGTGAAACGAGGTGAAGCGAGGTGAAGCGTGCCGTTTGTGTTCGTGACTGTGTGTGAACGCGATGTCAGGAGCACAGGCTGAGATTGTATTCTTTCACACACACATACAGGTTTTGGGCCGAGGGCGACACCGTACTTCCGGTATCCACCATTTCACACGAGGTGCAAGCAGAATATCATAGTCTATTGCCTTAATCAATATCTAGTCAACTCTAAAATACCACATATATGCAATGGCATGATATTATTATTGTGACAAGTGGGGTATTCACCTGGTGTTTCCAGAAGATAGACGTAGATGCTGCCAAAATCGACCGAAGGCCACTTTCGAGAGTCGTTTTTCCATACATCTGCAGGCAGTCTGTAAGGGCAATCGGACAACCCACACAGCTCTAGTTTACGCTGGTAACGACCTAGAGCACACCCCTCAAGTCCAGAGATGTAATCCGAAGACATGCAGCGATTTCTTCGGTCGTTAATTCAGAAAAAAAACCTAGTGCGCTCTGCCTGGCTACGTTAGCTAGCTGTTTATATTAGCACCTCCAGGATATTAGCACCTCCAGGAAAATGGCGTATTTCTATATAGATATATGGCGCGCGTTGCATTGTGGGTAGCTTGTGACGTCACTGTGTGTGAAAGAATATATTTCCGCATTTTAACAGTGCAATTCAAAAGTATAAATATAGTATAAGAATATGGCAATTCGCCTTTATTGATAGCATACATTTAGGAAGAAAAAAATATTTAAAAAAAGAATATCCGAATAATGAAATTGAAACCCGAATAGTTGGCCAACGAACGAATATTTTAATAGTCGAATATTCGGGTACAGCCCTACTGCCGAGGCGCTTTTTGGGGACAGTAACAATAACAGTAGCATTTCAACAGATTTTTGACATAATAAAAACTCAAGTTAGATACCGTTATTAATCAGCTGTAAGTTTTAGTTTGTTTGAACTTATTCATTATAATTATTGTACAAAATGGTATAAGAATGCAAACTTAAATTGATTATAGTCTATTATCAATTCAGGTTAAGAAACTAGTGTTGCTTGCATCCTATTTTAAAGGCATTTATGTTTATATTCTACTAAAATGCATCAAAAAAGGGTTTGATTCTATTAATTTTGTCTTTTTTATTGCACTTTGGCAGCAGATTCCTGTGTAGCTTATTACATTATTATTATTATTATTATTAGTAAGCCTAATTTATACTTTTGTGAATAAACTCCAACTCTGTATCAACAACACTGTTGTGCAACTTAAGTTCAATACTTGGATTTGTACTTGGATTAGAAAGAGGTAAGATAAAGGATCTGCAGTATTTTATGAAGTATTAATCGTACAAAGGTCAGTTTTATACAAGTAGAAGTGTGTATTTACCTGGTAGTAGGCTGTCAGTGATGGCTACGCCTCTCTATTTGGACTGGTAGATCTCGGCAGACCGGCAACTTTAAAAGTAGCTCTCGGTTCAAAAAAGGTTGGGCACCCCTGATCTAGAACAATAGTCTTTATTTACAATATAGACAATAGGCATAATTGTAAAACAACATACATCTATTGCAGTTATAATGTCAGAATAACATACAATTGTATAAAACACAATTTGCTTACATCTTTGTTCTCTTTTGAGAATCAAACACAACTGATTTAAAGTAAAAAAATAATGCAAACAAACAAGTGAATTGAACTAAATAGCTGAATTGCTTTTAATTCACTGGCAGGAGTGACAAGTGAGGAGGAGCAACAAGTGAACAACGAGGGAGAGATTGAACAAAGAGAAAGAGTAGAGGACAGAGAGAGTAATGAAGATAGAAGAGAGGGTGCAGGTTATGGAAAGGAGAGAGACGTGGAAAATGAATGTTGACATTTTAGCCTCTTCTGCATATTCAGATCATTAATAGTAACAACTGATTCTTATGATGTATTACACTTTCAAAAATAATTTATGCTGACATTGTCAGCCCACTGACATGGTTTGAAATCAATATATTATCCAATGTGTGACCCCCCCACAGGACTTAAAAAGCACCTAACTAGATCATGAAAATCCCCAAAATCTCAGGGGGTATCCCCCGAACCCCCCTAACATATTTGAACCTCGGTATTTAGGAAATCCTGGATACAGCCCTGACAGTGAGGAGCGGTATCTCAAACTGTTTTCCAAAGCAGAAGTCCCACTTGTGAATCTGAGGATTCAGTACCTACATCTTCTCCAGCCCATACATAACGTGTGTTCTCAATGATGACCTCAGCATGGAGAAATGAGAGAAATCGTCTGGATGTGGACAGTGTCAAGGCAGAGCTGCACATTTGTGTCAACTTCACATTTGAGTGCACAGACATGTACCAGAGACTCCTTACAAACAAAAGACTCTTGGAAGCAGCCAGGAAAGGGCAAAAGTATCGAAAATAGACATTCAACTTGTGGTTAGTACACTAGTCTCATTGTGTTTTGAGTGTGAAGGATTCAGTGAAGCCAGGATAAAAACTAAAAGATAATCCCAAAGTGTCCTCCTTTTTGGTGTTATGGAAATGGCCACCCTACTCTCACTTGACACTGATTGAAGTTTCTCTTTTAAATTAACTGCATTGCTGAGGATAGTCTCACAATTCAAAACCTGCTGCAACGTTTTTAGTACAGGAATATATTGAAAAGACCTTCTGTTCTTTCGGTCAATTACATATTCTACTGGTTCCACTACACAGAACTTACTTTTATAATATTTGTTGCGCCTCCATGCAGTAGATAATGGGCCTTCTTTTCCAATAACAAGTTGAATAGGATGTGAGGTACAGAGTTCTGTCGCTAACTCTTGGACAAGTGATTCATCTACCCGACAGTTATGATCCACAAAAAACTGTGTGATAGTCTCCTGAGTGACCGGCACAGACACAGTCCCAATGAGATATTGCAGTTCCTCAAGGAGTATATTTACAGCTGCACTTGACACCAGGTAGCTATGTTCCAATTTCAGTAAAACTGAGGCTAATTTTAGCTCAACATCTTTTCTCAAATCTCTAGGTTCTTCAAAAGTTGGTTCTTCAAATTGTAAATCCTCATTTAACTCAGTGTCACTGTTAACTGACTCCAAAGCAGAAGGATTGAAGAGTGATCTGTGAACTATTCCAGGTTTTAAATCTCTAACACTTTGTGTTTTCTCCATTTATGAGTGTGGAAACTTCCATATATGTAGGTTTGATATGAACAATCAACATAAATACAAGGAACTAATTCATTATTTTTCAAATGTTGGCCAATGTGGTGAAAAAAGTCTGTTTCAGTAGTAAGTTGATTTTCGTCACAAAGATGGCACTTAAAATGTGAGATATCTGCTCTTGAGGATTGCTGAGAAGGGTGTTGTGTACAAAGATGCTTCAGTAGTGCATTCCATGTTTTACATGAAAATGGGCAGTTTTCATATAGGCAGGGATAAGAATGGTGCCTTCCATAATGTTGATGATCTAGTCTATAATGTTTTAGCAGTTCAGATCTTCTGGTACATGAATAGCCACAGTCCTTGCATCTCCACATCCATCAAATAACCAATAACTCCCCCCCCCCCCCCCCCCCCCCCAACACCATTGAAAAATGAAATCCCCAAAAAAGCAAAAATCCCCAAAAAGTTTCTACTGTATGTCCAACCGTAACAGCAGCGATGAGAGGGTTGAGGCTGAATATATAGATGTTTCCACTCGAGGAAATCAATATCCTAGATAGGAGTAAGAGGAGTCTGAAAGAGGGAGAAAAAAAGAGAGATTAACTCATAGTCTTCAAAAACATCACCAATATAAATGATCAAATCAATGGCAGAATATGATTTAACTAATGCAATCAATATAGTTGTTGAAGACCTTTGTGTGCGTTCATCTAGCTATATTTTGTATCTACGATTGTACACACCTATAGTAAGGTTAACTTAACAGTGTTTTTCGATTGGAAATTTCATATCTTGTTTGTCAAATTGCTGGGTGCGCCATTGTCTTTATCATTTTGAGATGCTCAGATCAGAGCAGACTCTTCTCACCTCCCATCTTAGTTGTTAATATTATTAGCAGGGTGGGCAATTATTTTTCCTGGGGGGCAAAATGAGAAACCCAGATTGTTGCAGGGTGCCAAACAAATGAAACACAGGAGTAACCGCTAAGTTTATCACTAAATTAAATTAATAAAACATACTGTGCACTTATTTTTCAGGATGTATTATATTGGAAATCACACCACCCAGCATCTTATTAAGATAATTACATTATATGCAGGAGTCTTTGAACCAACTGCAAAACATTTTCCATTAACAAAACAAAAAATCTCTCAGCATGCCAAAAGATAAAAACATGCACTGCAGGTCCAAAAAGCGAGGTTGAAAAATAAAACTTGAAGTTGAATTAGAACCACCATGCGGGCCGGGCCGGGACCGCATGGTGGTATGCTAGCTGCTTGCTTGCTAGCTAATAGCTAATTAACGTTACCACTGTAAAATAAGTCACGGATAAAATGAGTTAATTTATGTAACGATTTACCAACGTCGACATCACATATTGTTACCAAGTCCAAGTGTATAGTTAAACTAAACTAAGTTTAAGACTTACCAACATGGACATCACGTAATGTTAGCAAGTGTAACGTTAAACTAAAATAAGTTTAACATTTACCAATGTCGACATCAAATAATGTTACCAAGTACGTTTGCAGAGAAATGGCAAAATATATAGCACGGAAAAATAAAACTTGAAGTTGAATTAGAACCACCATGCGCACAGAATGTGCACAGGGGAGTCTCCCACTGCAGCCAGTTGGCGGAGTTTTGGCACAATTCTGTTGTTCATACCGACATTAACACTGTCTGTGCACACGGTGAACAACTCTGTCGTCTAGTGATCTAAGCCTCTGCCTCTTGTAAAGCTTCACAGTTCCGTCGGTTATGTCTTGCGCGGCTCGGCTAGCACCCAGTTCAATCAGTCATAGATAGAAAGTCTGAAGATTTTTAGCAGGGAGCGAAACGGCAACGTAGCTGCTTAATGACATGTCTAGTACTTTACTCCATTGAGTGTTGACAAGAAACACGTGTAGACGAAATATGTGCTTTGTTTTGAGGTACGCAAAGGCGCGTAGTGACACAAGTGACGTTACGCAATTCAGATTTTTGCCACGCATGCATACCTGCGTACCAGTTATGTGCACCCCTGATTATGCAGTCATATCACTAACCGTGTCACATCAGACGAAAGCACATCTGATTTGTGTGACTGATAACGTTAACTTACAAGTTACAAGTTGAAGATCCAAAACGATCAAGGAGTAGGTGCCATAATTGGCACAGTGGCCAGGAGAGTCTGACCTATGAGTGTCAAAAACAGTTTAATTCAGACGTTAAAGCCCTAAAAACAATGCAATGCAGTTATTGTACAGTTCTTTGGATAAAGCTAAATGAATGTAATTTAAATATTGTTTTGACCTCTTTTCTATATCAATAATAAAAGCTGAAGTGTGGAGAGGATTAGCCCACTCCTTCAGTTCTCGGATGATCCCAGCCTGCTCATTTTGCCAGGCCTGCACGATAGTAGGGATTGTGTACAGGCGTTGATGGCGGAAGAAGGTGCTGGCACTGATGCACTGAAGCCCAAACAGTTTCAGCATCCTTATTGTCTGGGTAGCCATGTAATCTGAAAAGTGGATGGCCCCACTCAGTAACAGGTTGCAGGCTGGCATGTTACTGTGCAGCATTGGCTGGTTCTCCAAAAA
Organism: Gymnodraco acuticeps; assembly: GCF_902827175.1. Lineage (NCBI taxonomy): Eukaryota > Metazoa > Chordata > Actinopteri > Perciformes > Bathydraconidae > Gymnodraco > Gymnodraco acuticeps. The sequence continues at coordinate 762,093 of NW_022991705.1, forward strand.
CGCTCATACCCACATGTTGCACAGACCTAAGGCAAGGCAAGGCAAGGCAAGTTTATTTATATAGCACTTTTCAACACAAGGCAATTCAAAGTGCTTTACAAAAAATGAAAGAGATTAAGAAAATGGCATTTAAAATCAGTCATTAAAAAGAAAAGCTAATAAAATAAACATTAAAAGAAAAAATACATGGATAAAAGTTACAGTGCAGTCTAAGATATGAATAGTTCAATTAAAAGCAGCGACAAAAAGAAAAGTCTTCAGCCTGGATTTAAAAGTAGTCAGAGTTGTAGCGGACCTGCAGGTTTCTGGGAGTTTGTTCCAGATATTTGGAGCATAATAACTGAACGCTGCTTTACCATGTTTAGTTCTGACTCTGGGGACAGAAAGCGGACCAGTCCCTGAAGACCTGAGAGATCTGGATGGTTCATAATTTAGCAGGAGGTCAGAAATGTATTTTGGGCCTAAACCATTCAGTGCTTTATAAACCAGCAGCAGTATTTTGAAATCTATTCTAAGAGATGTGAAAAGCAGAAAATTGCCAGTACAACTCTTACAGCCCGTCCACACGGCGGCGTGCGTTGAAGCGTCAACGCAGCTTCCCATTCACTTTGAATGGGGTGACGTCACGCTTTGCCGAACTGCATTGTGGTTCCGTGGTGGCGCTTTGCCTCCATTGCTCGCTTCAAAAGTTGAGAAAAGTTCACCTTTTCAAGCTTCGACGGAAGTGTCAGCCAATCAAATCATATGTGACCCGCTCCATGAGTGTGTGTGTGTGGCGTGTGTGGGGCACTAGCCAGCATCCAGCCACAATAGTGTGTGTGTGTGTGTGTGTGTGTGTGTGTGTGTGTGTGTGTGTGTGTGTGTGTGTGGCACTAGCCAGCGTCCAGCCACAATAGCGTGTGTATGTGTCTGTGCGTGCGTGTGTGGGGCACTAGCCAGCGTCCGGCCACAATAGAGTGTGTGTGTGGGGCACTAGCCAGCGTCCAGCCAGAATAGAGTGTGTGTGCGTGCGTGTGTGGAGCACTAGCCAGCGTCCAGCCACAATAGCGCACGTGTGTGTGTGTGTGTGTGTGCGTGCGTGCGTGCGTGGGGCACTAGCCAGCGTCCAGCCACAATAGCGTGTATGTGTCTGTGCGTGCGTGTGTGGGGCACTAGCCAGCGTCCAGCCACAATAGCGTGTGTATGTGTCTGTGCGTGCGTGTGTGGGGCACTAGCCAGCGTCCAGCCACAATATGTGTTAAACTTAATCACTTTCCAGGCACAGCCAGTTGGAGGTCCTTAACGGGTTTCAGCTCCTCCTTCAACAAATACAAATAAGTTAGATTTCGGTTACCCAGCTGTTGGTATGAAATTACCTCCAAGGCATAACTGGAAAAGACAGACAAGTCAATACATGTATCGACAGAATGCTAGATTGAAAAGTCTAAATGGCTATAATGTGAGTGTTGGCCATACCGACAGTGGTTGTCGGCGGGGCAGCCTAAGAAGAGGCTGGAGTTTTCCTGCTAAAAGTGCCTTTGCCTCCTCCGTCCAAAACGCAAAGCGCTGTCCATGCCTTTGAAATAATCAAGTATGATACTTTCAACAAGACCAAAAAGACCTCATGAAAGACGATACAAGAAGTGAGGATACCCGGCCCGGAGGAAGCCCGGGGTCCCCTTCTGGAGCCAGGCCCAGAAGGAGGACTCGTCGGCGAGCGTCTGGTGGCCGGGCTTGCCACGGAGCCCGGCCGGGCCCAGCCCGAAAAGGCAACGTGGGCAACACCTCCGCTTCTCCGTCCCGCGGGCCCACCACCTACGGGAAACATCAATGGGGTCGGGTGCGCTGCCAGAAGGGTGGCAGTGAAAGCGGAGGGTCTCGACGGACCAGACCCGGGCGACAGAAGCTGGCTTTGGGGACGTGGAACGTCACCTCTCTGGGGGGGAAGGAGCCGGAGCTTGTGCGGGAGGTGGAGCGTTACCAGTTGGATCTGGTTGGGCTCACCTCTACGCACAGCGTCGGCTCTGGAACCTTACTTCTGGATAGGGGTTGGACTCTATTCTTCTCCGGAGTTGCTCAAGGTGTGAGGCGCCGGGCGGGTGTGGGGATACTCACAAGTCCCCGGTTAGGTGCTTCGTTGTTGGAGTTTACCCCAGTGGACGAGAGGGTCGCCTCCCTACGCCTGCGGGTTATGGGGGGGAAAACTCTGACTGTTGTGTGTGCTTATGCACCCAACAGCAGTTCAGAGTATACGGCCTTCTTGGAGACCCTGGAAAGAGTCCTGTATGGGGCTCCTGAAGGGGACTCTTTAATCTTGCTGGGAGACTTCAACGCACATGTGGGCAATGATGGAGACACTTGGAGGGGCGTGATTGGGAGGAACGGCCCCCCTGATCTGAACCGGAGTGGTGGTTTGTTACTGGACTTCTGTGCTAGTCATGGATTGGCCATAACAAACACCATGTTCGAACATAAGGATGCTCATAAGTGTACGTGGTACCAGAGCACCCTAGGCAGAAGGTCCATGATCGATTTCGTTATCGTATCATCGGACCTGAGGCCGTATGTTTTGGACACTCGGGTAAAGAGAGGGGCGGAGTTGTCAACTGATCACCATCTGGTGGTGAGTTGGGTCGAGTGGCGAGGGAAGCCTCTGGATAGACCTGGTAAGCCTAAACGTGTAGTTCGGGTGAACTGGGAACGTCTGGAGGAGGCCCAAGTTCAGGAGGCCTTCAACTCACACCTCCGGCGGAGCTTTTCGGGCATTCCTGTGGAGGTTGGGGACATTGAACCAGAGTGGTCGGTGTTCAAAGCCTCTATTGCCGAAGCCGCGGCGGGGAGCTGTGGTCTCAAGGTCCTAGGTGCCTCAAGGGGCGGTAACCCTCGAACCTCCTGGTGGACACCGGTGGTCAGGGAAGCCGTCCGACTGAAGAAGGAGGCCTTCAGGGATTTGTTATCCCGGGGGACTCCCGAGGCAGTTGCAAGGTACCGACAGGCCCGAAGGGCAGCAGCCTCATCCGTGGCCGAGGCAAAGAAGCGGGTGTGGGAGAAGTTCGGAGAAGACATGGAGAAGGACTTTCGGGCGGCACCAAAGTTGTTCTGGAAAACTGTCCGACACCTCAGGAGGGGGAAGCAGGGGACCATCCAAGCTGTGTACAGTAAGGATGGGACGTTGTTGACCTCAACTGATGGAGTGTTAGGGCGTTGGAAGGAACACTTTGAGGAACTCCTGAACCCGACAACTCCGCCCTCTATGTTAGAGGCAGAGCTGGAGTATGACGGGGGATCAACACCAATCTCCCGGGGGGAGGTCACTGAGGTCGTCAAACAACTCCACAGTGGCAAAGCCCCGGGGGTGGATGAGATCCGCCCGGAAATGCTGAAGGCTCTGGGTGTTGAGGGACTGTCATGGTTGACACGTCTCATCAACGTTGCGTGGAAGTCGGAAACAGTACCGAAGGAGTGGCAGACCGGGGTGGTGGTTCCCCTATTTAAAAAGGGGGATCAGAGGGTGTGTGCCAATTACAGAGGCATCACACTACTCAGCCTCCCCGGGAAAGTTTACTCTAAGGTACTCGAAAGGAGGGTCAGGCCGATTGTCGAACCTCAGATTGAGGAGGAACAATGCGGATTCCGTCCTGGTCGTGGAACGACGGATCAGCTTTTTACTCTCGCAAGGATCCTGGAGGGGGCCTGGGAGTACGTTTATCCGGTCTACATGTGTTTTGTAGACTTGGAGAAGGCGTATGACCGAGTTCCCAGGGAGTTACTGTGGGAGGTGCTGCGGGAGTATGGGGTGAGGGGGTCTCTACTCAGGGCCATCCAATCTCTGTACTCCCAAAGCGAGAGCTGTGTCCGGGTCCTCGGCAGTAAGTCGGACCCATTTCCGGTGAGGGTTGGCCTCCGCCAGGGCTGCGCTTTGTCACCAATCCTGTTTGTAATATACATGGATCGGATTTCGAGGCGTAGTCATGGGGGAGGGGGTCTGCAGTTCGGTGGACTAAGGATTGCACCACTGCTTTTTGCAGATGATGTGGTTCTAATGGCTTCATCGGTCTGCGACCTTCAGCACTCACTGGATCGGTTCGCAACCGAGTGTGAAGCGGCTGGGATGAGGATCAGCACCTCCAAATCTGAGGCCATGGTTCTCAGCAGGAAACCGATGGACTGTCCACTCCAGGTAGGGAATGAGTCCTTACCCCAAGTGAAGGAGTTCAAGTATCTCGGGGTCTTGTTCTCGAGTGAGGGAACAATGGAGCGTGAGATGGGCCGGAGAATCGGAGCAGCGGGAGCGGTACTGCAGTCGCTTTACCGCACCGTTGTGACGAAAAGGGAGCTGAGCCAGAAGGCAAAGCTCTCGGTCTTCCGGGCCATTTTCGTTCCTACCCTCACCTATGGTCATGAAGGATGGGTCATGACCGAAAGAACGAGATCGCGGATACAAGCGGCCGAGATGGGTTTTCTCCGCAGGGTGGCTGGTGTCTCCCTTAGGGATAAGGTGAGAAGTTCGGTCATCAGGGAGGGACTCGGAGTTGAGCCGCTCCTCCTTCGCGTCGAAAGGAGCCAGTTGAGGTGGTTCGGGCACCTAGTTAGGATGCCACCTGGGCGCCTCCCTAGGGAGGTGTTCCAGGCACGTCCAGCTGGGAAGAGACCAAGGGGTAGACCTAGGACCAGGTGGAGGGATTATATCTCTTCGCTGGCCTGGGAGCGCCTTGGGATCCCCCAGTCAGAGCTGGTTGATGTCGCCAGGGAAAAGAAAGTTTGGGGCTCTCTGCTGGAACTGCTACCCCCGCGACCCGATCACGGATAAGCGGGAGAAGATGGATGGATGGATACTTTCAACATAGTGTCATCATGAAGAAGAAGAACAACTATTTCCCTGTTAAACAATTATCCTACCCTTCAATGCAGAACCTCTCCATTAGCTGCAAACACCACCACTGGATGGCACTTCACTATATAATACACATGTAATGTCGGTGAATTTGAATCCAACTTCTGTGTTTCTACCAAAGTTACAGGAATGAATACTTACTTCCAAGAAGTCAAATGGAGCGCCAGTGCAGATGCAGAGTGCGTACTGTGAAATACAGAGGAAGGGTATGATGTCAGTGACTTTAAACTACCAGAAAAACATTGTGTAGAAATTGCGGACATTTACCATCAGCATGAGGACACCACAGTGGTTTCCAGTAGTTTGTTGTGGGAAGCCCTGAAAAACACAAAACTGATTGTCATATGTTTTATCAGTGTGTTAGAAATACAAATAAAAGTAACATGTTCATGTGGTGGTCTATAAATGTGACTGACAGAGTGATCATTATGAAAACTGCAAGCATGTACATTAGTATGACACTCTGTCGACATAACACTTAAAACAATTATGTCAAAGTCACTGCCAGTTTTCTCGGTCCAAGTTCCTTTATCAAGACCATGTGCAATTTGTCTGAAAAGCAAATGAATGCACATAGTTACATATCTGCTGTGGTAACCCTAGCTTAAACTACGCCAAACCTTAACTGGGCTTATATCAAAACATGTAGCGATAGAACAAGGCTTATATAGAAATGTGAAGCCATAGAACAAGGCTTATATAGAAATGTGAAGCCATAGAACAAGGCTTATATAGAAATGTGAAGCCATAGAACAAGGCTCCTCATGAAACATGCCACTATTAAACTTGAACAGAAACAGTCAAACCAACTTGAAAAATATTGTTAGGCCACAGAACAGGGCAACATGTTAATCTTAATTCTGGACCTACATATGGTTCTGTATGCGTCATCTCCAAAACCACCAGGAAGAATAGAGTAAAAAAAAAAAGGATTTCCCTTTCTGCTATCAATAACACCTGCAACAAAAACATGTCTAAATGATCTCACTGCAAACACATTGGGAATATAACTTTGATATAGCGTAAATTCTATGTATCTCAATTTATCAATTTGTACTCAACACATAGCAGGTAGTGATCAGCGTGATCCTGTTGTCTGCTCCATGCAGGAAACAAAATGGCATCCTTAGCCAATGTTGTCCTGGTAGCATTGAAATATAAATACATAAATACCATACCTAATTTATAATTTCATGCAATTCAAATGTGTAAAAAAGTTATAGTACTGCACTGGAACTCACCAGGAGGCTAACATTTGTGGTTTTCCAGGTGGGCACAGTAAACATGTCCACAATGTGAACACCTTTTCCCTGTTCAGAGTATTGAGCATTACCTCAAATCAACCAACACAGAATGTGTAGCCTACCTCAAAAAGTGTAAGTTTATGAGACTATATAGAAATTACATGTCTCTGGGCAGCCTCCCCCATTATCTTCAGACAGGCATTTCCAATCTAAGAGTAATTAAATGAAATAAAATGTTAGTCGCATGAGAAACTGAACTTCAATGTCATTTTCCTTTGACTTTCAATCTAAGTGAGTGAAATTACAGCAACATGTGTGTACTCACATTGGCATCCATGCACCGAGCTAAACCCAAAGTCAAAGTCCTCACGGGTGACACAGACATCTCCATCTCTGACTATTAGTTCTCCTGCAGGTTGACTGCTGTCAAGGACGTATTTCAGCTAAAAAGCAATTCAATATTCAGTTATCCAACAGTTGAGTAACCCACTATCATCCTCATTGCACTGCGTGTTGGCATAAGCCATCCGTCAATATGATGTTGATTGGATTTGTCAATTACCAGTTTGTCCTGAAGAGGACCCAAGTCCTTTCTCCATTTCTCTCCTCTGCAAGCATATGAATGTTGCATTCCTTCATTCGTTTTCAGATACTGGTGGTCATGGAGAAAAGCCAGCTTAGTCAGCTCCACTAACATGGAACAGTCTGCAAAAAGAATGGAAAATTACCAAGCTAGTACCACCATGTTTTTAAAGCTCGGTTGGATGCTACAAAATCAGATGCTGTTGGTACCTGTACATGTGGTTAAATATGTAAATTGTAATCCCTGTACATGTTGCTGTATGATGTCCTGTTGTTTATGTTTTTATGTCTTCTTGTGGAACCTACTGCTGCAGGTCTCCCTTGAAAAAGAGATCATTGATCTCAATGGGATTTTACCTGGATAAATAAAGGTTTTGAATTTAATTAGTCAGTCCACGATCTGAAAACACAAAAAGCATTTGTCTTTTGTGAATGATAGTCATTTCAATTGTTAGTTCTCCTGGACTTGGCCGGTTCAGGTTCCTGTATTTGTTATTCTATATAAGAAAAACAATCTTCGGATGTTAATTGCACCACAGCGGGTTTGATCAAGTAACAGGATTAAGAGGTTAAATTGAGACTCTTACTTTCCAATCTGTAATACGGCCTTAGCCGTGAGACATTCAGCTGCTTCTTGGTTCCGTTGCCTTTCACCACAGTGGCCACACCTTTGGAAGTGACAAGGGCAACCGCAAATGGTCCTTGGTGATGGCTAGCAAGACCTTCTTTACGGGACCGTTTCATGGGTTTTTTGGAGATGAGCACCTCATCACCACTGTTTATGGAGCAAATGCGTACGTTTCGCTTACGTTTTCCATAAGACTTTTGCTGTCTTGCCTGGGCATTTTCTATGTTGTTAAGAACCTACAAAATCAGAGTGAATTGAAGTTAACATTCTCTCATATTAGCCTTTCAATGTCGGTTGGATTTGAAAGGGCACTGACCTTTTTATTCAACTCCTTCATTTGGCTCACCACAGTGTCGATGTCCTCCTCTGGATCTCCTATGTCAAATGTATCTCCCATGGGACAGGCATTCATCACCTCAGGTAAGCGTGGATGCCGGTTGAACATAAATACAAAGGAGTATGCTTTGTGGAAGCCTGGATACAAATAAGATGAGCATTTACCAAGGTAAAGGTCACTATTACCATCAGGTAAAACAAAAAACATGTAATGAACAACCAGGAGGAAAACACCATGAAACACTTATTGCAAAGCTGTGTTTATGCCATACACAACTGCAGGCAGGTGGATGTCACAGTCATTGTGATTATTGTTGACATATTTTCTAAGAGCCCGTTTTACATTTTGATTTGTTCGTTCATCTTAAACATTGAAACATTGTGACAGAATAATATTTAATGATATTTTTCTTACAAAAGTCTGGAGACATGTACGAATTACATTAAAAAAACCTGGCCGTTTGTCTGAGGGTGATACGCACTGGACACAGAATGTTGGATCCCAAGAACCTCAAATATGTTCTCATTTAACTGTAGATAGTTCAAACAGGAATAGTTACAGAGGTTCTGACATTGATAACTGTTATATGTGGACAAAATAAAACTAACAGGAGCAAAGTTTTTACACTAGCCAGCTCATGCCTGTAGCACGCATTAGATAGGTTTCTCAAGATGTAGCCCCTCAGTGAATTATTGGGAAGCCCCTACACCAGGGATCACCAACTACATTTGTCCAAGGGCCAAAATGTATCCAATAGACACTATCGCCAGCGATTTTTATATAGCCCAGAATTTTGAAGTGGGGGGGGGTGCTAGTGGAGCACGCTCAGGTACTGTGGACCGCATAAAGCTTAGCAGACTCTTCACGCTAACGAAGGATCACTTCTAGGCAGGGTTGGGAGGGTTACTTTGTAAATGTAATCAGTTACTGAATACATGCTCTGAAAGTAATCAGAATACAGTTACAGTTACGTGTCTTAAAAATGTATTCAGATTACTTTTAGAATACTTTTGGATTACTTTCTTTTTCCATAACAGATGGGTATGTTTTGGTGAACAGGAGACACGTATTTTACTGTTTTAATGGCTTATCAAGAACTCAAACACAACATCTTGGTGTCATTCTGGACAGCTCCCTCTCATCTGCACCCCACATAAAAAACATCACCCAGACTGCATTCTTTGTACTGTCTTAAAACTTTTCCTTGGAATATGTTATGAATTGTAAGGTGTCCTTGGGTGCTTTGAAAGGCGCCCCTAAATAGAATGCATTATCATTATTATGTATTATCTGAAACGATGTAATAACTTTCAAAACTTTTTCCAGTCACTTTCCCCATGCATTCAGCAGCAGCAGGCCATTCACTTTGATTTGATCCCGTTATAAATGTCATCATCTCGACAATAAAGAAATGCTACATAAACGTTATCTTGCACATTTTATCGAACCATCTCCGTTTCTAACTTTCAATATAGTTTAAAAGAGATCTCTCTCTCTCTCATCTGCGTGCGGGGGCGGGGCCTCACAGGCACTTTACATCTCTCTCTCGCTCACAGACATGCAGCGCCGTGCAGTGTGCACACAGTTCTGCCGGTAATGAATATTACATTTTGTGAGGAAACTTTTCCACCAATAATTCCAAAAAGTATTCCAAAATGTATTCACTTCAGGTTTACGAAAGTAACTGTAATCAGATTACTCGTTTTTCAAATGTAACGCCAGCTGAATACAGTTAGCCTACTTGATTTTTGTATTCTGATTACGTAACGCCGTTACATGTATTCCGTTACAACCCAACGTTGCTTCTAGGCTACTGTCCCGCAGCTCCTACCTGTCTGTAGGACTCTGTCGCAGCAGGGCTACTGCTGTGGTGCGGACCGCATTAACCAGACTCTTCACAACGAAGGATCAATTCTTGTTCAAGGCAGGGAAGGTTTCGCAGTACGCAGTCTACTGACCCGCAGCTGCTGCCTCTCTGTTGGACTCCGGTACTGCACCTTACTCACGAGACGTTGTTAAAAAAAAAAATGGGTGGGAGGCGAACGCAGTAACCACTCCGCCAATGCCACAGTCACCCCCGTCGTGCGGGCCGGATGTGGCCCGCGGGCCGCCAGTTGGTGATCACTGCCCTACACGGTTAAGTATTGCTTAGATAATTAAGCCAGAAGCAGGTAGCTGATTGACGAACTCCTTGCCTTGGTCAGTGATGATTTTTCTGACAATGCCGAAAGTGTACATCGTTTTCACTACAGCTGCTTCAGCTGCAGTCTTTGATGTGAGCGGCTCAGCTGCAACCCACTTGGTGTACAAGTCCGTCATGGTCATCACATATTTGTTCTGATTGGCCGTTTCACGAAGCGGGCCAATAAGGTCCAAACCGACTACCTCCCAAGCAGCTTTAACCTGATAAAAATATTTCCTGTTAACTTCATGAATGAAATGCATTAGCCTTCCTTCAAATCCAAGCATGAACTACTGTACCTTTATATAATGCAGAACTGGTGGCTGGGTTTTCATAGGGTCATCTAACTGGCAGCGATGACAACATCTCACCTGACACAAGAGTTAATAACACAATAACACTATATATATATATCAAATGCTTCAGGACCATTTCAAATGTATATATATAACATGCTTCAGGACAAAGTACAACCATAACTTACCCAGTTAGTAACATCAGTTGTAAGAGTTGACCAGTAGTAGCCAGCAATGACTGTTTCTGGTGCCTCTCAAACCATTGTGGCACTCTGTGAGGGCAGACAGCTTTTCCTCCTCGGACAAGATTACCAAACCCATGTATTGCTAGTTGGAACCAATATAGAACAACGGGCCATCAACAAAAAAAAGAGCTTAGTAACTTAAACATTTTTATTTAACTATTATGTCAAATTCACAATAACAAGGCACATACACTTCAATGTTCATCACATCAATTCATAAAAGTGAGGGCATTTTGAACAGAAACACAAAAAAAGGGGTCATTCAGGAATAAAATTATTATATTATAAAAAATAATAAATTATATTATAATATTGAATTAAATATTTTTGTATAGTATTATTTCATTTAGAAAGGCAATACAATACAATACAAATACAATACAAAACTTGGGACAGAGCTAAGTAACTGATGACATTAAAAGTAACTGCACAGTAAGTCACAACACAAAATAACAGGAGAATGAGAATGAATTACCTTTTACTGTAAAGTTCGATGACGCACGGCGCATTTCATCTCGCTCATTTTTAGAGAGGTCTGTGTGAAATTCACCTTCAGACATGTATTCACTCAAATTGTTGTAAAACACAAAAGTCTTCATTCTGTCAGATGCAATGCAAATCGCCGTTTGTCACATGTAAAAACTTGCGCATTCGCATTGCATATTTGCCAGCCGTTTCTAGACGGTCTAGATGCCAAGTGTCCTATTTGGGTTGCCATCCGGAGTTCTCCAATATGGTGGACCATCTCGCACATGCGCACTGCAGATCGGGTAGTGACAACTGTGTATACATTGAAAAGATAATACATTTGCAACATAGGTAGTCCAAATGTTTGGAAATGCATGTGTCTATAATAAGAAGATGAATCCACGAGGACATCCATCCAGGACTTATGATCCAGGACCACAGCAACAGGCACAGCCACGACTCAAGATCCAGGGCTCGCGATCCAGGACTCAGGACCACAGCAACAGGATCAGCCATGACTCCGGATCCCGCCATATATAGACACCAGAAAGACATTTGGGGAAGCTGGGTTATTCAGAACGTGATAGTACACAGGTACAGACAGAGAGAAGGAAGAAGTAAGGTGTCCCCCGACAAACTAAGCCTATAGCAGCAAGACTAGGGGCTGAATCTAATCTAATTTTGAGTTGTATACACTGTTGGAAAGAGGAGATTCCTAGCTTTCTAATGATATCAGGATTGTTTTTGTACTCCAAATATTAAGTATGAGGGAATATTTCTGTCTTTACTCCTAGATATTTAACCTTTTGCCCTTTGACGTTTATGACCAACCCTGGCTCTGTTATCTCCCGTAAGGAATGTGCTAATGCAGTCATATGTTGATATTTCTCAGTCTATGACCGGTCAACTCTGGGTCACAAATGGTTTATGGGTGAGAACGCTGGCTTCGAGGCCATTAAGGGTCAGACGCTAGTGATTCAGTGGGCCCAGCTGTTTAGATTATCTGCCCCAATATGTTGTTTAACTCTCTGTAAACTAGTTAAAAGGTCTATCGAGAGAGAGGCTGGGCAGAATTGATGTGGCAACCCACCGTGCAGTCAGAACCTCTGGCTGCTGTGACTTGTGATGTGAAATTCTCCGGCCGATACTTGTAATAAACTACCAGTGTTTGACATCAAAGCTCCAACGTGTCTCTCTGAGTCCTGACTCTCCATTGCTGCAGAAGTTTCCCTTACATTAACCAAAATATGTCACATTATATAATGACTGTCACCAAGACATCATTTTGAGAAAAAGGCCTTTAAAGTTTCCTCTTCTCTAGAATCCATCGATCTGATTGATTATTAGCGGAGCAAATTATCAAACTACTACTACGGAGGAAAGATATTTTCGTTTGGATTACTCGTCTGGGGGAAGCTCGCGAATGTGTGTGTGTGTGTAATTTTGCGTTTGTGTGTATTGTGTTTGTTTCCCGGGGAAAACACTCACGAGAAACACCGACTGTTGTTATGCCTGCTGTGACATCAAGTTACTCCGTTCTCCGCTTGTAATTATGCCGTTACAAGCTTCAAAGTTGTATTTATCATCTGAATTTGCCGAAACAAGTTTAATATTCTGAAAGCCAAGACTTTGTTTATTTGAAATCAGATGAAAACAAATTGTAACGGACCCTGCCGTGTTATCTATGATTACTATACGCCTTACATTAATAATTTCAGCCGGAGGGAGGGGAAGCTGCGCTACGGAACAGCAGAGTGGCGAGGGAGAGCTGTCATCTTCCCTTTATAAGCTTCAAAAATGTATTTATCGTGTGATTTTGGAAATAAAAGTTTCATATTCTGAAAGCCAAGACTTTGTTTGTTTAAAGGTCCCATGTCATGCTTTTCTGGTTATTACCGTCCCCTTGTGTGTTATGAAGGTTTTTATGCATGTAAACGGTCTGCAGAGTCCAAAACCCTTAAAGTACACCTTGTAGGGCCGGGGTCACCAACCTTTTTTAGGGTGAGGGCTACTTAAAAAAATTAAACAAGTCGGGGGCTACTTTTACTCTTTTTTTTATTTTTGCAGTGTATATATTTAGCACATTTTAACATTATATGCTTACCTTTAACCTTTGTGTGCTGTTTGGGTCTGTGGGACCCATTTGCAGTATTTACAAAAATAACATGCATGCAATTTAAATATTTTAACCTGCTTTATTTGGGGGTGGACCTCACACCCTGTAGGGGGGTCCGGGGGCATGCCCCCCGGGAAGATGTTTTTTAAAATGTTGACGTTAAATGCATCAATCTGGAGCACTTTGAGCACAAAATTAATTTCTGGATACAGCTCTCAACACTCAGATGAAAGGGAGATTTATACTTTTCAATAATCCAAACATCTTTAGAATATGATCACAACCAATAACAAATCATTTAAACTGGTTTATTCTTATCTTATGTTACCTAGTTAGCATTCTTTCTTTTTATGTATGCATATTTTACTAATCACTCCCCTTTTAAACTGTTTTTTGTTTTTTTTACTGTCCTATAGTACACATTGGAATGATTTCTTACTTTATCTATATTAAATAGAGAAAGGTGTGGTCTCCCTAGCTCGCTCGCTCGCTCTCTGTCTCGCTCGCTCACAGAGGCTATGTGCTCCTCCGTGGCGATGACGGCTTGCGTTAAAAAATAATAAACATATTTGTAAAGTGGGGAGACACAAACGGGATTTCGAAAAGTGCGGGGGACATGTCCCCCCTGTCCCCAGTGGAAATTACGCCATGCGTGTGTGTGCGTCAAGTGCAATAAATATATATGCAAGTTGCAACTGTGAAGAATTGAAGATTATATCACCTGATATATAAGGAGTGTGTTACATTTGAATGGCAGAAAGTCTTGTTGCAATTTCCAGATATTAAAAGAGGCCCCTTGAGTTTCTCTGTTGATTATCAATAGTCTGTGCAAATAACAGGGGAAGCCAAAGGGGGATTTTCCTCAGATATAATACAGTTACATTCTTGTTGGTTAATGAGGCATGTCCGGCAGACCCAGAAGAGGCCTTGAGAATTGAGTCACACAGTTAAGGTCTGAATTATCAATAAATGTATTCAGTCCAGTAGTGTTAATTTCGTCAGCTATTTTTTAATTTAGTTTTAGTCTTAGTCCTGTGTTACATTTTCTTTCTAGTTTTAGTCATATTTAGTCACCTTCATCCTGTTTTTATTTAGTCAAGATTTAGTCGACTAAAAGTCTGAGCATTTTAGTCATATTTTAGTCTACTTTTTGTCAATGAAAACTGTTGAGTCTTTTTTAGTCATCAGATTATATAGAACATTTCAGTCAAACTTGTCTAGTCAAAACTAATAATTTGTCATATTAGTCAAACTTATTTCACAATAAGATTATATCTTGTCCTTATTTGATGAAAAACACAGGTTGAATGATTAAGAAAGCAGCTTTGCAGAGAGTATCTGGTTTGTGGTGTTTTTACCAGCTGTGTTATGGCCACATTGCTTCCCTTCTGATAAAACAATGCATTCGCTTTTTTTCTCCGCCTCATTGCAGCGAAAAAGGGCCCAAATATCACGTAGTTTCTTTCTCCCAAGCAGTGGTGGCTTTAGACTTTTTCGTTGTCAGTCATTTTGACGGACAGGATCGTAACATTTCCGTCATAATCCATTATTATCCGTCGAGCGCACAATTTATCAATCACTCGCACTGACGGGGGGATATACGGTTAACGCGAGTGCGACCACTGCTCCCAAGCCCTGTTGTTACCATTTTATTTTCTGTTAAATATGGTTAGTTAAACCATGAGTTAGACCCGAGTCTTCCTGACAGTTCATATTTTGCCGCTGCCCGGTGTAATTCAAATCTACCGCCGCGCGCAGCACAGACACACAGCTGCTGTCGCAATGATGAAGAAGAGGACGATGATGAAGAATATGACGATGAAGACGAAGAGGATGGAGACAAAGACTGCGGTCGAGGGGAGGACGATCCAGCGAGAGAGACTTTTCTCTCAAAGAACGGACGGCTGAATTGGTCCTCTTTGCCCTACGAGGGGATCTCCGGGGGTCTCCTCCGGGGGCCCCACCGCGCACGCACGAGACATTGAGTCCGCTTTCCGCCTGTTTGTCACCCCGGCCATCGAGCGAGTCGTCCTCGACATGACGAACCTGGAGGGCGCGCGGAGATACGGAGATTGTACACAGGGCTGTTGATCTTGGCGGGCGTGTACAAGTCCCGGAGAGCGGCAGGGCCGTTTTCCGCGCCACCATGCCCCTCAAACTCTTTCACCTGTTCTCCCGGATGCTGAGGTTCGACGACCGCGCCACCAGAGCCGAGAGGCGCGCCGGGGACATACTGGCAGCCGTGCGCCGGGTCTGGGACATGTGGACGGAGCGGCTCCCGTACCTCTACGAGCCCGGGCCCGAGGTCACGGTGGACAAGCAACTGGTTCCGTTCAGAGGTAGGTAGGTAGGTAGGTGACGCGTCCGTCCCTCCGTGTATCTATCCATCTATCTATCTATCTTTCCATTTATCCCTCTCTCTAGCCATCTATCCGTCTACTACATCTACAGATGTAGAGCTTCATTTCAGACGCCTACCCTTGCGGGTCCGTGATCTGCACGGGGTGGGCCCCTGCTGAAAAGGAAAACCCCCCCGCAGGACTTGATACGCCCCCTTGATAAATACATTTTATTTTAATGAAACCAGCTGCAATGGATCATGGATCCACCAGGGGGAGCCGTGAAAAGCTGCCACACTGGAACTCATGTGAAATAAACAGCTGATAGATCTACAGGTATCTGATATAGCGGATATTTGTTAAGATCCATATGTCATGGATAGGATCATATTCTGTGCTAAATAAGAGACATGTAATCATTTACAAAACATCACCATGTTTTTATTTAACAAAATAATGTTGTTTAATTCACGTAGGTGTAAGTACAAAACCATCGCTATGTTTTTTCATCAGGAAATGCAGCCCGGCTCAAACAAACAATTTTCAATCATCATCCTCACGATCATTTAATGTATCATATGTTCGCGAATTGAAATGAATGCACTAATACATGTAGTTTAATCCACGTGAGTTTACAACAACAAAAATAATCGCTTCGTTTTTATATCACATCCGACCGGAGGAAAATGCAGCACGGCTCTCACTACCGATAATCCTAATCCCACGGGCAAACAATAATATGTACAGTGTTATAGTTTACTGTATTATTAGTGTCTAATATTACTGCTATAACAATCACACATTGAGTTGTTAAAATCAGATCGTTTTTTTTTTAAACAGTCTGAATGAAACGGCAGCTCTCAGGTGATCAGGTGTGTGTTTACCAGTGTTGGGACTAACGCGTTACAAACTAACGCATTACTGTAACGCAACTACCTTTTGCGGTAACTAATAACGTTACTAGTTACCTATTTCCATTCAGTAACGCCGTTATAGTTACTGTGATTTAAATGGGTGCGTTACTGCGTTACATTATGTGATGGAACTGAACCGAATCTCCCTGCGGATGTAGTCACAGAAGTCACGGTTCGGTACGGTTCGGTACGGTACGGTTCGGTACAACAAGAAAAAGCAAAAAAAGTCCCAAATGCATAATTCCAGGTTTGTTGTTATTTATGTTTGAACAGTAGTGCAAGTTTCAGTTTAAAAATAAAGAACTCTGACATTTTGAATAATTAACTGTATTAAACAGTTAAAAACAAACCACAAACAGTACCACACACACACTCTGATGGCCATATTATCTATAATGGCTGATGTCAAACAAAAAGGTTTCATCAAGCTGTAAAACTAAAAAGAATGTCTTGAAAATATGACATCATAAATAATAAGCAAGTGTTTCAAGAGCGCAAAGTCGTTGAAAAACATATGCCAAAAGCTTCCGTTATTTATTTTGGTCTCTCGGCTCTCATTTCTATTGGTTTCTTAAAAACAGAGGGGATCAGCTGTTGAACTGCTGCTGTCTTTTGCAGGGCTCCGGTAAATCTGGGTGATGCCTTCTGATATGATTTAGCATGTTTGGCGTGTGTTCCCATTAGCATACCGCACCACTGTAGAACAACGCCGACACACCGTCCTCGTCCGATCCACCACTCGCTCACTTCATCGTTATTGTAGTCCACAGGGAACCCGAAATGTTCCCACACAGCTGATTTAAAAGAAGCAGGTGGGTTCTAGCTCCTGTGTTATCTGAAATCGCCATACTAACTTTTCTTCTTCTTGTATTTTGTTCGTTTTGTTGTTGTGTTTCTTCTTGTTCTTCATTTGTTGTTTAAGGCTTTATATATACAGTCTATGGTTTAAGGGCGGCTGGCAAACAGCTTTTAGGCGCAATACCGCCCCCTGGATTATATATAGTGTAGTGGATACTGCCCTGAATGACAGACTTTTTTCCCACTCGTAAAAAAAAGGCGTATTCGCCGTGTGACTGCGTGTGCCGAACCGTGACGTCTGAACTGTGACGGTACGGGACGAATACGGATACCGTTACACCCCTAACAGACACACAAACACTTGCTAACACACACACAAGGGCCCTTTCTCATTTCATCAAATCCCCCTCCTCGACTCCTCAGTCCTCCGGTAGTGACCCGGAAATGAATTTTAGCGCGCCATGTTGAAGGACATCTAATTTCTCTAAATGCACTTCGAGGACCGAGGATCGAGCGTCGAGGAGGCTCTCTGGAGGAGCTATAACCGAGGATACACTGATGGGTCCTCCACGGCTCCTTCGTGGACGCATTTTCGGGAACAGAGATGTTTCAAAGAGTCGTGACGCACTGCCGGACTTATCTCAGCCAATGACAGCTCTGCATGCATCCCCTGGATATTATTTTATTAACTGCTCTCATCGCAACGTGATGTTTACAGAGAGAACAGCTGTGAGGTCCGTGCAGAAAGCAGAGCAGTGTGTATATTATATATCACTCAGTATAACAGGCCTACATTACTCTCTGTATTTGCTGTAGTTTAGTAGATATCTACAAACAAAGAGTCGATATTTTTCTAAAACCATTTAGTGCTTCACATAATAAAATACACAACGGCTGTAGCCTGATTATATGCTTTAGGAGCTGTAAGTGCGTATGGTACAGTGTGTGTGTGTGTGTGTGTTGTACAGTGTGTAAGTGTGTGTGTTGTACAGTGCGTAGATGCAGCGGACAGACAGGTCTCAGTTGGTTTGATGTCCTCTGCTTACTTTTAATACTTGTAAATAAAACTTTTGGCCCGTAATTTATTTCCCTAATTTTAGCGACACGGTAACGCTCACCACCAGCACACACACTATGGCAGATGCAAGTATCAGCGAGAACAGCAGCGCATTTACAACTTGGAGATATAACCACTATTTTCAATTTGTGGGGATAAAGGACGCACACAATATTATGGTCAAATGTAAACTGTGTGCAGGACAAAAAGCATTGTCCACATCGAATAACAGCAATGCCAATCTCCTGAAGCACCTAACTAATGTACATGAGGCTATAAAACTAGTCGCCAAAGACCCCACCGTCTCAACCACCGGCAGTGACCCAGATGGAGCAACACCATCTAAACAGCCTACAAACGATTTTTTTTAAATCGCCACATGTCACCCAGAGTCAACTAAACAGATCTCCTCCCTGTGCCGAGGCGAGCAAGAGGTGTCAGATCTGCCCGTCCAAAAAGGACCGTAAGACGTACGCGGTGTGCTGCGGGTGCGGCAGATACGTCTGCAAAAGCTGCGCGCTCGCCTACTGCCCCCGGCATAAGAGTAGTCGGCGGGGCCTCCAACGGCACAGGACATGGGGTTGGCAGGACCCCCGGCAGAAGAGTAGTCGGCGGGGCCTCCAACGGCACAGGACACAGGGTTGGCAGGACCCCCGGCAGAAGAGTAGTCGGCGGGGCCTCCAACGGGACAGGACACAGAGTTGGCAGGACCCCCGGCAGGAGAGTAGTCGGCGGGGCCTCCAACGGCACAGGACATAGAGTTGGCAGGACCCCCAGCGGAACCTCCAACGACACTTGAGTAGGGACTTGAGTGGGAACTCGAGAGAGGGCTTGAGAGGGAACTCGAGAGGAAACTTGAGAGTTGACTTGAGAGGAATCTCGAGAGGGAACTTGATTGGAGACTCGAGAGGTGACTTGAGAGGGAACTCGAGAGGTGACTTGAGAGAAGACTCGAGAGGGAATTTGAGAGGGGACTCGAGAGGGAACTGGAGAGGGAACTGGAGAGGAGACTTGAGAGGGGACTCGAGAAGAGACTCGAGAGGGGACTTGAGTCGGTCGGTACGCCGACAGGACACGGGGAGCTGGCGTCGGCTGGAGAGCCAGCAGGAGACGAGGTGCTGGAGTCGGCCGGTACGCCGAAAAGACTCGGGGTGCTGGTGCTGGCTGGAGAGCCAACAGGAGACGAGGTGCTGGAGTAGGCCGGTACACCGACAGGACTCGGGGAGCTGGCGTCGGCCGATGAGTCAACAGGTGACGAGGAGCTGGAGTCGGGACCATGACTGCTGGGGCCGGTACTTGAGCCGGAACCATGGCTGCTGGGCCCGGTACTTGAGCCGGAACCATGGCTGTATGGGCCATCTCTGGTGCAGGGACCATGGCTGCATGGGCCGATTCTGGAGCCGGAAACATGGCTGTAAGATCCAGTTCTGGAGCCGGAAAAATGGCTGTACGGTCCGGAGCTGAAGCCTGGATCATGGCTGTGTGGGCCGGTTTTGGAGCCGGAAACATGGCTGTAAGGTCCGGTTCTGGAGCAGGGAACATGGCTGCTGGGGACGGCACTGGAGCCGGAACCATGGCTGCTGGGCAAGGAACCGGAACACGGATCCATGGCTGTGTGGGATGGTACTGGAGCACGGAACCATGGCTGCTGGGGCCGGAACCATGGCTGCTGGGGCCAGAACTGGGACCGGAATCATGGCTCTTGGGGCTCGGGCTGCTAGCCTGGACTTGCGACTCCTTCTCTTAGAAGCCGCCTGAAGGCTCCGTGGACCTCCAAAAGCCAGACGAGTTCCAGAAAACGATTCCTGGACAGGAGCAGGAACTGGGGCAGAAGCATGGGTTGACCCCAGAAGGAACACACCGAGACGTCTGCAGTCAGCAGGCTGGAAATCACACATCCAGAGGAAGTTCAACATCCAGCCAGGTACGAATTTCACCAAGTCTGGTTTCTCCATAGCCAACCGGTGCGCCTCTACCAGAGCGGCCTCCCTCTGCCGATCACTGGACTCTCCACTCCACCAATCACAGCAGCAAGCCAAACAAAAGGAAAAATGCTGTAGCTCCACCTGATCTGCTGGGTCCATTTCTGGTCAGTTCGTTCTGTTACGATCTCAGGCACTTAGGATGTTGGACCCAATTGCAGACAGGGAGACAGAGGTAAAGTATTGGTAAGATACTTTATTTTTCCAATAAAACACGATGAACAAAAAAAAGGTCACTAACTAATCTCAGGGCGAGATGACAAAAAATGAGACCAAAAGGAAAATCGCTCACGTAGTGAGGAACAAAACTATTCTTGAGCATAAAAGAGCATAGACCTGACCATGGCAAGAGACAAGACTAACTGACACTGAACACTGGGAGACAGGGGAATTTAAACACAGGCTGACACTGATGAGCACAGGCTGACACTGATGACACACAAGGAGTGACAGGTGAAAACAATCAGGAAATTAGACACACCAGGGAAACTAGTGACGGACATGAAAACACAGGGAAAAGAGACCAGACAATATACAGGGAGGAAAACATGACAAGGAGAACGGAAAAACACCCACACCTAGACATAGAAACGTGACCTGACATAATAATCCTGACAGCCTGTGCGTCTCAACACCCCCGCAGCAACCCTATATCCACCAGTTAAAGGAAATACAACTAATGTGTTGTGTTATATCAGCTGTACAATTTACCACATATGGTGTTCTTAGCTTCCATACCTCCTGTGTTTTGCGAGCGACTTATCAAGTCTTGGCAAACGCCATAAAACCCGATTAAACATGATAGTATATAAAACCATGCTCGTATCGTCGGGTTACGTATTGTAACCCTTGTTATATTAGGACAGGCGGAGCCCTCTACTGGACTCTATGGGTATTGCCTTATCATGCAAGCATTCACCTACTGAGATTTCTATGGATGTAGCCGGCCCCGGGGCGGGCCTACCTGAATGCATGCGCATCTCACTTCCGTATAAAAGGAGGCCTCGCCTCCTGACCATCATCCTACACCACTCTTCAGCGAGCGGTATAGGACAGACAGTGCCTCCAAGGTAGAGGGCTCCGCCTGTGCTAATATAACAAGGGTTACAATACGTAACCCGACGTTATATCTCTCACAGGCTCCGCCCTCTACTGGACTCTATGGGTACAGTGGGTGGAGCCCCGATGTATGCACGCACTGTCGTCCAGCACACCGTTCCACCTCACTGTCCCTGACCGGCTTTAGCAGCCACTGCGCCTCACTCACCTCTCCCTCGGTTGTAACCGTGGAGAAGTCTGGGCTCTGGCCGATAGAGCACACCCTGACGCGCTTGCCTCGCGAAAAAACGTGTGCTCGAAAAAAACAGTGCTGAGGGCTCCCCTGCATCCACCTATAGGCAGACAGGGAAAAAAACCCAGCCCTGTATGGGTTCACTATGCACTCTCCCTCCTGAGTCCCTAAAGAACACGGGGAGAATGCAAGTGCCCCCTATGTCCCCACACTCAAACACTGACCCCGTGCAGAGTGTGTAGGGACTATAGTATGGAGGGCTCTCCCCCTCCTGCCCCCAGGCAGGCGAGGGGAGCCCTCCAGCCCTGAAAAGGGCCCAGAGCACCCCACGTCCCCCGCGACCCTCCAGGGGTTCGGAGAAACGTAAGGGCATTTTATGCCCGGGGAGAGGGTCAGATGCCCACTGACCAACAGCCCCCCCCCCTCCTCACCAGTCCTGTGTTGCCCCAGCAAGCACAGACGTTGAGAAAGAGCCAGACATATCCAAGAGATAACACTTTATGAAGAGGCCTGGTGTTGACCAAGACGCCGCCGTGCATAAGGCTGTTGATGCAGCCACAGCCCGTGTGGAGTGCGCACGGACCCCCGTGGGACAGGCTCTCCCTGCCTGCTCGTAGGCGTGTGCAATGCCTTCGCAAAGCCAGCCTGCCAGGCGTTTCTTGGACAGAGCTTTTCCAGTCACCCCGCCCCCGAAGCACACAAACAGCTGTTCAGTGCGTCTCAGGGTAGCTGTGCGCTCTACATAACATGCTAACACGCGCACCGGGCAGAGGAGGTGTAATTTAGCTTCCCTGACCCCACCATGAGGTGGAAGACTAAATCGCCCCAACTGAATAACCCTTGACCTGAACGCACTCCTTAGGTTCTTGGGCACAAAGGAGGGGTTCGGTCTGAGTGTCGCGCCGCTCCGGTCACCCCGAATCAGTAAACGGCTCGGGTGCACCGACAGAGCGGTTAACTCGGACACTCTTTTGGCTGACGTTAAGGCAAGTAGCAATGCTGTCTTCCACGACAGTGCTTTCAGGGAGGAGAGCTCCAGAGGCTAAAATGGTTCTGTGACCAAAGCCTCGAGCACCAGCGGCAGGTCCCACTGCGGGGTGGAGGCGCGCACTACTGGGCGCAGCCTCCTGACCCCCTGTAAAAAACCGCAACCTCAGTGGATGAGAAAAGGCTGACCTGCCGTTGAATCCCTCATGACAGGACGAGATGGCTGCTGCATACACCTTTATAGTAGAATGAGCTAGTCCTCTGTCCACCAATAACTGTAAGAAGGAAAAAATAGAGCCCAACTCACAAGATAAGGGTTCCACTTTCCGCTCCTCACACCATCGCTGGAATCCCAGCCACTTTGGCCTGTAACAGGCTGTGGTGGATCCCGCTCTAGCTGTCTGGATAGACTGAATAACGCTATCAGACAATCCACCCTGTCTCAGCCTGTCCCTCTCAGGAGCCAAGCCTGGAGAGGACGGCCCAGAGTGGGTAACGCCCCGATTGCACCTGCCTCTTGAGACATTGCCTCCCAGAACTGGGGAATCGCCCAGGGCTGGCCCACCTTCATCTGCGTCATTTCTGAGTACCACGGAGCCCCGACGCGATCCGGTGCTACCAGGATGACTGCCAAACGTTCTCGCCTCACTCTCCCCAGGAGAGGGAGAATGAGACGCAACGGTGGAAAGGCGTAGAGCAGCTTCCTTGGCCATGGCTCGTGTGCAAACGCGTCCACCCCCAAAGGCGGGTCGTCGCTCAGTGCCATGGAAAACCACAGGGCACAGTGGCCGTTGCGCCGGCTGGCGAACAGATCCACTTCCGCTCTCCCGAACTGGGCCCAGATCTGCTTCACCCAGAGGTGGTGAAGCAGATCTGGGCCCAGTTCGCCTGGCAGGGGGCCGCCCCTCGACATGAGGTCGGCTCCCCTGTCCTCCAGTCCCGGGATACGAAGGGCTCTCAGAGCCAACTCTGATGCCCACAATCACAGCCTCTCCGCTGTGGCCAACAAGGCGGCGGAGCGGACTCCGCTCTGCCTGTTGATATAAGCCACTGTGGTGCTGTTGTCGCTCCTGACCAATTTGACATGTCTCCCTTGATTTAGGGGCATGAAATGCTGGAGGACTAACACTACCGCCCGTAGCTCTAGGAGGTTGCTGTGTCATGTTTCCGTTAGAGACCAGCGCCCACCTATAGCCCTCTTCAGGCAGGTCCCTCCCCATCCTGTTCCCATGAACACTGTGATGTAGGAGGTTACCCATCCCAGTGGAGACCCCCTCCGGAGGCGCCCGGGAGACCCCCAGAACCGGAGGTTGCCCTCCACTGAGGGGGGGATGGTCACCAGCCGCTGTTTGTGCCTCTTGGGATCCAAACGCAGGCTGGAGAACCACCTCTGCAGGTGGCGCATATGCAGTAACCCCTGCGGGACCACAATGTGAGCAGCCGTCATGAGATTCAAAGTCTGCATGACAGTTAAAACTGTCACTGTCGACCCCTGTCGCAGCCTGTGAACCGCCCGGAGAAGGGACGCACTTCTGCTCTCTGACAGGGTGGCGCGTAGCGCGCCTGCATCGAACACCACTCCCAACTACAACGCCTGTTGGTGAGGTATGGGGGTGCTCTTTTTTCAATTGATCGCAAAGCCTAATTTGGTTAGGTGTGTGATCAATTGTGTTGTGCAAAGCATTGCCTGTTCCCGGGACCCGGCCATGACTATGAGGTCGTCTGGGTAAAAGAAAACTCTCATGCCGTGGGCGCGCAGCGGTTGAAGCGCAGTGGCCACACATTCACTGAACGTGCGTGGGGATAGGGAGTAGCCGAACGGTACTCTGTTGTACTCGTAGGCTATCCCCTGGAAGGCAAAACGCAGACACTTTCTGTGCTCCGGAGCAATTTCCACATGAAAGTATGCGTCTTTCAGGTCGATGGTGGTCAACCAATCGCCCGGTTTGCACTAGCCCCATTAACTGTTTTTATAGTTAACATGCAGAATTTTCTACAGGCAATGTAGCGATTCGGGCTGCCGAGATCTAGAATAGATCTGAATTCCCCTGTCTTCCTGAGAACCAGGAAGTACATGGAATAAAGACCATTTTCTCTGTGCTGAGGGTGCACAACAGACACAGCCTGTTTCTGTACCAGAGCCTGAATCTCTGCTGAGCGGAAACCAATCTCCTCCGAGAAAGACAGATTTCCTCTCGCATGCCCATAAAAGGAGGTGGGACTTTGCAAAACTGGAGTGAATAGCCCCGTTTCGGCGTCCTGTCCAACCACTTTGTTAGTACACAGCTGAGTTTCAATTCCCCATAACATTGTGTTAATGGAAAGCCCTCAGCTGTGGGGCCGCAGCTACTGTGGTACTCTCCGGTGACCCTGTTCCGCCGCAAAACTCCCCGTGAAGGGAAGATTTGTCCATGGAGGGTCGACACAGAAAGGGCCGATTATTTACTGAGGTCCCTGAACGCACCGCCGCACGCTCCACCATAATGCTGTTTTTACCACTACGGTAAACAGCATTTAATCGGAGTCTTTATAGGCGTAGTGTGTTCTACTGAGGTCCTGAACGCACCGCCACGCGCTCTTGTGTGAGTGCGGGCTCCGCCATAATGCAGCCTTTACCACTATGGAAAACTGCATTAATTGGAGTCTTTGCACTAGGCGTAGTGTGTTCTCTGACGGCAATACGCCGGCCATAATGTCCCTGCACCCGCATAGCGCTCTCCTTTAGATAGCACTCCCTGCGGTTCATCCCTCTCATCTGCGCATGCCCACTAGCCACCTTCTTTACAGGAGCTACAGCATGTGAATTCTTTTTGAATTGGACATTTCTCCTGACACTCTCCTGACTAAAAGACAGGATAACCTTCATGTTTGAAAAACTGACAAGGTGATCTGATATCAACTTCTGGCAGCGAATGGGTAATTTGTACGGTTAACATTGTGTGTAAGTGTAGCATTTGTGGAAACAAATGATCTGTATCAGATTTTGATACAGATCAACCTCATTCTTGTTAGAAAACGTAGTGATCTGTGCATTATACCGGGAGGAGGCGAGACTCGCCCTCTCGTCCCGGGCGGAGAGATTTTCTCTACGGTCAGATCCGTGAAGAGGTGGAGGGCGCCGCGGGCACGAGATCTCCGTGCCGGCACCTCTCCTCTCTCCCGTCTCACCGTCGCGCCGCGCTCCCCCGTGGAGGAGAGCGCTATGCGGTTACTCTTCTCTCTGTCTTTGAACGCACCGCGGCCCGCCCTCAGGGGAGGGGGGCCGCCCGTGCCGTCACAATGCCGTCTCTTTGAAACGGGACATTATGGGAAAAAGTGGAATTGTGGAGAGAGATTACTCTTACTCTGGGATAAATGCACTCGTTCTCACTGAATGCATTTTTCCCACACACACACATCACTCTAGTACTAGAGTTTACAAACGTAAACCACCGTTCCCCTGCGGAGGTCCCTGAACGTATTAATGCTGTATTTCCCATTCAACGGTGAAATGCATTAATCAGAGCTATTATACCAGGCAAGGTGTGTTTTCTGACAACAGCACGCCGGCAATAGCGTCTCTTGAACCCACACAGTGCTTTGACAGCACACGGTTTATTCCACTCACGTGCACACGCCCACCTGCTGGCTCCCTATACTGGGGTTTACAACGGGGGCGGGGAGTGTAGGACAGTGTTTCTTCCGCTGGGGATGGGCAAGAATCAGCCACGCTGCGATTACTCCATATCCAGGAACCGGGCCTGGGGCAAGGCTCGTGGACCAAGCTACTTATTCGGCCTTGCGGCCCAATAATCGCTCTGACCTGGTGAGGCGGGGGCATCTCTAGCAATGAGCGAGTAGCCCACACACCCGCCACCATGATCATCATCCAGGGAGCATGAAGGAAATGGCGAATGTGAAAATGGCACCACCTCGGCCATATCCTGGTCCCCAAACACTCGAAGCAGAGGTGGTGGGGGTCGGCGCCCGCTATCTTTCTTTCTCTTTCTTCCTTTCTCTCAAAAAATATGTCTCGGACTCAGTGCTAGGCTATCACCTCCGCTCGCTGAAGAGTAAAGGATGATGGTCAGGAGGCGAGGCCTCCTTTTATACGGAAGTGAGATGCGCACGCATTCAGGTAGGCCCGCCCCGGGGCCGGCTACGTCCATAGAAATCTCAGTAGGTGAATGCTTGCATGATAAGGTAGTACCCACAGAGTCCAGTAGAGGGCGGAGCCTGTGAGAGATATAACTACAACCTATAGAAATGCAAAACGGCGTCAGTTTAGATGTAATTCTGTCCTTCTGCTTACCGCATCATTTATGAGAAAACATTTCATAACATTAACACAACATATTCGAGGTGGTTTTCAATAACATATCCGTATTTATTTATTTATCCAAGTTATGTTTTTGTGTGCGTTTGTTAAATCATTTTAAGATTGGCTTTAATCAATGTTTGAAAATGAATTCTTCATATATGATAAATGAGAGGTAACATTTTATTTATGGTATTATTTCCACATATTTCTCTCCATTCTTCCTTCTGCCAACGGTGTCGCAGTTTCTCGTCTCCCGTTTTTGTGCTTAGTGCGTACGCATGGGTTAGAGTTTGCGTGGAGCACCGCACATTTTCCCGTCAAGTTAGTATTTTAGAAATCGCAAACATTGCGTAGAAACTGGCGTACGCCATCTTTTGAGCGTATATCCCTTTATAAATGAGGCCCCAGGCCTTAAACGGCATGTACACATTTTTGCAGACCACCATCTCCAACATTGATGTAAACTGGGGGTGGAAGCTGGGGGTGGTGGTGGGGCAGGCAAGCAGCAGCAACATGAAACACAGCAGCAGGAACATGAACGCAGCAATAGCAAGTGAACACAGCAGTGGCAGCAGGCAAGCAGGCAAGCAGCAGCGACAGCAATAGCAGCAGCAAGCAATGCATGGAGAGAGATCTGCAGGTTAAATAGAGCGGCATATTAAGGAGACTCTGTTTGGTTGGTTGTAGAGTGGCAAGGGGCGTTATGTATGAATGCAGCATAAGTGCTCGAGTTGACTGCCTGAACTAGCTCGCAGGCTTCGCCTCATTTCAGTCAGACAACTCACGTGTTCCTTTAACATGTTTATTAGAAGCAGCATATAGTTGAGTTTGGCGACTAGGCTCGGGCATCATCACTCCATAGATATACATAGCACGATGAGTGATGATTAAATAACTAACCCCCAAAACTGCATGGAGATTAGATACTATCCCCCAAAACTGCGTAGCCCGAGCCTGACGCTGGTGATGTAAGACTGATAAGTAGAGGGCCTGGCGAGCTGCCATGTGGCCATTCCCCCTAAGCACAGCGGCTTTAAGGGGAATATACTACTAAGTGAGACTGCTATGTGTAGGCCTGAGGAATAGCCCAGAGCCCATTCTTCCCTGAGCACAGCGGCTTGGAGAGGAATATACTACCTATATACACTACCTAGTGAAACTGCTATGTGAAGGCCCGGGAACAGCCCGAAAAGCCATCCCCATTAAGCACCACGGCTTTGAGGGGAATATACTACCTAGTGACTGCTATGTGAAGGCCCGGGAACAGCCCGAAAAGCCATCCCCCTTAAGCACCACGGATTTAAGGGGAATATACTACCTAGTGAAACTGCTATGTGAAGGCCCGGGAACAGCCCGAAAAGCCATCCCCCCTTAAGCACCGCGGCTTTGAGGGGAATATACTACCTATCAAGACTGCTGTATCTAGGTCTTTGAGGCAACGACAATGAGCTTTCCCCCCCAAGCATGCAGCTATGAGGGGAATATACTATAATGAAATAAATATAATCTAACCCAGCAACCACCTGGTATGCAATAACAGAATTCTACAGATATACATATTTGAACGTTTACTCATCATCGAGTAGTGCAAGAGCTCATGGTTGTTTGTGCTGAAAGGATCTCATTCATGTGAGGCATGATATAGCGCTGGTGGGCAGAAGATGACCGACGGCCCAGGATACTCAGGGTTGAGGTAGGCGGATATAGAGCTGCGGTTGTGGCTGTGCAGATTCTTAAACAGTGGGAATAGCGATCTGCGGGCAGATCGCAGCTTAGGCAGAGATCGCGCAGCTTGGAGGAGAACCCTCGTCGTTGGGTTTGCAGCCATCGAATAAACATGGGTGCCGACCCATGTGTCAGAGGGCAATGATGCGAGAAGTTCAGCATGGAAGATAAAGGACAAAGAAAACAGTGTTAGTTTTAGCAATGATTATTCGGGGTTCCTTGACTCCCCAGACAGAACTGTCAGACATTGAATGTTTCAAAACTGTGTATATTTGATCTCCAACGTTAATTCAGTAAGGGTGATATTATGCTGAGGATTAAAAGGTGAGAGGTCTGTGTATATTCGGCACCTGAGAAACCAATAGAAAGCTGTAACAACTGCATCTGACGTTTATCAATGTATAGTGAAACCCCTTTGCCAGTCTTTGTCATTGCGTGGAGGACGTGCCTTCTTAAGGCCCTTGAGGAGCAAATTAATGAACTCTAGCGTGGCTTAATACTTAGCACTTGAAGATTGCAGGATTCGAATGAAAATACAATTATATATAATGCATGAACGACTATTATATCTATTGCACAAGTACACAGAGGAGGGACAGAAGAAGATAAAGTACCAAGCTGAATTGTATGCTTTGAATCATGCTCTTGGTTGGAGGCAGAATATGGGAAATCCTTGAGGGGCTTGACGTGTAGATCCAGAGTCATTTGGTTGAACGAAGGGCATGGCAAGCTGGTGGGGCAAACCACTCATTGTGAAATCCCCCGAACCAGCAGAAGGTGCAGCATCTGTAAGTAACTAGAGAGGATCTGAGGACACCGCAAGGTCATTATAAAAGAATGAACATAACATTCCACTCGTCGCAGAGGGGCTAAGGACCAAAGATCTGAGCAATAACCATCTCTAAGATTGCATTCATGCCGAATAGTCCGCATCTTTACACCAGACGCAAGTGTATTACATCGTTTCATTTGCAGAAGGTTGGGTTTGCGTTCACCCAGGCAACTTCAAATAGACTATGAACTGTAAACTAAAGTCATTGTACGGAGATGCTTTTTCAACAATTGGCGGGACATCAAGCGGATAAAATGAAGATCCCAGCAATTCCTACAGTAGCCTGCATCATGGAGCATTGGCAGGTTATTTTCATACTGCTGTTAATCTGGAGAGTGCATCAGCAAACTCTGCGGCCAGCGCATAGGATTATAAATCAGACAACGTGCATTAAAAACATTATAACACAAAATGTGACGTTATGCAGTGAGGAGGTTTCACCGATGACAGGTGGCTCTGATGAGATTGTACCACTGCCTTTTCTCTGTACACAGGGGACCAGTGAGGTAAGCAGTCACCAGAATGAATGCATGACCCTATAGGTTACTGGATGTTACACACAGCATAGATAGCAAAACAAGCGATGACGCACAAATAGTTGTTTCCCATGTTTTGATGCGGACTGCGTCACACCAGCAATGAACCTCTCTGGAGTTTACTAGCGAGCGACCCGAGACCACCTCTTTTAGCGGAGCAGAGGTATCGGACTGCTTCCACACCAATCCAACGAACCGCATCAAGGGGTTAACGCTACAGGGACCGATTCAATAGTACTAACCAAGCAGGTGTGAACGTGACCTAAGACTATGGTGCCTTAAGGTTTGGACAGAAAGGCTAGCGCTTGTTCCTTATAAATATAAAACATCTCTTTTAGAGAGACTACCAGTGGGAGACCATAATTGAAGGCAGTAATCAGTATTGAATGTATTACAAGTCTAATATAAAGTAGAGCACTTTGAACATTTGGAAAGGCGCTAAATAAATAACATGAATTGTAATTATGGCTGTTCTGATGCGGGACAGCTTGTCTGGTGGCAGTGAAGCTTGCATCAGCACACTATCGAGAATGATACCGATAATTCTAGACGTGTGGAAGGGCTTCCAGTTCCTGTTCTGAAAGAGGTAGGCCTAGCTGTTGAAAAGTTTTATCTGGGAAAGTTAACTAGGAAATGGTTAAAAGATGGACACCAAGGGGTGCTTGCAGGTGTTGCAGAGAATCCAGCATACTGCTTCTGATGAGGTGTCAAAGAAACGTGGGCTACTATGAAAACCAAATGCACATTTGATTGTAAAACTTTAAAATATATATGCCACAGAAGGCATATGGGATGTCTGCTTTCCCTGCCATGTCATCTACAGAGCAAAGAAACGGGAAAATCTTTAGTAGTTATTAATACTCTTAACAGAATAATCGTGAGGAACTAACGGCTCAAGAAACGTTGCTAAAATAATTCCTCCTAGCACTAGGCTAGGGGCCTGTCGTGTTTTTAAACGTTTAAATAGCAGCACGTGTAATACTCCTGGCTCCTTCAGTGCAAACTTCAGTCTTGAGTGCAGGTTTCAACAGACATGGGTCCCTGGGAGCCAGCCTAACCTGCTAAGAAACCTTGATTTAAGCCTGTGATAAGGTCATTTGACGAACATCTGTGATTAGAAAGAGCTTGGAAACGATTTGCAGCATGTGGCCTCCTGAGGCACACCCAGCGAGGGGCAGAATATTGCAGGTAGAGCTTAATTCCTGTAAGGAAAAACTCTTCTTTGGTAGGTGATTAAATGTACATGGCCGCTTGGCAGAGAATGATTCATGGTATTCATAGAAAAGACACTGTAGGAGAGATTGAAGTCTAAAATGATGGTCAAAAATGTATCGAGCTTCCCTTCATATTCCCGTGATGGAAATTATGAATTAATTTCCATTTTTAATTTCATTGATTTATAGTAGTATAAATACTTATACACATACAACTTCTGTATAATTGCCTCAAATATGACTTACTGCAGGCCAAATATTTCCATAATAAAACATTGCTTATGCAGAATAGTATTATATACCTGCCAAGATGCGATTCCTAAGGAATTGCTGCTGCAGGGGGCAGGAAGCTAGAACTCGTGGCTGGATCTGGGACTCCAATTCCCAGAATCCTCGGGAGTGTGACGTCAGTGGCACAAGTGGTTGAACGTGGAAGTAGAAACATTTGTTTACATGCAGGCAGAGGAAATCGAGTTTGTTCACGGGAATATATTGTGCAATTAAAGGCTTCAAGCGCTGATTTTACTTCGAGAAGGTAGGACAGGGAGGCAGGTACTTTGGGAATGCCGGGGTCAGCTTGCTCCTGCCTTTTTTGGTGTTTAATTACCCGCCGACCGAGAGACTCTTAGCTGACACACAAGAAAGGGGTTGTTACCGGAGCTGGCGTAGAACTCGGGACTTCCTCTGGCCCAAAGGATATTAAAAGCTACTCCAGATGAGTACGGAAGGGACACCTGAATGTGTGTCGTGCGGGAGCTGTGGCTCGTTCCAGCGGCGTCTGAACCATGCTCTGAGCTAGCCTGTGTTTCGGGAATGAGGCATTTCTTACGGCTTCTTGCGTATGATGATTCGGTTCCAGAGTCGGAGATTGCAATAGACATTTGCAAGGACAGCACCGGCAGGCAAGCAGCAGCAACATGAAACACAGCAGCAGGAACATGAACGCAGCAATAGCAAGTAAACACAGCAGTGGCAGCAGATAAGCAGCAGCGACGTAGAGCTAGCTGCGGCAATAGCAGCAGCAAGCAATGCATGGAGAGAGATCTGCAGGTTAAATAGAGCGGCATATTAAGGAGACTCTGTTTGGTTGGTTGTAGAGTGGCAAGGGGCGTTATGTATGAATGCAGCATAAGTGCTCGAGTTGACTGCCTGAACTAGCTCGCAGGCTTCGCCTCATTTCTGTCATCAGATTATTTAATACGATTTGTTAAAACATTGTTGTTTCTTTTGTTGTGAAATATTATTTATTTTATTTAAATAAAAAGCAATGTTAATTTTGTTCACAATTTGTTAAGTTAATTTAATAATATTAATATTTTTTATTCATCTTTATTGTCTTCATTGTTAGTTTCCACATGCCTAAAACAACCTCAAGCTAAATCTAAAAGTTGATGGCTAAATAAGAGCGTTTGAGAAATTGTGCAAGGCATAATAGTCCTAATAGTCGATTAATCGTTTCATTAACCTATTAAGCCCTAAGCCTGTTTTTCAGGTCTCAGGCTCGAAAATGACATTCCCAGAACAAATGACCATATCTTCCCTTCTAAAAGGGTTAAATTAATAATCTTTTTTCTCAAAGTAATGATAAACCTGTGAGTTGGATGTAGAAAAGTCAGAATCAATATAGATGTTTTTTTATTTTAAAGAAAATTCAGATTGAACATGGTAAAAAACTGTAAATTATAGGGTCCGTCCAAAAGATATTTTGTACTTATAGTGAAAACTAACCTTGGATGATGGGTTAGTAGACTAAAAGCTTTAGGAATCCAAAGTACATCATATATTAAGTAACCCTGTATTAAGATTGATGCAAAACAAGTGATATTTGACCTTTTTAGACAGATTTAGCAAAAAAAACCCTCTTCTGGGGCCATTTGGGTGGATTTTCCTTATCTCTGGCCCCTCTTCTTCGATTTTGACATGTGACATTTCTTTCTGACCGTTAGAGCCTATAGAATCGAAGTGAAATCTCCCCGCACACACTCATGTTAAAAAAAAGATGGCGTTTCGCGTACCCAGGTTTTGCGAGTGAAGCTGTCTCTAGGTCTGACATCTCAAAACCGAAAAGCAGATTTATTGCTCATGGATTATCAGAAATCATTCAAAGTGACACAGACACATTGGATTAACCTATGGATTAACTTCAGCATCGCTTTTATCGTTTTAATGCCATTGAAGACCACTTTTGACCAGACTACCACACAGGTGAGCCATTTTGCCGTTTTTAGCTAACTAGCTCCATATGTTTTGATGTGTGTTCTTGTTATTATCTCCGATAATTCGTATCATTGAGTGATAATGAGGGTACCCATCGATTCTGTGTCCCCTCACAATGTGAAACGATGGGTTGAGATGTGCAGCAAAGATAAATAATAAGGTTTTGTGAGTGAATTTCGGTGCAGTCATCTGTTAGCATTTTTCGCTCATTGCTAATTCAGAGGCTCAGCGTTAGCATTGTGGTTTTTTTATTTTTGTTTTATTAAAATGATCCGTTAGATGAGTTTCTTTCCGTTACATGGATATAAAACATTCATAGTTTAGCGGCTGTTTAATTTCGTCAAATTAAATTGCATGCCAAAATGTCTTGTTTTACAGTATATTAAAAATATTCCTTCAAACAGGTGGTGAAAAGTTTGATGCAGGACACCAGCACAGACACTGAGGTTCCTGACATTGAGGGAGATACTGAAGTCGAGGAGATTGGGACAGAGGAGCCACACTCTTCTGGAGCCATGCCAACAGCTGAAATTGCAATGCAAACCGAAGTAGAGGTAAACAAAAGAATAAAGAACAAATCATCATGATGTAGTTGTTGTTCACATATATATACTAGTACCAATATCAGCCTTTTTGAATGGACACATGCCCTCTAATTTTACTGCTGTTGTAATACACAATCAAGATTGTTCATCTTGTAAATGTTCAATTTGTTATTTTCCAATTTTATTACAGCTGCAAAACCGTGCCACTCAAACGTACGAGAGAGATTTTCCATCTCGGAAAAAAGCATCAAGGGGAACCTGTACTTTGGGCCTCAAATCTGGTTCGGACTTCGGACAACAGACTGCACTCCTCACCACAACGATCGGGACATCGTACCAGCCTCCTCCCATAGATCTCGATGAAGACAGTGATCATTCCGAAGATCAGTCTGATGATGAGTCAGATGATGATCCTGACTGGCATTTTTCATGTGAAGATGCAACAACAGACCAGGATGATGGAGACACAGATGATGACAATACTGTGTAAGTACATGTAGATGTTCAGCAAATATCGTGTTATGTCTTATATATTGAGATCTTATTGGGATATAAACCCCATGGGGTAATATCAGATATTTAACGGCGCTGATATTTCTACTTATATTATAGCTACATTCACGGGATTTATGACAGATAATACACTGATGACATTCGGTGTGATATCACACCTCAGTGAAGACCCCTCTTGTATTATCTCAAACAAGTGTATTATGTAGCTATTATAAAGAGCGATGAGAGTCAGACGGCATATATGAATACTGGTATGTGTAACTGTCCAGTGTCCAGTCTCATTTCCGATGATGCCCTATTTCCACGTTTACAAATTTCAAATCTTATTTCAGGAAGAAAGAACTTTATGCAGATGCCTCGCCTCTGGAAGACCAAAAGTTCCTGGTCTATGGCAGTTGCCTGCTGAAGTTGCTGGCCATCTGCTCTGTGTGTTTCGCCACTTGTCGGGTCCAGCTCAAGCGCGTCATTGGGAGCACGGTGGTGTTTGAACAGTTGTGTGCACATGGCCACTCTAAGGTATGGGACTCCCAACCATGCTATGGAACAATGCCTGCAGGAAACCTTCAGATTGCTTCAGCCATTTTGTTTGGAGGGAACAGCTCTGTGAAGATTCTGAATTTGTTTCGATACATGAATATCCCAGCCATATCTCTGCGAACATATTCCCTGCTCCAAACCTCGTACCTGATTCCTGCTGTTGAAAATGTGTGGAAAAGAAAACAACAACATCACCTGGCAGCGTTGAAGGATCAGCCAGCTAAGTTAGGAGGAGACGGTCGCTGTTGTTCGCCTGGTCACACTGCAAAGTATGGCAGCTACACCTTGATGGACCTGACTAACTCCAAAGTGCTTGACACACAGCTAATACAGGTTAGTTAGATTTGGTTCAATCACTCTGTAATAACCTGATATCTGTGTATAATCATGCTCTGGTTCTATATCCATCCAGAGCAATGAAGTCAGCAGCTCAAACGCCATGGAGTTGGAGGGACTGAAGAGGGGTCTTCAAAAGCTGAAGGATGAAGGTGTCACCATAGCATCAATCACCACAGATCGGCATGGTTCTGTTAAGAAATATATGAGGGAGAAGGAGCCTTCAATTGAACACTGGTTTGATGTATGGCATGTAGCTAAAGGTAAGGTGCTATTTTACATAAAAACATACTGAAATAAACATGTGCTTTAAGTAAGCAAGATAAACGGTGTACTATTTTATATAATACTGTAGGGATCCGAAAAAAGCTTGATGCCAAAGGGAAGAGGAAGATCCTGAACATACTTCTGATGTGGTCCAAGTCCATCAGTCACCACGTCTATTGGGTGGCATCAACCAGCCAAGGTGACGGACCATTGGTTGTTGAGAAGTGGCTGTCGCTGCTCAACCATGTCATCAATGTCCATACTGGCCCTGTGCAATGATCTTGATATTCCCGAAACTGTGACACAGAGGAAGAAGCGTAGAAACATGGAATACTTTGTAGTCGAGGCATCATGTGGAGCAATGTGAAACATTAAACATAAATAAACTGGTGTACAAAACTCACATACCTGCATTTCAATCGACAGCATAAAAGGACACGTGAGCTGGGTTTTGTTGCTCAGATTAGCTATTGATGATCACGTTGATAAATCAAATACAACAAATAGCCAATCACACAAAAAACATGTTGCTGTGACTGTGAGCATTAAACAATTAACATTAAACTAAACAAACACAACAGTACGTTATTGTCCTAATAAAATAAAAACATACATTTTGTCCACCGAGATAATACAGGCACCTTACCCTCAAGAGATCCTCACGTGCTATGAGAATCTCCCAAAATCCATTGCCGTAACAAAGCTAATGCAGGCACACGTTTGTGACACCAGATGGCGCAATTGTGTATCTGCATGTGGGGAGTCTTGCAGTAGAAAATGTTACTGTCGCGCCGCCACTGTGGGCTAAGTATGGAGTCAGATTTGGGTGAATATTCTTGCGCGCAAAACAAGCTACTCACGAGTGGAAAATGTGCTTTTACACGCGCATGAAATGACCCCTGCGCGCAGATTAAACCCCCGCGTGTCAGCCTCACTTGCTTGCGGAGTCTGTCTACGCGCACGTGAAAAGTTTCTGACACTTTGGGGCGGAGCCACTAGACTTTGATTGACAGCTGCCAGGAAGCCCGGAGTTGCCAGGTTTGATAAATGCCTGCAAGATCAGTTGGACGAGACTGAATGGTAAAGTTGTCCATAAAAAACTATTATATTCGTAATTGATATTCGTAAAGTATACAGCTACACAGCTATATATATATATATATAAATTAATTTGATATAAAAAAAATTACACATTAATTCTAGGAGTGCAATACTTTTACAAACACTATAGTAATAATATGCATTCATTATGACAACATCATACTATTACTATAGGAGTGTTCTATAGTGTGTTCAAAAAACAACTACAGAAACACTATATATTATACTATAGTTATACTATTTAAAATAATATAGGAATACTACAAAGATCTAGATACATAGTATTACTATTGAAATATTATAGGGCTACTATAGCTAATAAAATGGCACTACATAAAAAAACTATAGTAATACAATAGCTGGTGAAAAATTGTTATGGAAATCTTAGACCTAGTCAATACTGTGGAGATACACGAGTCAGAATGATCAAACAATAAATGGTGAAACAAACAGAGTTGTCTTTCTGGTTATTTATTTGAATATATTCAAAGACACAGGTCTCACAGAGTATAGGATAGTCTGCAGGAGTGTGTGCAATAGTAACAAAATAGCAAAGCTTATATACAGGAAAGGGCGGGAAGCTCAGAAATCTGCTTTCACACGGTCTCATATTGTTATTAGACACCTGTCCTTGAGCTGTAGATAGTATAACGCATGCCTATTCAAATGGCGGCCCGCGGGCCAGATGCGGCCCAGAACCAACTCCCGAGTGGCCCAGCCTCCCGTGGCCAAATTCCTACACTAGTACAGACCATGAACGCAACACTCCGCATTGCATAGAAACCACCAAACCACAACGCAACACGTTTTTTGAAAGTGCATCTAGTCGTGCTAGTAACGGTGGTCCTATGATAGCAACTCTAAAACATGTCTCTCTCAACTCTGAAGCGTAAACAGAGATAAACGGTCATTGATCTTGTGGAGCAGATGCGCGCATTCCAAGTCAAGCTGGATCGACTTGAGTACGGGTCGGATGCTGCATTTTCCGACGCTCCTCAAACACATCACATCCCCGGCACAAATCACGGATGTGATGACAGATTTCATTGCGAGGTTGAAAGAGAACTTTGCCGGTCGATTGGATGGACTTGCTCTGCCCACAGAGGTGATGGGCTTTGCCAGAGACCGCTTCACTGTTGCAATAGAGGGGGACGTATCAACCAGAGCAAAGGAAGTGGTCCCTTCCATCGACGAGGGGAAATTTACACTGGAACTTATTGACATGCATTAATCCGTAACCATGGCACAAGAGCAGCGCACTGACGGGCCAGCGAAGTTTTGGAGTGATGTCAAAAAACAGCAGTTCCCTAACGTTCAGAAAGTAGCGATCTGTGTGCTCAGTATGTTTGGATCAACATACAAATGTGAATCAAGCTTTTCACACATGAACTCAATAAAAAGTACCACTCGTGAGTCGCTGACTGACAGCAGTCTTGGATTGCATTGACATCCTATGAGCCAAAAATCACTGCTCTTGTTCAAAACAAAAAATGTCACTTCTCCCATTGAGAAAGTCAGCGATGACAAATCACAAATTAGGTGATAGTAAGCACCTAGTTTACTATAGTAGACGTGTAGTGTAGTATTCATTCATATGTTAGTTACCCTTATCCCTTGTTATGGGTTTGTGCACTGAAAGGTTTGACAGTTCTTTTTGTATTCATTTAAATGCACTTTGTAATGTGTCTGGTCAAATGTGACCAAAACGTATGATTTTTTTGTTATTACTTGAAAAGTGAAAAAATAGTAGGCCTATTGCTAGAGTACTACCTCTTTTTGTTACATTGGAGCTCTTTAACTGTTTGTTAATGCACTTTTTGATGTGCATGTATGTATCCAATTGTATTTTGTATGTGAGGACATTTATTAAGACTTCTATTATTGTATTCAGTTAAATGCACTTTGTGATGTGCCTGGTTCAAAAAAACATAACCTGAATATTTGACTTCTAAAGCAAACAAATGTAATGCTACAACTGTGCACTTTTTTTTCCCGAATGCACTTTGAGATGCCTCAGATTCTGTTAAATTAATGCAAATTTGTTGTGTTTTTATGCACTTTTTGACGTACCTTTGTTAGATGAACAATGAATACAAACGGCATATTTTTCATCGCAGTAATATGTGTTGGTTTAAAATGTGTCATTACCCGCTTTTTACAGGCCGCTGAATGTCTGGCCCAGCTGAATTTTGTAGTTATAAAATCTGGCCCAACTGAATGTGTAATTGAATAGCCCTGGTATAACGGTTCTCAGAATATGGAAGTTCTTGTGTGACTTTGTGTGAAGAGGAGTAGTCTCAACATAGTCTGCCAAATCAGCTCTGTGGCCTTGAAGCGTTTGGGAATAAAAACCCTCATTAGAGTATTCAGAAAGAACAGCACATCTCAGGAAATGGTATAGGTGTTTAAGACAATGTGTTGAGAAGCATTTGGTTTAAGCATATAAGGTAAGATAAAAATGTCCACTACATTCTCCCCTTTTGATCATACTTGATCAATAAAAAAACAAATGACAGGATAGACTGATATAACACATCAATGAATACACTCCATTGCTGGTTTAAGTAAACACATCACTGTGAAGTAAAAACTTCTTTGCAGCAATGTTGAGCGCATCATCAAATGAGGGAAACTGGATTCACCTGTCAATACACTGATATTTATTGAGAGACAGACAATTACATACGGCCGGGAGATCATCCTAGTTTCACACTGTCCTTGTGCTCCACCAAGGTAATCTCTGCCCCAAAAGACACAAAACATCTAACCAACACGAGGAGAGGCGGGCTCCCAGAAAGCCCGCGTATACCTAATTAGTAGCAGATGTGAGACAATAGTCTACTTGTCTCAAAGAGATCCAGACAAGCCTCAACCTACACAGGGGTCTTTGACTGACTACAAGCAGATGTTTGCAGTATCACAGATTCTATAAAACAATAAGAAACTCTATAAACAGATCAGATGAAAATATTCTCTTACAATCACAAATATATCATAGAAAACTGACTGTTTTTGTGGAGGACAGACTCCAATATAATGTAAGCATAAGAGGAGGGTACACTCGATTCACATGGATTATATTGTAGTGTTGAAATCAGACTCTTCTGATTCTAGCTCACAAACAGGGGTACGGTGGAATGTACAAGGTATACGATTGTCGTAGCTGTGGCGCAAAGTAGGATTGTCCTGATGTGCTGTGTGCTGACCATGGATACATGAAATATAGGACTAGTCCTAACACAACTATCATGGCAAATATGCAGAGGAACCATTCTATGATTGTCCAGGCTCTCCAGTAGTATCCGCACTTTCCACATTGCTCACGGTTGCGTTGTCGTCTTTCCAGGCGAGCCCTCATCACGAGGCGGGAATGCTCCATGGGGTGTGTGTGTGTGTTCCCTCGGTTGATTTTGTGACACGGACAGTCAGACCCCGCACACCGATAACACAAACGAGGAACCAGAGGCATATGAAACCGCTCAGCTGGCACTTGCTCGTGACACCTTGTGTGTGAAGTGTGAGTTTTGGTGTATGTAGTGCAAGTGTGGTGCTGGTGGTGACTTGGCACGTCACTTGTTGTCGTCTGCTTCTTCCGTTGGTGACTTGGACACGTCACTTGTTGTCGTCTGCTTCTCCGTTGGTGACTTTCCTGTGACTACGACCTTGCAGTGGCTGGCGTGGACCCAAGTGGCTCTCTCGGCGACCTTGACCGCTGTCTGGGTGACGAGAAGTACCTGGTAGGGACCTTGCCAACGATTGGATTTCCAGCTCTTTCTCCGGAAATCCTTGACCAGCACGAAGTCGCCG
The DNA here is from genome assembly GCF_902827175.1 of Gymnodraco acuticeps. Lineage (NCBI taxonomy): Eukaryota > Metazoa > Chordata > Actinopteri > Perciformes > Bathydraconidae > Gymnodraco > Gymnodraco acuticeps. The sequence continues at coordinate 802,362 of NW_022991705.1, forward strand.
GGTTGGAGATGGTGAAGTGGACCAGTGGCAGGGGTAGGTAAGGCTGCTAAAGTGGATGACAGGTTAACACAATATGACAACATAGCATCCTCACACAAAGTTGTGGAGGGAAGAGGACATCCTGGAGCCTTGAGTCCAATTTGTGGAGGAGCCCCAAAAAGGATTTCAAATGGGCTGAGTTGGCTCCGTGTTCGTTTCCGCATCCGCATGTACATCAGCACAATGGGCAGAGCTTGTGTCCATTACAGACCTGTGTCTGCACAGCATTTTGCTAGTTTGTTTTTTATTGTGCCGTTCTCTCTTTCCACCCCACCCCCACTCTGTGGATGATACGCACAATGCTTTCTGATGTCCATGCCCAGGTATTCTCCTATCTGGGTAATGGCCTCATTAGCAAAATGTGAACGGTTGTCGCTAGAAATTGTGTCTGGTAGTCCCCATCTAGGAATGATTTCCCTCAGTAGTGCCTTTGCCACAGCATTTGCTGTCTGTGCTTTTACTGGGAAAGCTTCAACCCATTTGGACCACATGTCAACCACCACCAGACAGTGCTTCTTACCCTCTGATGGGCTAAGCTCAATGAAATCCAGCATTAGGTGCTCAAATGGCCTGGTGGGAGGTGGATGTGCTCCGGGTCCTGTAACTTTTACTGGTCTACCAGAATTTTGCATAATGCAAATTAGGCATGCTTCACAGTGCTTTTGAGCTGTTACTGTGAACCCCCTTGTGAACCACTCCTGATTGATAGCCTCTAACATCCCTCCTTTTGACACATGATCCAACCCATGTGTCAACTTAGCAAACTGAGGGAAGAAATGTCTTGGGAGACATGGATTGGAATTTGGACCAACCCGGATGCTGGAGATTGGGTCAAAAACAGCCCCAGCAGCCTTCCACTGAGCCTTCTCAACTGGTGTAGCTAGCTGCTGCATGGAAGTCAGTGATGACATTTTGTCAGTGAAGGAGGAGACAGGGATTATAATACATGAGTGTGCGTGAGGTGCGAGAGGAATCAGAGCAGCTGCCTTTGCGGCTGAGTCAGCAGAATATTACTGTACTGCTTGTGTGTGCGGCACATTTACAGACTGCAACTTCAGATGGGAGCAGAATGGCGTCTAGTAAGCCTGCAACCAGTACATGGTTAAGTACTGGTTTGCCATCAGATTTCAGAAATTGTCTACACTTCCAAATAGCCCCAAAATCGTGTACTACCCCGAAAGCATAACGTGAGTCAGTGTAGATAGTCACAGTTTTGCATTCTGCAAACGTGCAGGCTTCAGTTAGTGCGATGAGCTCTGCTGCTTGTGCTGAGAGGTGGCATGGGAGTGGGCCGGAACGAAGTACAGCAGAATCTGAAACAACAGAAAAAACCCACCCGATTAGTGCCCCCTTGGTCGCGAGAGGCAGACCCATCAACATACAAAATGAGGTCAGCGTTGGTCAGAGGAACGTCTTTTAAGTCCGGTCTAGGTGTGCACACAATGAGAAGTTCGGCAACACAGTCGTGTTCGTCACCGTCTTCAGACAAAGGCATAAGCAGGGTTCTTACACCTTTTCCAAAGTCAAATTCAAGCACTTTTCAAGCATTTTCAAGGTGCATTTTCAAGCTTTTCAAGCATCTTACAGCCGTTGTAAATTACATATTTATATGCACATACTCAAATGATTATTTCCCTACCTCACATTAAATCAGATGTTCTTTATGCTATAAACAACCAAATGTGTGTTTCGTGATAGCATTCTCCACGAGGATGAAAAAAATAAAAAAATAAAACTAAGTTTAATATTTCAAAATGAGTGATCTGTACGTAGACTGGGCATCCCATATAACCTGGCTGAGCCGATCTAAAACAATCAGCCAAATAACTTTTCAATACATTATTGATTACTATTTTTGAGGTACTTTTAGGTTGGCAGTGAACATAAGTCAGAGGTACATGGTGTACTTTTCCGCCACTACATGTATTTAATACCTTTAGTTACTTCACAGATCTGGATGAATGATGTGAAATATAATCAAGTGTTAAATCAGACTTTAGTTCCACCTGGAGTAAATCCACAAGCTACCCTGCAGTATACAAAGTCATTCAAACTAACATTCAACATTCAAACATTCAAATACCTTTACCAGCTTTGAGAACACTTTCATGATCAATCATTATAAAACATCTCATATATGTTATTCTGAAATGGACCAATCTGCAGAACGACTACTTTTACTGTCGCTACTTTCACTATATTTTGATGAGAATACTTGTCTACTTTCACTTGAGGAACATTTTGAATGCAGGACTTTTACTGTAACACTCTGGTACTTCTACTTTTACTCAAGTACAAGATCTGAGTACTTATAATTTCACTACAAGATCTGAGTACTTGTACTTTTACTCAAGTACAATATCTGAGTACTTATTCCACCTCTGGTAGTGTATTAGTCTGAATTGTAGCCACAAAATCACGCAGAGCTGCATAAAAATAGTGCTAGTGGAAAATAATATTTACAAATGGGTACAATGATTTGTAGGTCATTTTGACTACTCAAGACACCTGACTTATACATCTTCAAAGGAAGACTGTGTTCATTCTACAATTACATGGGATTAAAGCAAAATGTAGTTTTACTTGTATAATACTTCAATTTTATATAAAAGACAGTTTGTTTTCATCTGTTTTCAAATAAACAAAGTATTGGCTTTCAGAATATTAAACTTGTTTCGGCAAATTCAGATGATAAATACAACTTTGAAGCTTGTAACGGCATAATTACAAGCAGAGAACGGACTAATGTAACATCACAGCATAACAACAGCCGGTGTTTCTTGTAAGTGTTTCAAACCGGTGACATGAGTGGTTGTTCGAGCGGAAAATAGTTAGGAATGAATTACCTGCAGTATGAACACATACGCAAAAATGACATCATCTGTCGCTTAGTGACAGGTTTTGGCAGAGCAGCCAATGATGCAATACGCTTATCTGAAAGCGTTTTCCCCTCTCCTGAAATGACATGACCCAAAAATGTAACGGTTCTTTGTACATATTGGAGTTTTGACAAACTGGCCTTGTGGCCCTCGGCTGCGAGGTGCATTAACAAGGAAATGGTATCAGCCTCACACTGTTCTGCTGTGGGTGTGCAAATCATGAGATCATCAACATACTGGATGAATGCGGTGCCTTTAGAAACTTGGAGAGAGGCCAACCTTGTACACAATGCCTGGTTGTCCACAGTAGGAGATTCACAGTAGCCTTGACACAATCGTGTGAATGTGTAAGATTTACCATTATATTCAAATGCGAACCAAAATGTACTGTCTTTGTGTACAGGAACACTGAAAAATGCATTTGAGAGATCTATGACAGTAAAAAATGCTGCAGAGGCTGGAACTTGGGAAAGAATCAGATAAGGATTTGGACCAGCGGTGCGCGTGCATGCACAGCTGCATTTACAGCAAGTAAATCCTGGACAAATCTCCACTCGTCAGGAGGTTTGTCTCTGATCTTTTTGACAGGAAACACTGGAGTGCGTACCGGGGAATCGTTACACGGAATAATGACCCCTTGTTTAAGCAGAGAGGTAAACACTGGCCGAATGCCATCAACAGCTTCACGTTTCAATGGGTACTGGGGTTGATTTGGACGGAACGTGGACGTGGAGTGATAACTACAGGCTCCGCAGAGCGGATTAAACCTACGTCATATCTGTGAGCTGCCCAGAGTGAGTATGGCACATCTGAAAGCGCGGCAGGAAGCTCAGAGATATGAGAATTACCCGTAAAGGGGGGAAAAATGGCATCACCAACCTCACCATCCTCAACCAACAGCAATGTGCGTAGAATGGCTACGTTCGTGCAAATTTTCATTTTATACACGTCACGTGACATAGAGTACATGACATATTCTGTGTGTGTAGGTGCCCAATCAGTGACTGACTCCCAATCTTTAACGATTGGACCCAAATCCCTCCATCTATCAGTGGGGCCCCTGGCTAGTGAAATGTGTGGGACCGCCCCTGGGATTTGTGTTCAGCTTGTGTTGTGTGGGTGCGAGTGTAACAGAAACAGCGCTGCGCAGCAAACTCCAATACATAGTTTTAAGCATGAGCTCATCATTCAAACATTCCAGCAGAAAACTCTCATCATAGTATTTATACGGTTCATCAACCACGTTAGCAGTACAATGCAAATAAGAAGTCTCCATGAACACAGTAGGTGGAAAAACACGTTGATCAGTCAAACGCAACAACGCCTGAGAATCAGGATATGTCAGCAGCCATTGATACACATTCACCAGTTCTTTATCATCAAATGCGGGGTTTTGAACCATCGTAAGAGATGGCTGTCAGACTTTAAGACCCTCATTTGTGGAAAAATGAGGTCCAAGCCGAACCGGAGAATCAGATCTCTGCCCAGTAAATGTATTGGGCAGACAGATGATAAAAGAAAACTGATGTGGGAAATGGATGACTGTCATCACCATTATATTTACTCTGAAGTGATACAAAAACTTCTCCTTCACAGTCACCCAGCAGCTCCTATTGAGTGAATAAATCTACCACTAAATTCGCAATCAGGCAAATCTGCTCTTTTTACCACAGAATGTGTAACCCCAGAATCAACCAAAAATGTAACATCAACACCCATGATAGCTAAAGTTAGTGTGGGACATTTCTTAAATGCTGTTTCACTGTCATATTTCAAATATGTACCCTCTTTAACCACAGCCACATGTGTCTCTAAATCTTCCAATTTCTCAATAGCCTGCATGATGTGTGTGTATGTGTCACTTCCCTGGTTAGATGCTGCTGGCTGAATTTATGTCTCGCTCGATTGGGCCCCCTCCTCCCCATCTGGTGTAGGTCAGTCTGATTGTGAATGATCCCGTCCTTGCTGTCCCCCTCTGCCTCCACTGCCAGTGTTCTGTGGCCAGTCCCGAATCCAATGTTCAAGACTGCCACACTTGAAACATCTTTCGTCGTTTGAAGGTCTTGCTTCTCGTCCTCTGCCTCTCCCTCGGTATTGTGAGCAGCCAGCATTCTGCGTAGCTTGCGCTGTGTCTGTGAGTCCGTTGAGGAAGGCATTACTGAGGTGTGTCCCCCAAACACCTGCTTGGTCCCCTAGGGCAGTGGTTCCCAAACTTTTTGTGCCCAAGGCACACCAAAGGACAATTAAAAATCTCAAGGCACACCTATTGTGCAAAATAGCCCTTATAACACGTGTTATCACTCATATCATGTAAAATATCTGTAAATGTGCATAATTATTTACTAATGCCAAATAAAATGTGACAAAGACAACTATATTACTCATGAAATATTTATTAACGAAATATTTCAGAACTTATTTTGAAACTTTATCAAATTAGGCTTCATCAAAGCAGCAACACACTCATTTAAACCAGACAGGTCACAACATTAAAAATGAGGCAAAGGCAACTCAACAGAAATTCAGCACAGAGAACTGACAATGCAAGGAAGCTGCATTGTCCATGGTCCTGAACTACAAATTATAAATGTAACATTTCAGCAATCAGCATTGAAACATGTGCTATTGTAAATATTTTTGCCGACTTACAAATTAGTGAGATACATGTGCCTGTCGGGGCATGCACAATTTTGTAATCCTTGGTGGCACTGAGGAGAGGGCCACTCGCAAGTCCTGTTCAACAGAGAGCCGTGACCTCCTGTTGTTCTTCATGTAAATCAGAGTAGAGAACGCCAACTCTACTATCTACATAAAGTAACTCGTTACTTAACCGTTACTTTACTCGCCGAGCACGTACAAACTGCGCATGCGTGAGTGGCAATAACTTTCCTTACCAGCAGGTGGCGGTAGTGTGTATTTGTCATTCAAAACAGGCAACAACCGGAAGAAGAACAGATACGTGATATAAACAAACAACAAATAGCGTGTGCGGTAGCTTCACCTTAGCATGTGTTCTTTGCAGGTGTTTGTTGAGGTTTGACGTGGTGTTTACAGCAGTGGATAACAGCTTCTGGCCTGGACACAGTTTGCACCTCACCGTCACATTCCTGTCTATTCTTCGGACGAACTCAAAATAATGGGCATACCTCCACCCCTCGAAAGTTATCGCTGACTCAGCCATGTTTATGCAGCACTGCACGTGGAGATGTGGACGTGCAAGTCGCGCAGATTACGTACATATAAACCTACAAAGTACTGATAGTAAATTAAAAAATAATAATTTTTGTGTAGTTGTATATTGCAATAATAACGTATGGTTGTCACAAAATCCCACGGCACACCCGGACTTGTCTCACGGCACACCGTTTGGGAACCACTGCCCTAGGGCATCGGGTTTATTTATCCCGCTGTTGTCCCGGAATACTTGGGCCTGATGGAGGTGGACGAGCTTGGAGTTGACGGGGAGTCTGTTGACTGCATGGCTGGGGCTTGTAGTGGCGGGGGGAGGTGGTTGAGGTGGGCCAGCCGGATTGCCAGGGTTGTACGCCGGGGGAGTGAAGGATACCCAGAGTCGAGGAGAGGGTCATTCAGGCCTGCAATGGAAGGATACAGAGATGTCTGGGGTTTACATGGTTTTGGAAATAATTTATTTTCCTTCTTTTCTTCACATTCATCTTCAACCTTAATATTTTCTTTAATGCCGAGGCCAACTGCCTTCTTTCACGGCACTCTGCTTCATCCTCCCAGTATTATAAACACTTTCTGTGAGTTTCCAGCTTTTCTAAGTCTTTTACTTTAACTTTACTCTTCTTTTTCATTCCATCTTCACACTCTTGTAATTTATCCCTTAGGTTTTTGATTTTTAATTTACTCAAATAACCTCCCTTTGGAAATCCGAACATTTCCGTCCAGATATTGAATTTAGACAGACTGTTTTCACCATGTTTTGCTCGCATGACATCTACAATCGGACCCTCAGGAGGGTGTATTAGCCCCCCACTCTGCTTTGCATTCCATAACAAAGTCTTTAAGTGTTTACTCTAAACACCCCGTGTTATCAAACACTATTTTTCACCCGTCGGTGATGTGATATTTGTTCCTCAGTACAAATCACACAAAGACTGATCGTAAACCCAGGCTACGATGGATATTATCAAATATCCTACTTTCGAGCGGTCCCTCTCATAAATGTCATGGAGTTTAATTACGTTTGACTTTAAACAATGTAGACACTGTACATCTCACCGAGTATTGAAAGCCTTTTGAGTTTGTTGGATCTCGTGAAGTCAATCGGTTCCACCCCGGCGCTGGTCCTCTCATCCCGTACATTTTCTGTCGAGGTAGAGGAGAATCCGAGGATCCTGGAGCGCAACCACCAGCGTCCGTAGGTGTCCCCAATCGAACTTGCAGAGATCCTGCCGACAACGCCAATTGTTATGGAAATCTTAGACCTAGTCAATACTGTGGAGATACACGAGTCAGAATGATCAAACAATAAATGGTGAAACAAACAGAGTTGTCTTTCTGGTTATTTATTTGAATATATTCAAAGACACAGGTCTCACAGAGTATAGGATAGTCTGCAGGAGTGTGCGCAATAGTAACAAAATAGCAAAGCTTATATACAGGAAAGGGCGGGAAGCTCAGAAATCTGCTTTCACACGGTCTCATATTGTTATTAGACACCTGTCCTTGAGCTGTAGATAGTATAACGGTTCTCAGAATATGGAAGTTCTTGTGTGACTTTGTGTGAAGAGGAGTAGTCTCAACATAGTCTGCCAAATCAGCTCTGTGGCCTTGAAGCGTTTGGGAATAAAAACCCTCATTAGAGTATGCAGAAAGAACAGCACATCTCAGGAAATGGTATAGGTGTTTTAGACAATGTGTTGAGAAGCATTTGGTTTAAGCATATAAGGTAAGATAAAAATGTCCACTACAAAATACAAACTTACTAAAGGATACTATACAACTCTTATAGTATACTATAGTAATACTATAATTCATTTATAGTTCATTTCGTAAGGGAAGTGCATACAGCAGACAGCAGTTTTCGACAGATACAGCCCACTCAAAAATATATTGTTTTATATAAAATGCATTAAGATATATATATATATATATATATATATATATATATATATATATATATATATATATATATATATATATATATATATATATATATATATATATATATATTAGCTGTACACTTTACGAATATAATAGTTTTTTATGGACAACTTTACCATTCAATCTCGTCCAACTGATCTTGCAGCTGTCACTCCTCGGCTCTTGGTAGTTCAGGCATTTATCAAACCTGGCAACTTCGGGCTTCCTTGCAGCTGTCAATCAAAGTCCAGTGGCTCCGCCCCAAAGTGCCAGAAATGTTCACGCACGTAGACAGTAGTGTTAATTTCGTTGACTAAAACTATGACGAAATATGTTCGTCAACGACCTTTTTTTCCAGGACGAAAACGAGACGAGACGGCACCGACGGCAGTAAACAATAACTGTAACGAAATCATCATGCAATATCGTTGACGAAAAGTGACGAGACGAAAATGTAGTTTACTAAATAAAAACTATGCCAAAATCCCTCTTTACTTTCGTTGACGAAAAATGAGAAGACGAAATATTATCAAAGATAACGTTACATATATATCGATAGTCAGTTTTTCTCCCAGCAGTTCCATTTCCGGTGCTGCGCTGGGCAGCAGCTGTGTGTCTGTAGTGCGTGCGGCGGTAGATTTGAATTACACCAGGCAGCGGCAAAATATGAACTGTCACAGCTGGTAAAAACACCACAAACCTGAGCAGATACTCTCTGCAAAGCTGCATTCTTAATCATTCAACCTGTGTTTTTCATCAAATAAGGACAAGATATAATCTTATTGTGAAATCCGTTTGACTATTATGACAAATTATTGGTTTTGGCTAGACTAGTTTGACTGAAATGTTTCTGACATTTTCCGCTCGTGAGTAGCTTGTTTTACGCGCTAGAATATTGACCCAAATCTGACTCCATACTAAGCCCCGAATGTTTCCAGGTCCAGGCGACGCCCCTGGTGTAGCTGTATTAAAGTCCGAGTGGAAACAGTCGCGAGTAAATCTGATTTGGTCAGAAATCGGGAGAAATGCGGGAGAAATATGACCCCGGGAGGAAACCGGGAGAGGGCAAAGAAATCGGGAGTCTCCCGCGAAAATCACACACACACACACACTAGGGGTTTCACAACTACCAATATTTACTAGTCGACGCGTTTTTCAAAAAAGCAGTCGACTAGTCGTTACGTCTTAATAAAGACACACAAAGAGAGGTGTACAACTGTATTTTATATTGGAACTCATACAGTTACATTAAACACTGCATTTTAGTTTGTGTTACATGGCTGAGTAAATAACAAACAGTAACTGGACTCACCTAAATCGACAGCAAAAAACTCTGTTTACTGAAATGCCACGTAAATCCAATGCGCAACAGCGCATTGCGCAACACTTTACTCGCTGTCCTCCACGATAACGTCCACCTTTCCAGGTTTTTGGTTTGCGTTGAGGAACACCAACGCATCGACATGTGAGGGAAGGAGGCTTGACCGCTTTCGGGTGACAGCGTTGCCTGCCAGGGGAAAAAGCCTCTCACTCGGGGTGCCTGGAATAGCTCCTCGAAAGCTTGGCTAAACGGGGGACGCGGTGCACGTTTTCTGCCCACCACTCCAGTGGGTTATCCATAGTGGGGATATGCAGTGTCCGCTGGCAGTAAACCCTAGCTCATTATCCGCATCACTGTTGACCCGTTTTTTCTTGCTGCTCGTCTGCCTCTGTCCTGTGCTGACGCCGGTCCGTTGCTCACTGGTGCTAGCATTACTGCTAGTGCTAGCTGTCGGCAGCGGGTGTCTCATCTTCAGATGGTTGCGCCTAGCAGATGTATTTTTGTTGTACTTCAGTACAGCTGTACACAACTGACACTTCACTGTGGAGTTGGTTACATCTTTGTTGAAGTACTGCCATACATAAGAATGTAGGACGTGTTTTGAAGCATTTTGCAGCACCTCGTTTACCTCCATTTTTCACAGGACTAGTCGACTAGGGCCTACAGCGCCGACTAGTGGTAAAGGTAGTCGACTAGTCGATTAGTTGGTGAAACCCCTAACACACACACACACTGAAGATTATTATCATCTGATATTGAAGAAGTGTGTTACATTTGAAATGGCAGAAAGTCTTGTTGCAAATTCCAGATAGATATTAAAAGAGGTCCTTTGGGTTTCTCTGGTGGTTATCAATAGTAGCAGTTAAGTGAATACTGTTCAAACAATACCTGTGTTTGTGTTTTATATTGATTTCTCTGTTTTATCCTTTCTTAAATGTAAGGACTAAAAATGGCTATAAACATTCTGGGCTGGTTGGAGTAAACAGGGTTTTATTGCTCTGTGGGGGAGGTGTAGGTATGCAGGACAGGGGGCTAGGTGGATGAGAGTATATTATGCTTAAGATCTCTAGCATGTCATGTTTCAGGGAAGTCTACATGTCTTGAATAGTATATGTGTGGGTTTAATTAATAAGCAGTCTGTGTAACCAGAAGTTGGAGATATGAGGGATGAAATCTTTGTGTTATCTTTGTGAGAGAAATGTATGTGCGTTCATTTCAGGACTCCTAAGGGAGCAGGAGAATTGAGTCACACACAATTAGAGAGACAATGGTCCTTCTAAATTCTGGGTAAGCTGACTTCGGGTGCATGGAAGTTCAGAGATGGCTGGGGGGTATGAAGACAGTTAGGCGTTGTTGCTGGTTCTGAGGATGTCATGGGATGATGACTGTTACATTTCCAACAAGTATGGCTTTCATAAAGAAACACATGACTTGTGTGATAAGATACATGATAAGAGGTGTTTTGTTGCAAAGTGAGCCTGTTTGGTTTTCTGCTGGCCAGCGCTGAGTCACTGTGAGACAGCATATTTTGCGTCTCCCAATGAGATGACCTGAAAAGATGACCAGCTGACCTAACCCCTCCTTCTTATTATGGTATATCTCCTGTTGAGCCCTGGCGTTCGGCCTCTCTTCTCATGCTGTCAGGACCGAAAGGATCTCCGCAGCACGCGAACCAGGGCAGGAGTGGGTCGGCATACTCCTTACACATTACAATATAATTGTAGTATATTATATTGTATTGTAATGTATTATATTGCATTGCATTATTACCTTTGATAATTCAAACAGATTATTGTTTCAACTGGTATCTGGGTGTTCTCTGATTTCCTTCCTGTTATGATTTTAAGCAGGACTCGTCAAAACGACACGCGGAGCAGAGTGGGGTTGTAAAAACCTCAAAACTCCTACAAAGTGGTGACCCAGACATTTACGAGTGGGGGTTCAGAGGGAGTCATATCAGCAGCCAGCGGACGAAGCTGTCCAGGGGTGACACCTCGAAATACTTTCTGACAACTAAAAACAGAGCTCTATACAAAATATCAGGTAAGCACGGATACCCGTTACACTCAAAATCTGTGATTTGGCTATATTCAAATTTTTTAGAGTTGTCAGGAATATTTCTCAGTGTCTAGTCTTCACGCTAAAGATAATGCAATGCATATGTTAGCATAGGTAGGTAACTAACTAATAATAATAAGATTAATAAAGCAACGGTTGGAAACCTCGTGGATTGTTCAGAATCGCACGACTAACTCGTTAGCTACACGTGAAGCGATGAGGAGTGTAAGATGAAGGTGAAAGGCCCCGTGCGGTTTTTTCAGAAATTGACACGGCTAACCCATCGGGGGAGTTCAGTGGTTTCTAACGATTCCATCCAGAACAAAATTGAATAATGTTTTCCAGTCTCATAGGAACTGCAGTTGCATTATAAGTGAATCCAAGAGGAGATACGCAAATTTCAAATAACCATTTTGAAAGGACCGGAATCTCGTTCTCTTGTTCTGTGGGGTTAATCTATCTGGCCAAACGTGACGATAAAGAGATAATGAGGCCCCATGATAATGCCACATCGCTGAAAAGCGGTGTCAAAGCGCGTTTGAACGTCCATTATCTGTTGAAATAAACATCGCACCATAAAGCTGGATAGACTGTACGGGGAATAATTTTCTGTGAATAATTACTAATAGATAAGGGAGAAAAGTCAGATAAAGAAATGCGTGGTCACCATGGGTTAAAGAAAGCCCCCCTTTTTCTTCACAGCTTTCCTCTAATTGTTGAAGCAGCAGCCCGAAGTGTGACTGCTTGTGCTTCTTCTCAAAATGCCTCAAAAATGGCTGCTGAGCGTTGAATTTAAAACAAGGAGTGAATAATCAACGACTGGTCTGAAGTTGGAGTGAATAACATTGAAAATTAATAGATCAATGTGTCGTAGATATTTAAATAAATAAGAAACTATAATTTGTCGTTTTTAGCATAGTTTTTGTGGGATGCAGTTACGTCACATTGTGGTTTTCATGAGAAGTTTTGAGAACTGATTGTTACTATTGCATTGCATTGTACATTTTGTGGTATTTGTCATTAACTGAGAATTGTACTTAATTATATTTCAGAGGAACTTAATTGCATACGGTGGCGTTCAAGGAAAGTAGAAATGGGTTTTGCTGAGTGAATGAAGTACATGCAGGTTAAAGTTTGATTCAAATTGAATATAATAGTGGATTATTCCACCTAGATTGGACATGGAAAGATGAAAATGTGTTGGGCATTGGATGGCGAGCTCACTGTGAGAAATATATATTGTAATGTTATTTAGGAGTTGTATTGATCATGCAACAGTGAGGTTCAACTCTAGGTGTTGTGAACTGGCCTTGGCTGGTTACATTTTTTATTGAAGCCAGACTACAAGTCGTATGGTTTAATTTGATTGAACTCAGTCTCCAAGCAGTGTAGTTTATATCTGCACATGTATTGAGTGTTCACCTCCCCTTCCCCCACTCACATGAGGCCAGTGCTATACTGCTAAGCTATTTGTCCAGCAAGTTGGCATACTGATGGTGGAGTAGTGGGAGTAAAGATGTACACGAACAATGAGAGTAGATTAAGTTGTTTTGTCTTTCATGCTTTTCACCAAGGCTCATTTGGGTGGTTATTGTTTTAATGTAGTGTTGTTTTGTGTTATATTGTGTAAGATATAATGTACCCACACACATGTGGTTTATTTGTCACAGTTCATTTTAAAGTCAGCCACCTCATGGCTAGATCTCATCTCTGAGAGTCCATTGGGTTAATGAGTAAGAGGTTAGGGCTGGGCGATTTTTTCGGTTTTAACGATTAATTTGCATTTTTACTTTCCTACGGTTTGTGAAATGGCTGAACCGAAAAATCGCGATTTAAAAACATTTCTAGACTCCGCAGATTTGTTTTGCTTTAAGGGACTCCGTAGCTTACTCTCTCACTTTCCAGAACGCGCACAAAACTCAGACACATTGCCTGTGACTACCCGATCTGCAGCTCTGTGTACACATATATCACTTAAATTATTCAATACATCCTTTGTACTGAAGTATTCAAGAGTAAATAAAGTAAATAAAGTTTAATATAAATGATTTGCTGTGGCCAATTGTTTTCATTGCATTTACAGACCCGTGTAAATCTCTGATACCACCCAATGAATGCATTGACTTGCTTGTAGAACCACGCTACACAAAACAGATAGCAACACCTATACAAACTATTTTAAAAAAAAGGGGCTACTGTATCGACCTATATAAAGTATATAAATGTTTTTTTTTTTTCAAAATACCAAAAATATCTTGCATTTTAGCCATGCCTCATTTCGCTCCATTTGCTTTTTCCAGCGCTGTTTTTGCAGGGGGCTGACCACGCCCCCCTGCAGGAGAGGGGAGCGTGCTCTGAGATCAGCTGCTGGGCGGTCTGTAGAGGGGGAGGAAAAGAGATCTCCGTCCTCCGTGTTTTATTCTTATAGAAGTAAGAAGAGAAGTAATGGGGCAGAAACCCTCCTTTTTACGCAGCGGTCCAGACATAGACATCAAACGGCGACACATATTCAGTTGGCAGTTACTTTGGCATTAGGGCAGGGATATCTAGATACTTCCCAAGGTCTGACATCATGAAGTGTGCTACTTTTAAAGCAAGCAACGATGTTTTCAAATCTGTAATCAAAAAGCTCCTCAAAAACACTATCGAAGCAGTTCCTGCCGTTGCTACGTTAGTTCAAACAGTAACAACAGACTACTTTTCTTAGCGGATGCATGTCAATTTAAATCAATACATAAAACTATTTTTTAAGTCAATACAATCATTTTCTAATTCCATAAAAGCATTTCAATTAATATTAGGAGTCATGTCGTTACTTTGTTGAGAATGTGGCCATGTGTAATAAGCGGGATAATGTGCACATTGCATAATGTGCCTTCATGCCGATCTAGATCCCTCCGCAAAAAAAACAAAAACACGGCTCGTTCGCAGGCGAGAGCCGGCTCCCGTCGTTCACTTAAAAGAGCCGGCTCAAAGAGCCGGCTCGTTCGCGACCCACACATCACTACTGACAGTGTCGTCTACCTCCCAGTCAGAGCAGGACAAAATTGAAGCTGAGCTGTCATCCTATTTGTTGTCGTCTGAGACAGACCCTGATACAGACCCACTGCAGTGGTGGAAGCTACATGAAGCTAACTTCCCAAGACTGAGTAATCTGGCCAAGAAATATCTCTCCATTCCTGCCACCCTTCGGAGAGGGTTTTCAGTACGGGGGGGTAACATTGTTGTGAAGTAAAAACTTCTTTGCAGCAATGTTGAGCCAATCATGAAATGAGGGAAACTGGATTCGCCTGTCAATACACTGATATTTATTGAGAATTCGTACGGCCGGAGAGATCACAGTATACTAAAGTTCTCATGTAAGATACCAGCCAACTCTGAAGACCAAGGAGCCAGGAACACATCTATACATGGAAGAAGAGGAGGGCCCTAAAACACGCGGGTTTTCGTTTAATGCATGCCAGATGTCGAGACAAAGACTCGTTGCATTGCAAACCCACATGAGCCAAGCTTCTCCCCCCACAAGATATCAGATGACCTCTTGACCTGTGTCTTTCTGAGAAGCTATGGATCACATTACAGGCAGGAATACACTTTAACCAGAAACAGATTCCCGAGGACAAGTCACTAAACTCTATATACTTTAACAAGACTAAAATATTCCTTTACAGATCCAGCCTTTTATCAATTTATGATAATCAATTAACATTAGTCTAAAGAATATTTCAGTCAATACTTAAATCAATAAGCGTCTTCAGAGTTGTGTGGGCTCACTCACATTAATTGCATCAAAAGTAGAACAAGATTTAAAACACTTCAATCACCATGATTGAACACAGTCAACTATAATAGAAAAATCATCTTTCTTCAGTGTTTGGCATCTTTTTGTCAAAAGCACAATAATGAACACACATGAAATATAATAGCAGAATATATGTTTAAAAAATAAGACCTTTTATCATTTATCACTAAATTAATCTCATTCATCAAACACAAATTCAAATTCAGCTTACATCTCAAAGATTTACTTTAAGGCAATTACTTATTAAAACACAATTATAATTTAGGATTATAATAAATCCAATTGAGGTATTAAATCAGAATCATGAGAGATCCAGCTAAGGTTCCTAGTTAAGGTATAAATTCACAGTGATGAATCGATCAATCTGTAATCTGTAAAGTTACAGTGTCCTCAATCTTTAACATTACTTTACGTTTACTTCATTACGCTTTATTCAAGAGTAAGGCATGATATTTAATTAATTACATTACTTCAACTATCAATCATTATGTCATTTCAAAATCTGAAGGGAAAACTAAACAATTCTCAAAATGTTTAACAATCGGAAGAATCAGACATTTTATTGTATAACAACCTGAAAAGGAAAAAATCAAAACATCTGTTCTTTATTCAGAGTGTCAACTGTAATCAATATCAAAACATCTGTTCTTTATTCAGAGTATCAACTGTAATCAATATTAGAAATATCTTATTGTTCAATACCTTATAAATCTGAAAATATCAATTAATTAATTAGTTTAGTGTGAAAGTATAATCTGATCTGACAGATATATATTGTAATATATTTATCACCACTATTTAACACATATCTGTTCATTGGGAATACAAAAACAATCATTAATTGTACATCTGTAATCATCTGGTCATTCAATTCAAATGTTATCTTTGTATCAGAGCTAGAAGAACATGTTTTCCTCCTCTCTTTATGACACAGAATGTCTGGTGTGTAAAGGCATCCTGATACTGTAGATTAGCACTGAGGTGCTGATTGGCTCAAAACTCTTCTTCATCAGAGCGCCATATCTCAATTATCTGTAGATTAGCACTGAGGTGCTGATTGGCTCAAAACTCTTCTTCATCAGAGCGCCATATCTCAATTATCTGTAGATTAGCACTGAGGTGCTGATTGGCTCAAAACTCTTCTTCATCAGAGCGCCATATCTCAATTATCTGTAGATTAGCACTGAGGTGCTGATTGGCTCAAAACTCTTCTTCATCAGAGCGCCATATCTCAATCCCCCCCAATTGCTCTGCTTTTGTGGCTCAATTCAGTGAGCACTTTATGATCTCCCAGTGAAACAGAGGCTCATCTGCCTGTATTCCTTCTGCTATCTGCTTGAGAGCAGTGCACCTGCCTATTCCAAGTGGCACATCCAGATGCCTCTGAAACCATCGCTCGTCCTGTAGAGTTGTCTGCCTGAGCCCACCGAGCAGAAAGATGAAGAAGCATCCCATCTCATCAGAAAGTTGAAGATTAGAATCCTCTCATCTCGAACGACCTCCTTGCTCGTGGATAAGTTGCTCTCTGCAGCCGCAGAGTGTGATTCTCTCTCTGACCCTTGGCCTTCAGAGCTGTTTAACACTTGATAGGGATGTTTTCCTGAGTGCAGACAACTCAAGGTAATGGATTAGCACATTATCATTCAATTACAAAAATAGGATAGGCATAGGATAGGCCCCCTCAGAATGATTTGGGAGCCTTCCTGACACATGCACATTATAAATGTAAGGTTTGTGTTAGTCATGTAACATGCAAGAATCATATACTCATCAGTCCAAAGCAGAGAAATGTTATTTTAAGTTAAATGTGAGCTAGTCCCTGTGGAATAACCCTTTCTCAATGATTCTAAATGTTATATTAATTCACCATTTACCGTTTGATCAAGGATTGGTTTATCAGAAGTACATTTCCTCTTCCATAAAACATAGGTTTGAGAAATGAATGTTCCAATATGAAATCAATTGCTCAATTTCTCAATATAATTTGACTCTTCCCTCTCTTTTCTTACCTATTGTCACATATGAAATAATAACTTAGGAGTCTATTTAAGCATGGTATTGTCTATATAAGCTATTAATCGAGAAAACTCAGAGTGAGTATGCAACTCGCAAATATCTCTCCTCCTTCCTATCCCTCTTTACTCACTTCCCCATCTCTTTCTATTGTCTCTTTCTCATCCCTCTCTCTTCTTCCTATCCCTCTTTACTCACTTCCCCATCTCTTTCTCATCCCTCTCTCTTCTTCATCTCACTCTCATCTCCCTTTACTCACTTCCCCATCTCTTTCTCATCCCTCTCTCTTCTTCATCTCACTCTCATCTCCCTTTACTCACTTCCCCATCTCTTTCTCATCCCTCTCTCTTCTTCATCTCACTCTCATCTCTTTCTCTCTTACTTCTGTTAGATATGAAGTAAAAACATACAAGTCCATGTAAGCATCTGAGTTACCACCGTTACCAAACGGTGTGCCGCGGCACACTGGTGTGCTGTGAGGCAAGTCCGGGTGTGCCGTGGGATTTTGTGACAACCATACGTTATTATTGCAATATACAACTACACAAAAATATATATATTTTTTTTAATTTACTATATCAGTACTTTGTAGGTTTATATGTACGTAATCTGCGCGACTTGCGCATCCACATCTCCACGTGCAGTGCTGCATAAACATGGCTGAGTCAGCGATAACTCTCGAGGGGTGGAGGTATGCCCATTATTTTGAGTTCGTCCAAAGAATAGACAGGAATGTGACGGTGAGGTGCAAACTGTGTCCAGGCCAGAAGCTGTTATCCACTGCTGGAAACACCACGTGGTCAAACCTCAACAAACACCTGCAAAGAACACATGCTAAGGTGAAGCTAACGCACAGCTATTAGTTGTTTGTTTATATCACGCAGTCTGTTCTTCTTCTCTGTCTTCCGGTTGTTGCCTGTATTGAATGACAAATACACACTACCGCCATGGATGTACAATAAGAACTGGATACAGCGTGGGAGGCGGGGCCTCATTCATTCCTATGAGAGCTGCTCATCAGCGCATGATGATAAAATGGCCCAACTTTTGAGAGAGTGAAACGTCACAGATTACCCAGCATGCCTGAGAAGTACCCGTATGTGCACTCATAGAGCATGCGCAACTTTAACCAAAATGCTCGTTCACATCAAGCACGTCAATTTGCGTACGCGTAACAGCACCGCGCGTTCATGACAGCATGGTAATGGATTGTTGTTATCATGGATTTGATATGAACGAGGCGGCAGTTAGCAGCTAGCGGCTAGCTAGTAATGATCTAGTGATATCCAACAGAGCCTCATTTAGCATGAAATTATTACTGCACTGTATACATATATATTTATATACAGTGCAATAAGCTTCCCAGTGCAATACGAAACTACAGGGACGTTAATAATGTCGGTAATATTAACTCTATTTAATACAACATTTACGGTACAAGATTTAATCATACAGCCCATGTAGTATGACAATGAATTACAGCAAACATGTGCAATATATCCATTATTACAGCTCCGTGGGATGGCAGTAAGACGATATGGATCCGTTCCCATTGTGCATCCATGGGTAAAGATAAACGCAACTCACATTGGTTCCTCATACAGCATCTCTGTAAACTACGTGTATTCACTGAATTTCACTCTCTGCCTTTAACGGCTCGTTGTAGCTCCAATAGCTCCAGCCCCACCCTCCCTGTGAGCACAGTGTGCTCTGATTGGTCGGGACACGTAACATGAACGTGCCGGGCGGCGCGGTCCCGTGGATTAGATGCACGTTCATAATGCAGAGGGAAATAACTCTCAGAATAACGTTATTAGCAAATTTTTACAACTTGAGAAACTAATGTTTTTAATAAGGGCTATACAAGTGTTCATACTGGGTAGTTTATTTAGTTTAAAAAAAGTATCCAACGAGTTACAGACCACTCTTTCCCCATGTAAGTCAATGGGAAAAAGTGTTTCCGGGCCTGGCAACCAAACGGAAGTGTAGTACCGCCGTTTGGCCAGCACGAATATTTTCATCTGAGTCCGGCGCACTTCCTGGGGGCTTGACTACCGCCGCCTGCTGGTAAGGAAAGTTATTGCCACTCACGCATGCGCAATTTGTACGTGCTCGGCGAGTAAAGTAACGAGTAAAGTAACGAGTTACTTTATGTAGATAATAACGAAGTAGTGTAATATATTACTTTTTTTTTTTTTAAGTAATACATTTATAATTTGTAGTTCAGGACCATGGACAATTCAGCTTCCTTGCATTGACAGTTGTCTGTGCTGAATTTCTGCTGAGTTTCCTTTGCCTCATTTTCTATTTTGTGACCTGTCTGGTGTAAATGAGTGTGTTGCTGCTTTGATGAAGCCTAATTTGATAAAGTTTCAAATTAATTTCGGAAATATTTCGTAATATAGTTGTCTTTGTCACATTTTATTTGGCATTAGTAAATAATTATGCACATTTACAGATATTTTACATGATATGAGTGATAACACGTGTTATAAGGGCTATTTTTTTTTGTTTTACTTGTCCTTTGGTGTGCCTTGGGCACAACAAAGTTTGGGAACCACTGGCATAAATGATAGTGGGCGTCTGAGGGTGTCATTACTGAGAAATGTCAAAGAAATTCAAAACCTTACATTTTAAAACAGGTTTGCATTCCTCCACTTAAGGTGACGTTATCATTGGAAACAATAAAAACAAACTATTTTGATGTAGAATCTATAAATTGAATCGTTAGAGCAGAACAAAATGGTTGTATTGTAGCCTGAGTTCCGTGCAGCCTCTAGTTTCAACAGGTGGAAACATGGTCCATATAACGTGAATACATGCAGAAGTAGACAGTAAGAGGCCCCTGACATTAGGCCTATTTTTAAAATAGTAGGGGCTCTTCACTCTGCATAGCAGTATGAATAGCCTTAAAAAACAAACAACCCACTCCATGGTAACGAGAGTCATATTTCTGACCCATATGCCCTAAGTGAAGCCGTTAGTCTCATCTAACTGACCCAAGGGTTGGTGCTGGTGTGACAGTTCCAAGTGTTCAGAGCAGACGTCAAGCTTCCAGTTCATGGCTCGGTGGGGGGGAGCAGACCCACTTGAGACAGTGTCAACGGCTGTAATGTTCAGTGTGAGGAGCGTCATTCTCTCTGGGAGCAGGAAATGGTGTCCATTCTCGGACCAAACCATTAATGTCATGTAGAGCAGCCATAGCATCTCTGTGACTGCACTCAGCCGGACTGTAGCAGGGTAGAGCTGGGTGACTCTTAGTGAAGCTGTCCAACGCCATTAGACAAAATGGAACCACGTGCTAACAAAAAGGACACAGGGTCATCAATGTCTCTCTTTACCATTGGCCTAATCATAAACAAATTAGTGGGAAAAATGTGGAACACTAATCCATCATGTGGAATGTTGAGTTAATTTAAATAATTACTTATGGGTTGAAATCAAATTAACATTAACATTAGAACTAAAGTCAGTTAACAAATTGGACTTTCACAGATCAGTAATCAATACACCATTTTCCCAGCTCTGTGATGAAAACGATAACAAGCAGGGATGCAAACTTGTCATCTTTTGGGGAAATTTGCCGTTTTGAATCCAAAATAGGTCGTTTGTGTGATTCAATAAAATATTATTGGGGTATGGACAGGGTTGCTAACTTTGGGTACCTGGCTGGAGTGAGATTTTGATATCATGGGTTTAATTACACACATACGCACGAAGTGACTGCTATCGTGTCAGTAGCGGGACCTTAGCATATATATATATAATATATATATACAAATACACAATATTGGACACAGACTATAAAGGGCACACAGTTTCATTCACTAATGAAAGTCAAACACATGTTTGTTTCCACTGTTTTATTGTGTGCCTGTCGCGATAAGCAACTAATTGACTTATCGGCTCCCGAGTATTTGTGTTGGATAATCTATGGTAGGCAGAGGTGTGGACTCGAGTCACATGACTTGGACTCGAGTCAGACTCGAGTCACACATTTTATGACTTGAGACTCGACTTGACAACATCACAAAAGACTTGCGACTCGACTTGGACTTGAACACCAATGACTCGGGACTTGACTTGGACTTGAGCCTTCTGACTTGAGGTGACTTGCTACTTTAATTCAGAGGTCTCCAACACGCCGATCGCGAGCTGCCGCTAGAAGAGCAGACTCCCGTCGGGGAAAGCAGAATCTTCAGCCGCTCCTACTCTTGCTGAGAATCCTTGCAGGCAGGGGCGGGTCTTTATTTAGCTGGGCCACCATGCGGCCAATCATATGCGAGGACACACTAGGATCATACCATTATGTGAAAGAAGGGTGGGGGCACAGCATGTGCAGAGCGACGGGGAGACGGGGAGCCGGATTTAAATGCAAGCGCGTCGGAAAAAGTCAAGAAATGAGCGAAAACCGAAAAAAGAAGCAGCATCCGGCTGCTTTTCAATGATACTGGAGAAAGCAAAGCTGAGTGCAGGATTTGTAAAATGAAAATAACCTTCAGAGCAGGGTAAACACTCAGGATTTATTGTCAGAGGTGGGAGAAGTTCAGACAATTAAAAAAAGTTACAATCAGGGTTCCCGCGGGGTCTTAACAAGTCTTAAAAAGTCTTACATTTGATAATCAGAATTTAAGGCCTTAAAAAGGTCTTAAATATGATTCAGAAGGTCTTAAAAATTATCGGATTTGAAAGGTACTTCTATGTTGCGATAGCGTCTAAATGTGTTTTGGGGGAAATGTCCGGGCTGCAAAGTAACCAGTACGGTAATAGCCTTTCAGTTCCCCCCAACAATTTGTATTGAATTAAATCAACATGGAACCAGTAATCACTAACTTTGTTTCCCCCGGCCCCTTATTGGAGAACACCCAGCTAGTAACCTAGCAACCAAGCTTAAGCTCATGTAGCCTATCTTCGAATCTACTTACAAATAAATATGGGGAAGTGTAAGTTCAACCGTATTTGGTTGGAAAACATCTAATTTAGTGCTTGGTTGAAACCAGTGGAGGGAACGTGTTTGAAGCCCGCTGCATCTTTTGCAAAAATAAATTAGTGTTTGTTTTGCTAATGTAGCGTTAGCTAGTGCAGCGTTAGCTAATGTAACGTTAGCTAGTGCAGCAGCAGCTAATGTAGCGTTAGCTAGTGCAGCAGCAGCTAATGCAGCAGCAGCTAATGCAGCGTTAGCTAGTGCAGCAGCAGCTAATGCAGCAGCAGCTCCCGCAACAACACCGGGGGACCTCCGGGCTAAGTTAGGGTCTACGTCAACCCTAAAAGCGGAGGTGCTGTAGACGCTAAATACCGTAGCTAAACACCAATCATACAACAGCAACGATGAAATAGTGTAGCCAAGGCAGCAGAGCTCTGAATATAGCGCGGGTCACACACACACACACACACACACCACACACACACACACACACACACACACACACACACACACACACACACACACACACCACACACACACACACACACACACATCACACACACACACACACACACACACACACACACACACACACACACACACACACACCACACACACACACACACACACACACACACACACACACACACACACACACACACACACACACACACACACACACACACACACACACACAACACACACACACACACACACACACACACCACACACACACACACACAACACACACACACACACACACACACACACACACACACACACACACACACACACACACACACACACACACACACACACACACACACACACGGGGGTTTCCGCTAGGATTTTTTTCTCACCGGTCAAATGTCCGGACAGAATTAATTTTACCGGACAAATTTGAAACTTACCGGTCATGTTTCAATAATAATAATAAGAATTGTGTAGCAGAGTTTCCGTTAGCAGGTAATTACGGATTAGGACCGGATATGCTGATGTTTAAAACTCAGTTAATGGGGATCGTTTTTATATTGCTTCAGTTTATAATCGTAACGGATCGGAAAAATTCAGATTAATTTTTCAATAAATGATTCCGCAAACAACAAACACCATAATTATTACATTCAAATAAACTACTTGTAGTAGATGAAGTACATTATTCAAAAGTTTACATTAACTTTGAATAATAACACGGGAGAAACGGAGCCTCTCTTTCAGGCTTGGAATTTCGTCATTTTAGGGGCAAGGCCATTTGGCCTTCCCGTTCACATTTTTTTCAAGGGCACAAAGGCCACATGACAGGGCACAAAGGCCGTTTGGTTAAATTACGCTGGTCAATCAACATGACTGAAAAGTGTAGCACTAACGTCAACACCAGTCGTTTTACAAATGGCTGATTAGCAATAGTGTTTCTTTAACGTATACGTTAAGTTCAGCCATAAACCACATAAGTCAGTCATGTATTATATCAAAACCGCTTAGCAAGAAAAATACTAGATTCAAAGGTGCAGCTATCTGCTAGCTTGTAGAAGCAACACTAGATGTAGACCCCTTGAAGGGAAGACGTTAGCGCTATCCAAACTAGCTAGCTATCGCTAGTTTTCATGACAAAATGTAACGAGTCGACTTTAAATAGGCTAATACAATGGTAATTACCTATCAATAGTACTTTCTATAAACACGTAAATGTTAAGTCCTTTCAAATACTACCACATACTTCAGTTAAATCATATCAAAACAGCTTGGTCCGCTTGCTTACCTGTGCTTGTCTTGCTCCCGCGGCTGAGGAGCAGGCTGTCGGGCCCCTACAGGCATTTCTGACGGAACAATCACAGCAGAGCAATCGCTCTGATCCACAGACACGGGACTATCCTACTGCGCGCACTAATATGATTTTACTAGCATTGTTTACACGGCATGTCTGACGGAACAATCACAGCAGAGCAATCGCTCTGATCCACAGGGCACAGGCATCGCCCGGGACTATCCTACTGCTCGCACTAATATGACTTTATTAGCGTTGTTTACACTGGAACTTTTGACAGGGGCACCAAGGCCACTTTGGCCGTGAATTGCATTTTTTTTCACAGGGCATCACGGCCAAAGTGCGGGCCGTCGTGAAATTCCCACCCTGCTCTCTTTTCCTCTCTCCCTCTCTCTCTCTCCTGACAGCCCGTCAGTTTCTCATGCAGCTCACTAAACAGTGGGCGGAGCTTCAGGTGATTATGGAGCAGCTGATCTGATCTCTCTCTCCCGTCCGGTTACACTTCACTCGCGTTTATGTCCATATCGATCAGATCCAGCTCTCCTGATTGGCCTTTATAGAGAGCACCGATCAAACTATTAAGAGTGAATATCGGCCGATAATGATCGACGGCCGATCGATCGGAGCATCGGACATTTTGACCGGCAGGTTTTGAATTTACCGGTTTTTATTAAATCTTACCAGCTAAAAACCGGTAATTACCGGCTAACGGAAACCCTGACACACACACAAGCACACACAGACGCACACACAGTGGCGACTGGTCATTAGGGGCAGGTGGGGCACAGCCCCACCTAGTGTCAGCAGAAAGTATTAAAAGTAATGATTACAAAAAAATGCAAAAGATAAATTAAAAAATATATAAAATATATTTTAAGATCATGTTTATTCATCTGATTCGTCTGTACATTGCTGTTTTAGTCTGTGTTCTTCTAATTAGTGTCTAGAGTGTGTGCCTATTGAGCTGTTTTGAGCCATGTGGGACAAAACCCGATCCTGCCCCTCCCTCTCCCTGTTTAAGTCAATGGTGACTGTAAAAACTACACTGCGCATGCTCAGAGTATTGTCCTATTTAATGTGTGTGGCAAAAAAATAATGACCATAGGGGCATAGTGCTGCCATCCCCACCATACGTCATCTCACATAATTCAGAGCTGATTGGCTGTAAGTACGTGTGCCGCGAAAAGTGTGGTGTGTGAAGAGGAGGAGAGAGAGCTGCAGTGAGGCGTCCTACAACCCGGAAATAAACTGCGCATGGCTTCCCTCCACAAAAAAGCAATGATATTTCTCCATAGGATTTTAGAAAATAGCTCCAAATAAGATCTGTGGGAAACAAACCTGTTAGATAAATGCACGTTTTGTTCAGCCGGATAATATCCACATGTCTACCCTACTTTTATAATTTTCGAATCATAAATCTATTGATTAGATCAGATTTATGATAGACTTTTGAAACTACAAGAACATAAGGAGGAATTTTACAAAAAAGTAATGGAGATTTTTGTCCAGAAGGATAGGCAAATGGACTTAATCTTCATGTCAAGGTAAGACTGCAATTTGATTGAAAATGGGATCTTACTAAGAGAGAACAATTCAATATTTAAATGATAAAATTACATTTTTGGGTATCCTTTTGTTGAACTGTCTGTTTAAAATGAATTGAAGCATCAGACAAAAAAAGCTTTTGAAAATAATATGATATTTTGATTTAGGTCAAAATATAATATTTGTAAACCTGAAGAGTCAGAGCCTCACCAGCCATGAACCTCACTGCAGAAGCTTATATATAGACATCTAAGTTTTTTGTGCCCCACCACTTTTGTACATATAAAAACGCCACTGCGCACACACATACACACACTTTTTGTCTAACACGCTAACACAGTTCTGTACTGTTACGCTGTTGTGTTCAGTCATTGTTCTTATGTTGAACATGAATACATTTACTTTGTAAGTGATTATGGGACGTATTTCTTCTTTATTTACATTTTCCTTCATACTTTATTGCCGTGAAATAGGTCTTAAATTCTATTCAAAGTGGTCTTAAAAAGGTGTTAAAAAGTCTTACATTTGAGTTGGCGAAACCTGCAGGAACCCTGTACAATAAAAAGTCCTGCATTCAAAATGTTACAAGTAAAAGTACAAAAGTATTAGCATCAAAATATACTTAAAGTACCACCTGCAGAGGGATCTAGATTCAGGTGTTCTTTTCTCCATAGAGACCGCCTCGCTGCACATTATCCCTTGCATAAAGATAGATTGTGGGTCCCTTATAACATGTTGTACACAGTAGAAATAAACATTCTGGTCACCTCAACATCAGGGATCTTATCCATTAAACTCCTTCTGAATCAAACCGTCACGGTAGCCTTACCTTACTGATCCCTCTTAAATTAGAAAAACACACGTTACTTTACCAGCAGAGAGAAAATGGATTATTAAATTATTAATGTGACTAATAAAGAGCTGTTTGATTATTAAGTATTATTCTGTTGATCGATGTCATTACATTTGGTGAAAAACACATAATGACTTGTTTATGACTCGTTTTGTCAAAGTTTAGGACTTGACTTGACTTGAACTTGCCCATCCTGACTTGAGACTTGACTTGGACTTGCAAAACAATGACTTGAGACTTGACTCGGACTTGAGCGCAAAGACTTGAGACTTGACTCGGACTTGCAAAACAATGACTTGGTCCCACCTCTGATGGTAGGGCTAACCCATACAGTGGTGGGGCTCAAATCAGTATTTGAAATGTAATTACATACACGCTATATCGCCCCTGGAGAGTGAAACGCCACGCGTGAGGTTTAGATTATTTCCCTGTCTCAATCCAAATTGAACTGTATGAAATAAAATAAAAACACATTTGTCTTGTAGTAAATAAAAAGGGCGACCTGGAGGCAATCCTGCCATTTCCTCACAAGTGAAAGAGTTGACATGCTGAAAACCCAACCCCCGCTTGGGGTCTGGGGGGATTCTCCCCCAGGAGATTTTTTGAAATACTAACATAAAATACACATTCTCTCTTTAGAGGAAAAAATAAATCCATCTATTACTACACGACATATTTAAATGAAGCTGAACCTGCTGCTCCTCGGGAAGAGGCTGTGTGAATTACTTTACATTACCCCATTGTTCTGTGTGTCAAAATGGAAGGTTTCTGGCTAACGTTAGCTTAGGTACTCAGATCTTGTTCTTGAGTAAAAGTAGAAGTACCAGAGTGTAGGAATACTAAGTGACAGTAAAAGTACTGCATTCAAAATGTTACTCAAGTAAAAGTATAAAAGTATTGTCATCAAAATATAGTGAAAGTAGCGACAGTAAAAGTATTCACTGTGCAGATTGGTTTATTTCAGAATACTATATATGATATGTTTTATAATGATTGATCATGAAAGTGTTCTCAAAGCTGGTAAAGGTGCAGCTAGTTTGAATGACTTTGTATACTGCAGGGTAGCTGGTGGATTTACTCCAGGTGGAACTAAAGTCTGATTCAACACTTGATTAGATTTCACATCATTCATCCACATCTGAAAGTAACTAAAAGGTGTGGTGTGGTCTGCTTCAGATTATCTTTTCCTTCCAGAGGTCACGCCTGTCTCTGACCCCGTGTCTTGCGTTTTTTATTTTATTTTAATGTATTTTTCTTCTGCAGCACCAAGCAGGGCAGAGAAAGGAGGGGATTATGACTAGAAATAATTTGAAACAGTTTAATAAAGAATGTTGAACTATATTTAAAAACTGTAATTGAACTTCAACTTATATCAATTATCCAATTCCACTGGCCAGTTGGAAATAGATAATGAAAAAGTTTTCATTTTGCAGAAACAGTGCAAAAGGGTTCAATCATCATTATGTCTGAGTCTTGTTCTTGTCATTTACTTTTGGTGAGATAAACTAAAGTTAGTTCATTTTACCTTGGGCTGTGGACTGATTCATTATTAGTTGTTACAAAGCATGCACAAGACGGCGGGTAGACAAACAAACACGAAACAATTATACAAACAAACATGAACCCGCAACAAATATCAGGTGACAGCTAAACTCATCCAGCTTAATTTTATCCGAATTAGGGAAACTTCAGCGGGGGTAGGGAAATATCTGTTTAATATGAGTGCCTTCTTACTCACTTGTACAAGTGCTAAGAACGGAATCTGCTGAAGAGTAATAACCACATTATTCTCAATCAACAACCACTATGCTAATTTAGTGGTGCTCTGCCCTCCCCGATCCGGAGAGCAGAGACTTTTAATGAATTCAGTACCCTTTATTTTAACAACAGCCAAATTCAACAACCCCTCAGTTTATGAAACACAGCGTGACGTAATATTTCGTATCATCCTAATAAGAGTTATGTTTAGTTCCAAAACTCATAATGGTGCGATTTAAGAAGAATACGACACTGTGCTTTGTTTCTCCTCGTGTGCTGCTCTCCACAGGGGGGGGAGGGGAATTACCCACACCCTCCTTGCAGCAGCAACAGGGAGATTTCGAGGCGAGTTGATTTAACTAGTTAAACCGTTGAAATCTCCAGAATTCGGCGATTCGTTTCAGTACAAATCTTTACATTGCTTTTAACAGAAGTTCCACATTACTGATGCCCTCTTTAAGGTCTCTCCGAATAATTTGCCGTGAACACACACACAGAGGAAACCAAAAATATTGCATCTATCGTTCCACAGGTAATTTTTATACCGTCAATCACAGAGTCTGGCGAGGCAATGTCAAAATATAGATTTGAAATTACACTCACCAGCTCGACGATCTGTTGGTAACTGTTCGCGACGCCAAATTGTGAAGTAACAAACTTCTTTGCAGCAAT
This sequence comes from Gymnodraco acuticeps, assembly GCF_902827175.1. Taxonomy (NCBI): domain Eukaryota; kingdom Metazoa; phylum Chordata; class Actinopteri; order Perciformes; family Bathydraconidae; genus Gymnodraco; species Gymnodraco acuticeps. The sequence continues at coordinate 831,100 of NW_022991705.1, forward strand.
GTGAGCCAATCATGAAATGAGGGAAACTGGATTCGCTTGTCAATACACTGATACTTTATTGAGAATTCGTCACGGCCGGAGAGATACAGTATACTACAGTTCTCATGTAAGATACCAGCCAACTCTGAAAGACCAAGGAGCCAGGAACACATCTATACATGGAAGAAGAGGAGGGCCCTAAAACACGCGGGTTTTCGTTTAATGCATGCCAGATGTCGAGACAAAGACTTGTTGCATTGCAAACCCACATGAGCCAAGCTTCTCCCCCCACAAGATATCAGATGACCTCTTGACCTGTGTCTTCCTGAGAAGCTATGGATCACATTACAGGCAGGAATACACTTTAAACCAGAAACAGATTCCCGAGGACAAGTCACTAAACTCTATATACTTTAACAAGACTAAAATATTCCTTTACAAATTGTAACATGCCAAAGAGCATGCCTCAAGCCAGAGGCAGTAGACAGGCTTGTCTTCCTCGCGAAAAACCTGTAGACAACTTCCTAGAAAGTTAAAGGGAGTTATTTTTGTTTGAGGGTATTTTTTTATTATTCATTTCATTATCATTATTTATTATTTGTTGTATTTCATTTTACAAGTTTTTTCAGGGATGGCCTAAAAGAGATTTTTTTTTCAGTTTGATTTAAAAAAAATCTTTGCACATTAATGACAGCCAAGTGCCGTGGTGCTGTTTTATTTTATTATTTTTATTCTTGAACAACTGATTTGTTCACATAGGCCTAGACTACTTGGTAATCTCATTTATTTGTATTGTGTTAATAAAGAAAATATGTATTTAAATGTTGCCTTGGGCTGGTTTGTTTACGAAAAAAACTGAAAAAAATCGAGGTTTAAATTGAAAATTGTCCATTAGTTAGAAAAAAAATCGCGATTTTATTTTTAGGCCAAAATCGCCCCAGCCCTATAAGAGGTCCTTTTGTTCTTCAGGCCACATGTTTCAAGTCATTGACCCCATGAGGTCAATAGTCATTCTGTTAGACCACAATCTTGTGTAAGACAAATCATTGTT